>NW_016690354.1:1682463-1688104 GCF_001604755.1 Lepidothrix coronata | reverse complement strand
TGTTAACACTGTATTTGCACTCGGGGACCTTATGTAAGGGAGTTGTACAGGGAGTCAAAGAATAGTACAACTGAATCTCTCAGCATCATTTCTTTGTCCTGTCAACTGACTGACCAAGCTCTTTGGTTCAAAGTTACCTCTTCAGGCTCTGCTTCACAGCAGGTGTAACTTGGTGGGGATTTTTTTTTCTTTAAGTCTTTTTCATAGTTTACTAATCTTTTTCATCTGGTCTGTCAAACAAAGAAAACCAAGTACTTTGCTGGTAAACACAACCTGTTTGTAAGGATGAGGACAAGAGAACAGACTGCTTTTGTGCCAATAGCCTGCCAAGTTCTTCCTTACCCTGCAGGGCTCACAAACCCCCGCCTGAGTGCACAGACAAGCTCTCCTACTGTCCAGAAGATAGTCTGGACTCCTACAGCACAAACAATGGCCTCCATAGAAACCCACAGAGGAAGTTGGTTTCCAGAGAGAACATGGTCACGCAGACAGTCTTGGGTTCAACTTCACAGCGTAGGTGCGCACATCCAAGTGGAAACCATCACGTGAGCCGCTATGGTACTAAATGCATACATGAGATCTAGTAATTTTCTGCTTCTGAGCATCACCACGCCAGAAATAGTGATATCCCCACCCCCAATCATAGACAGCGATAATAAATAATTATAGCAGGTTTAGCAGTGAGTCAGTTCAGATCAGAACTGCCCATGCTCTTAGATAGCCAATACAAAAAGTTAACAGCAACAGAGATCTCACCAAATTTCAACATTTGAATGAATTGTTTGATCATGTAAGGACGCTTTAAAAAAAGGAGGTAAAACCAATACAATTTCGCCACAGAGAGCAACTCCCAGTTGCAGTGTTATGATCTATGACTTGACAGCATTTCATCTTCTTATGCAGGGTTTTTCTTTTCTTTTTTTTAATACAGTAGTTTAGTTTTATGTTTAACAATAGACTTAAGTAAAATTAAGTCATTCATTTTCTTAAATGGTGCTGCATCGTCAGCACCCTATAATTATTTTAGTGCATGAATGCAATAGTTCAGAATAAAAGTCTTAAATTTATGCAATCTTCCAGCACCTTTGGCATAAATCATATGCTTTCAGACATTTTGCATGATAATTCAGCCTGTACAAAACCTGCCAGCTCTTGAAAATGCCCTGTATTATAGACTACCCAGCAGAAGATTTGCTACATTTATAATATTCCTATCAGCCAGTACAATGCATTTAAATTCAATATAAATTATCACAATAATAAAATAACTTCCAATTAAGTCCAAACTGCCAGCCAACCACAGCAAAAAGATGTTACTTAAAACAGTCAGCACTTGTAGTTCTTATTATTGGGTCACACTTATTGCATATACTTGCCTACCTGTTATAGGCAAGCACACAATTACAACACATTCCCCTCTACATATAACTGTCTAACCCTCAGGGTTGACTATGGAGACTAGAAAACCTAAAAAAACTGAAATTCCTAAGGTGGCATTTGTAAGACAACCATGACTTTCCATGCTCAGGACTTCCATGAGCTACATGTATCCCACCCTTTCAGTGAAGAGAGTTCCACGCCCAACAGCTGAGGCATATGATAAAGCTTTCATCCAACTCAGGCACTCAGCTATGGAGAAAGAGGAGAATCCTTACATGCTTGGAGTAGATATAATGCACAGCTTTCTATACTCTGCTCCAACTGCACTCCTGACACAAGCCAGCACTGCTGTTGCACTGCAGCTGAACGCTGACTCAACAGAATTTTCTCGAACCAAAGCATAACCCATTTTGTTCTTGCCCCAGCACAATGCCATACAAGGTCCTCACTAGTTTGCTGACTGACTCTCACAGCAATCCTTAAAAGGAGTGAAAAGTCACAAAAAGACATCAGATATTCAAGATAATATCCACAATGAACATGAACTACCTAGCACTCCTCAGATGTTCTATCAAGTTTTTGAAACCGGATAACACATGGATGATTTTGGGGGTTTTTTTGAGAGAAATTAACCAGTAAAAACGTCAAACAGGAACTCTTCAGGTAAACATAGAAACCTCACATCCCAAGTGTAATGAGGATTGGCAGTGGTCCAAACAAAGAATACTGGCTAACTTTTGAAATTTGTTTGCTCTAGAGTTCTGAAATTCATCTTTCAGGTCAATTTGTAAAACTTTCAATTATCCTCAATCATGTTACAAAATCTTTTAGTATTTATATATATATATATATACGTATATATATATATTGACAAGAGCTCTATTGACAAGAGTTCATTATTTCCTCTATTTCGAATCAAAAGAAACTACAAAGAGTAGTTTTAGGAATAAAACAAAAAAGTAGAGGTGAGGCTAAATAGATATGTCCAATTGTCTTGAAGGGTAAGAAAGCTTTAAATTCCATTTCAAGATACAACTAGCTTTCTTACTCAGTAACAGTCTGGCAAT
Organism: Lepidothrix coronata; assembly: GCF_001604755.1. Lineage (NCBI taxonomy): Eukaryota > Metazoa > Chordata > Aves > Passeriformes > Pipridae > Lepidothrix > Lepidothrix coronata. Next base: position 1,685,657 of record NW_016690354.1, on the reverse strand, counting down.
TTTTTCCTAGTTAAACTGGACCCCTTGTTTTGATACACTAAATGTAATATAATTTTTGACACCAACTTTTGTGGTTGAAACCTTTAGAACTGGGGGAAAAAAAAGGCTTTTGGGTGAGATTCAAGCACTTAACCTTAATAGATCAATCACTCTTGTAGAAAACAAAGGAAGAAACTAGTGCTGTAATAATAATACTTTAAGATTAAAACCCAGAAATAAAAAATTCCCATAACACATGCAAAGATAAAGTGATACTATGTACCTTTAAAACAAGGTAGGAAAGGGGCATATGTTCCTTTACCCAAATGGCACTGATCCATCATCATATCTTCAATTAGTTACTCTTAGAGATATACTAAGACTCAAAATAAAGAAGGCACTAAAATTCCTGAGAGTGACAGGAAACCCAGCAGAGCAAGAAATTGTAGACAGAGTTATTTACAGATATTTTCCTGTGAGAAAAGAATGATAAGAATGCAGCTTAAACATTAACAAATCCACTAAAACATCAGTCTGCCTGGCAGAGTCAGCAGATTTGAAGGGGGATTCAGTGGGACTGGAAATTCAAACTTTAGCTTCTAATCAGAAAAATCCTACTTTAGAAATTTGAACCACCAGCTAGAAACATGTAATATAATATAGAACTCTCCTAAAATGGTACCCAGCTAGAGGCACCTTATAGTATGTGAAGTCTATGTCTATTTAGCTAAAAAAAAAAAAAAAAAAGCCAATGACAATGAAGCTCTTTATTATTCTGCAGGGACCTATTTGTAAGTGAGTGACATGGACAAAAACTGCAAATCTGCATTTCCTTCCTTTTCTTTCCTTGGGAATGGTGCTGCAAATCGTGTGTGCAATTCCACCATTAGGATGCTGACAGAGCAGAATTTTATCTGAAATAAATTTCCAACTTAAATAGTCTATTCTATTCTAAATATATACTTATGGAAAATAAATTAGATCAAGAGAATTTTAAAATAAGATTATTCAAAATATTTATTCAGTTTGTTTATGAAACAATTATGCAGAATGCTTAGGTAAGAGTTTAAATGAACAGGTTATTAGTTACTAATGTTTTACTGTCAAGTATGAAGGCACTTTCAGTGGGGTTCTATGGGAGATCCAGCTCATATCCTGCAAATAGCCAAGAATTTCATTGGCAGCTTTAGAAATTAGAAGCTCAGTACAATGCAGGCAGCCCAGAACTAACTGTTTCCCTGTTGCTTTAGCTTAGCAGAGACATGCAAGACCTATTTCATATTATTCTCCCAAGACACCTACACACGCCTCAGGAACATCACTATGTAGTCCTGATTATCTGGAGTACCAGTGGTTCTTCAAAGAACACTGACAAAATACAGCACACTATACAGAAGCTTCTATGTGGTTCAGCCAAGGAGCAGCTCATGTTTAAGTCAGTTTAGGCTTCTGGGATAAAAAAAAAAAAAAAAAAAAAAAAGAGAAAATAGATTCTTCCCAACTAAAAAAACCCTAAACCTTGAAACACAAATGATAAGTTCCATTTTTATACTTTAACACGGTGACTAACAAATAAAGTTCACCATTTAATAGATACTAGTGCTAATTTTAAATGCAAAGCATGTTTTCAAAAACATTATTCTTCAAGCCTCCAGCACAATTAACATAGCCTTATATAACCATATAACAAATTTTTACAGTTTAAACTCATTTCCAGATTTCAAACCACATCCAATTTTACATAATCCTAAATTAAATATTACAACAGCTAATAAGTAATTTTTGAGGTTTTTAACATAATGCAAACCATATGGAAATTAAAATTCCTAATCGGTGGACCATTAATCCATGAGAAGTAGTAAAATCGTTTTCCTGTTTTCCACTCTCCCAGCCAAAACGAGCACCAAAGTTAACACCAAATCTGTTTTTCCACAGATGATGGCAACTAAATTAATAATGAAAAAAAAAATTAAATCAGATAATTTACATTTTATTTAACTTACCATAAATTTAAAGCTGCACTAAAAAAAAAAAAAAAAGGTAAGCATTTTTCTCAACAGGTTTTCGACTTTTGGGTGTCTTTAATACAGCAGAATGATAAAGTTTGGTTTTCACTGTTTTCTGAAAATAGACAATTCTGCTGTGGACTTGTGGTTCTTCCAACCTTAAATTTCTCAATGAATTCAAAAAGTGTTTTACATTAAAAAAAAAAGGATAGGGATCTTTAACTAATAATTTATTTCCAAATTAATTCAAAAGATGCGATGCCACTACTCTCCAATTACTGAAAAGGTCTTTTGATGTTTAGCCAGATCTGAGTTTCTATTGCTAGGAGTGGCAAAAACATGGAAATAATCTTCCAAGCTTTCTTTAAGTAGCATAGACGAGGGGAAAAAAAAGTGAAGCTGCTCATTCTTCCTTCTTTAGAGGTCACCTTACTATAGGTCACTCTCTTGCAATTGTCAGGCTTTTTACAGTTCTTTCACTTGCTTTATCAAAGTTGGAATTAAAGTTATCCTAGAAGAATCCAGCATAGTTCCACAAAAGCCTTTAAGTTCACACCTCTCTTCAATCACCTGAAGACCATATATTTCACTGTAGGTATTGCTGAATAGCTGTTTTCTGGAAGGCTGGCAAAACAGAGCACCAGTATATCTGTTTATATCAACAGCACTCTTTCTGGCAGACAAATACAGATAAATATTTTAGGTTCACTTTAAAAAGAAAAAGATTAGAATGCTCAGAATTGGAAATATAATAAATAAAACTGGAGGGCTGATGTGAAGCACAAAAATATAAAAATTGCTAAGATACCTCTATCACAACTTAAACTAGAAATGTCACCTCAAATATTAAATGTCTGAGCTCTTATCAAAAATTTCTAGCATGACTTGGACTTGGTTTGTCAGTGTCATGCTGACCCGGAAAGAACTGCTAATAAATAGCATCAACTATTTATCTATTATTCCTCTCCCATTGTGCTTTTTTCCATTTCCCACTTCAGTGTTGATGGTGACTGAGAAACAGATGAAGGGGCAACTACTTGTGATGCATTGTAGACTTCTCTTGTCAACACTGTATTTGCACTCGGGGACCTTATGTAAGGGAGTTGTACAGGGAGTCAAAGAATAGTACAACTGAATCTCTCAGCATCATTTCTTTGTCCTGTCAACTGACTGACCAAGCTCTTTGGTTCAAAGTTACCTCTTCAGGCT
>NW_016690354.1:1651588-1675470 GCF_001604755.1 Lepidothrix coronata | reverse complement strand
TCAGCCAAGGAGCAGCTCATGTTTAAGTCAGTTTAGGCTTCTGGGATAAAAAAAAAAAAAAAAAAGGTTGATTTATTAAACAAGCAAATAAATAATGAAAATGAAGGAACAGATTTGGGGATTATTAGGGAATATTTATTTGGCAGGAGAAAGCAGAGAGGACTTGATGAGACTTGTAATAGATAAATCCATTAAAAACACTGTTAACAGAATGAACCAATTAAGTCCACATCCCCAAAGCAAGTTGGCAATCAGTTTTCAACACCTGTTTTCAGACCAGGGCTTGCAGAGTTTAAACACATCGTTTAAAGTGATCTCCCCACAACCTCTAGGTCAAGAAACACAAGGTAAAAATGCACTTTCAGGACTGCTTACTGTGAATATTAGCCATAGCAGATGCGATTTTCAACCAACAACGTTCAACACCAGGTGGAGGAGGGCTGAGCGTTCTGTCCTGAATGGAGCATGTCAAAATCAGGTGGCCCACAAGTCGCAGATTGCTGAAGAGGGCAGGTACCTCCTGACTAGTAAAAGTAAGAAACAGAAAGGTCCATCCAAGATAGTCATGAATCCATATTTATTTACAAAACCTCACATTTCCCTTAACTGAAAATGTGTGGAGCATTACTTATGTACTGGGAGACAACACCTGCATCCCTCAGGGCTCCCTAGAGTCTCATAAGGATTTCCAACCAGGATCTCTTTGACTTACAGGCTCTAAAGCAAGCATCAAAAGCAGTCATTTGAAGTATTCATTTCAGATTTGTTATCAGCAGGCACTGATGTATAGGACATCCTTCCTGAATAATTAAAACACAGATAGGTCACATACAGTCCTCATCAGTACACAAATCCAAGAGCCCTGACATGGAGGAAAACTCTTTTAAGCTTTACACAACAGTCATACTGCATCCAGCAAACACTCTTTCTCTCTGGGGCACCTGGCAAGATCCTGCTTTCACTCTGATCTACCAAAGTAAATGAGAATTTTGTGAAGCTGTATTTGTCATTACCATTTCCCCCCCTTGACAAATTTGCAGAGGCTACAAAATCAGGAAGACTGGCTGATACACCAAATGGTTGTGCTGCCCTTCACAGGGACCTTGACAGGCTGGAGATATGGGCTCACAAGAACCTTGTGAAAAGTGACAAAGGGAAATGCAAAGTCTTGCACCTGAAGAGGAACAACCCCACGCACCAGTATATGCTGGGGGAAGATGGACTGGAAATCAGCTTTGCAGAAACAAACCTGGGGGTCTCGGTGGACAATGGGCTCAACATGAGCAAGCAACACGCCCTTGAGGCAAAGAAGGCCAACAGCATGTTGTTACATTAAGAGCAACAACACCATCGGGACAAGGAATGTGGCTGTTTCCCTCTACTCAGCACTGGTAAGGACACACCTGGAGTACTATCACATGTGCTGGGCACAAGACAGACATGAACATACTGGAGTGACTCCAGTGAACGGCCACAAAGATGTTTAAGGGACTGGAACATCCTCCATATGAGGAGATGCTGAGATATTATGATTAAATGTAAGAAAAATCTTTTTTTTTTCCTCTAAGGATTACCTAACACTAGCACAGATTGCCCAGAAAACTTGTGGAATGTCCATCCTTGGAGGTATTAAAAACCTGACTGGACACAGACTTGTGCAACCTGTTCTAGCTGACCCTGCTTTAAGCAAATGGATTGGACTAAAGGATCTTCAGAGGTCCTCTGCAGCCTCACTGATTCTGTGACGAACCCCAGACCAATACCAGTGTTCAACATGGCACCCTGGCAAACCTTTAACTTTGCAACTCCTGCACTCAGGAAAGCATCCTAAGCCCATTATAAAGAGAACTAGCACTGCAAAAGGAGCTGCATCCACTATCTCTTTGCAAAGGATTTAATGAAACAAACATGACAGCAGAAAGAAAAATACCTGGAATTGTCAGTTGTGTGCAAATACCCTTACCGTTTATTGAGAGGGAAGAACAGGAGATGACAAATCCAGTCAGAAGTATTTTGCTTTAAACTGTCTTAGACTGCACAAAGTAAGGTTGTATTTGCACAACAGAATTCACAATATGCATCCAGTGTAGAAATGAGGCAACACACAATGACACCTAACACTGAACACAGATGCTTTCAGTTCTCCAGTGTGCAAATAGAAGCTTTACATCGGTGATCACAGATGTCCCCTGACTTCATTTTATACAGTTTATTTTGGCACATAGATACACACATGTAGGCCACATGTGCAGGTACATACCAATGTGCCTCCTACCAATTTTGACTGAAAGGCCTATTCTGTTCCCTGGAATGAGGTTCTCCTCCCACTGGTCTAGTAAGTTAAATCTACAGGCCTTGCAGTCTGAGGATATAAGACCTCTCTTAAAGAGAACTAGAGGGAATTAGTCATGTGGATCACAAATGTTGCAAAGGAACACTATAATTAACATCTATTTTAGGCCCTTTTGTGGGATACGCAATTCCTACTGTACATGTGAAAAGCCTAATGACTTGCTCAAGGTCTCTTTTACCCACAAATGATTCAGTAAGAATTGCAGAGATACGAAGAACAAGACAGTGAGACAGAACCAAGGTACAAGTAAGTTAGAACTCCAAGCAGACCCCTAAGTCCAAATTAAGATGCACTGCCAGGCCTGCAGTAATCACAGAAGACTGTACAGAAAGAAAAGGGGCATTGCCAGAGTTTTGTTGGGAAGCCAAGATAAGTGCAAAATGGATATCATAGATATCTCAAGATAGTGAGCAGAAAGAAATTCACAAAAGCAATTGATTCAAAACACACACAAACCTAAAAATCATCTGAAAAAAAAACCCCAACAGGTTGATAAAGTATATTAAAATGAGCAGCAGTTTCATACCTGAAAATCATATTTTAGGATAAGCTATCCAATATATGATACAGCTGTGACAGTCAATGACTGACATAGCACTAAAACTGCCAAAAGGGATAAATATGCTGGCATCCAGTGTTAAATCAGATGCTGATAAGGCTAACTACAGGTACAAAGGCACCTGAAAAGCGGAGCATAGGAACAAAAAAGTGTAACCACTTTCTGATAGCGAGTCTGCAAATCTCATCCTTCAATATTTATACATCTTATGTGTGCCTCTTACCAGGGAATTCAGCCTTGCTGCAGTCAAAGGTGTAAGTACCGCTTTGGCTGCAGATCACCTAACAATAATACACATGCAGAGCACACAAATGACATTCCCCTTAGCACAGAAGGGTCTGAGGTGATAATGGGAAATGTGGTATTTGGAGACAATGATGAAACTTTAACAGCTGCAGCAGATTGGAGGGTGGAGGGGAAAAAAGAAAGGGAGAAAGCAGATAGAGATGGGGGGATGCTGAAGGACTGGAGCCAAACTAACAGCTGGGTAAAAACAGCCTAAGAGAGAGGTATCTTTGGAGCTCCCACATCCTTTTTGTCCCTCTTATATTTTACCAGTTACAGCAAAACAATAGTAGCACATAAATAAATTAAGTAGAATTGTTAATATCAACCCTGTCAGGTCATCATTCATCACATCATGAATCTTCTTTACATAAGCACATAAATACACTGATGACAAACACTACAGAAAGCCTCTCAACAGAAAAATAAATGCAAATATGACTAGAGAGCCAAGCATCAATCACTGTCATGTCCTACACAAAGAGTTTTTGCAGTTACCCAGTAGTTAAGAATTCTTGAATAAGAGTCACACAAAAAGAGAAATAAGTGAGACAAAAATTAATTTTTTGTGCTTTGTGGGGGAATGATTGGTATCCGAAGGCTGGTGCCTACTTATTCACCTCCCTGTAGGTGGTGATGATTTGGTTATGTGATAACCAACCAAACAAACAGGAGCACAGAGAGGCAAGGACAGGTGGGGAATCCCAGTAATATCTTGGGTACTCCCAGGGCCATCAAAGGAGAACGATCATCCCCTCAAAGGCTTTTATCTACACATAAATATGAGCACAAAGGCATGGGGACTTAGAAGAACTCTGCCAGGAACACAGAGCCCCAGCCCCCTGCTAGACCTGACCCAGAAGAGCCCTCAGCCCCATTGCCCAGGTGTGATACCCATCAACTCGAGAAGCGCTCACTCACCTTATAGGCTAAGGAAGGTTAGTGTCCAGGAGTATGGGACACATTATGGGATGTGGAGAAATATCATTCCAGAATTGCACAAGAATTATTATACGATGTTTAGGGTAGGAAACAAAAGCAGGGGAAGGGATGGATCCAGGTGATTTAGGGGGGAGCAAGCATGGAAAATAAAGGGACAAGAGGATAAAATGGGCCAGTCATGTGTAAACAGGTTTGCTGCTTGGATGGGACTACAGGTTTTAGAGTCTACATATCTGTGGTGTCAGCAACTGCAGTGAGTGTGTAATTGCTAGGAACTATCAAGCCACAATAGCTGGCAGCTATTTGCTGGCCAAGCAAGTAGTTAAGATAGGTGGTTTGGCAGACAGCTGTGTCTCTGGAAGTGAGGCAACTAGTGGAATTGGTTTCTGGAGAGATCAGGGTGGTCCTGGCCAACTTTTGGAGAGACTCAAGTCTAGAGGTCAACTAGAAGACCTGCTATTGGATGAACTCTATGTCCAAGGCTAACAACTGGGGGATCCACAATGCAGAAGATGCAGGAGTAAGGGGCTGTCTGTCCATGTGTGTGAGTGAGGGGGTCTACACCAGAAAGAGGAGTAGGGCTGCAGCCTTGGGGACTCATATGTTCAGATCACCATAAAATCACAGACTAATAGTAATTTTCTCTTTTTCTGCCTCATGAAAACAAAAGTCAAAAAACAGCTCTTGACAAGGAGACAATTTAAATGCTCGTGTCACCTGCAAATTCCAGCATGTTTCTAATATGTCAAGTTGACATATTAGTTGACATATTTAAGTAGGAACAGAGGAAACCATCATCTACTGATGAAAGTGTAGGAAAGAGTAGAGATGGAAGAGTCAAATTCATGGTTATTTCCATGCAATCAAGTGTGCAATACTAGGCACCAACTCCTTAGATGCACCAGTACATGTGTTCAATGCTACCTCCCGTTCCCATTTTCAGTTGTGCTGTATGTTTTGAAACTGAAGAATTTTTTTTTTTATTCTAGTTTGTCCTAGTAAAGTTAGAGGGGTGGGAAGGGAGTGGAGATTCTAGTTCTGGTCTCCAGGGCTGTGAAATATTAGCTCAAAAAACTGAGCTGTAATGGGAAATAAAACAAGGGCAAAATAGCTTAAAAGGACAAGTCATAGAGAGAAAGGACAAAGCTTTAAGGTGCCCTTTATCCCTTTATTTCCCATCTGTTTCCCTCACTTCATACAAACACCAATCTTGCTACCAAGATTCTTCCTTGCACTGATGGTGCATCTGAATTTCTAGTGTAGAGGAACAAATAATACAAGTAAAAAAAATACACAAAAGAAACTAACACCTTTGCAGGCATTCTTCACATGGCTCAAAAGCAAAAAAGAGATTGGTTAGTTTTTTTCTCCATCCCTTATAGTCACATTATACTTATTATATGAGCTTTAGAGTGGACGAAGAAAGAGCAAAGAAAGCAAGCTTACAGGAGGCCATCCTTAAACACATTACAGTGATTATTTCGTGATTTTACATTTACTTTCTATTGAATTGATTCTTCTCATGCATGCATATAGATTAAGAAAATCAGACTGCAACTGGAGTAGCAGCAGACACATTTGTTCTTTGTTATGAAAGGAGCAGGATTAGAATAATGCATGCATGTTTTTCACCACCACTCCTTTTTTTTATTATTATATTTAATTACATTTTCAGACTATGCTGTCCTGCCCCACATATATATACTTATGCTACGTGAACAGACACAACATCTCTTTGTGTTGTTCTGCATCTCAGACACTTGCATGCTTCTGATCAAACAATGAGCTGGCGGGAAAGGGAGCTGATCTTAACTCACTAAAGAAAGAGCTCAGTGAGACATGAAGATGCACAGTGGGATTTTTTTTCCAATCTAAGTTTGTCAAAATAAGGCTCCAAATGAGCCACTGTCTCACACAATACAGTTTTTTCAGTGCTTGTTTGTTTTTTTGTGGGGCAATTTTTGTTTTCACCTTATTAATGCAAACTCTACACCAAAATGCTTTATGTCGTTAGTTAGTAGGAGACAAAAGAGGCACAGGCAGGGGGTACCTCTCAGCTGAGCCTGGATATGAGAGGGGAATTCACTGAAATGGACAGACACAGATTTCAGCAGTGCAGAGGGAGCAGCTGTTGCACTGACAGTAATTAGACTGGGCTGAGAACCTGGAGGAAGGGAAAAGATAGAGCCATGAAAGACCATAAGGCAAAGGAAGACACTCATTTATGAGTCAGCAGGTTATTACAAGTTTTAGAGGTGTGGGAAATAGAGTAGTTCCCACAAGAATGTCAGCATCTTATTTGTAGAGACAAAAGCTTGTTCAAAAGCTTGAACAAGTAGTACTGATAATGCATTATATGAAACAAAAGCAGAAAATGTTGAAGTTACTACCTTTTACTTCTTTTTTTCATGTCAATGCCCTTTTCCTGCATACTGGTTACACAAAGTTATAATAGGAAAATGCAATTCCTAGTAACTGGCTGCATGAGAGGAACTTCATTTTGTCAAACTGAATACATATCACAAGCAGCATCCCATCTAGCGGATGGAAATACTGAAACAGAGGCTGGTAAAACTACTATAACAACATCACCAAGAGGTTTAAAGAACTACAAACAGAATTTCCCCACTCCCCTTGATCATATCCTTTTGTACTGAGTAACAGCTGCCTTATACAGCCAACACACTCCTCATTAGCCCAGGCTTCTAGGAAAATGCTCTCTGAAGACTGCTGACTATTCCTCTCCCTCTTCCTTCACTCCCAGTTCCAGAAGTTTCCTGATGTAATGCACTTTTCAAGACACCCAAGTGACACTCAGTTGACCACCATCTGGAAGGCAATCAGAAGCTCCCTCTAGCAAATGAATATGAATCAGAACACGAATCCCACTCCTCTTCTGCAGCAGCATAGGAATGCACAGCTGTTACTACATCTCATTTCAGAGAGGCATCAGGAACTTGACATTCATGACCACTCCAAGCACATTCTGAAACTCTGCCCTGCTCAGGTCCTCACTGGCAATCGGCCAGGCCCTTGGTGGTTGGGACCACTGTGCATGAAACGTATCACATGGCATATTGCCTTTTGTCATTTCTGGGAACTGGATTAAGTATGAGGACTGCTGCAACACTTCATCTTGCTCCCACTGCCCTCCTACCTCAAATGGAGATGAAGAATTAGTCTTTAGTCTTACAGAAATGTAGCCAACAGATGAAACGCATCCCAGCCTGCACTGTACCACTGATGCAAGTTACACTGAGTTATGGAATATGTGATGACATTCCACAGCAGACATATAAACGTAGTGCAGCAGGTTCACTAAAAAGAAATACCCCTAAATTATAATTCCTTGCTGCCTTGTCTTTCAAATCAAGGAGGTACTGTTTAGCACTTATGTGTTAGTAAAATTCTTGTGAGAACGTGCAATGGCCTAGGTCCTGTACATATTTTTATTATTAAAAACAAGACTATAAAAAACCAGGAAGAGTAGCAGGGTGAATAGCAAATAAGCTTTTAATGAGAAGTTATACTTTCAAAAGAAGGTATGTAGTTTAACATAGTTCAAGTCAGATCAGGTTAGAAAAGTTCAAGTTAGAATAGTTCAAGTCAGAAACCATGGTATGTTGGCTGCAGGAGGTTTTTGGCTTCTCTCGGTTGCAACGGGGACTTCACAGGTAGCTACATCAGGTCACTTAGCACTACCAATGCTTTGGGATCCTGCATCTAGAAGGGGAATGGTGATAAACACCCTTCTTTATAACACACTTCGGGATCTTCAGTTCTACACACCAGCAAAGCTCCTGTCCTTCACGCATCTATGAACTAAAGCTCAGTTAGTGTACAGGGAAGAGTGAGGGAAAAAGACAAGAAAATGGGAGGACGGAGAGAGAAATGAAAGGTTTAAGTGATTTTTTTTCTTCTCAGCTGTTTGACCACCACATTTGCATTGGCTTTTTTTTTATTATTATTTTCAAGAATGTTTTGGCAGTTCCCTGTTCCAGCTGTAGTGAGCAAGAAGCTGATGCAGCATCTTTGTTGCTGACAAACAGTTGGAAGTTTTGAGCCAATGAAAACAGCAACGTCCATGTACACTGTATGTTGGAGAACCAGCAACATAGCAACCATGGAAATGAGTCCTTTGGCCAGAGGGCAGGATTTATATAAGGAAGAGAAATGCTACAGTTTAAATCAAGAGCTCAACAGTACCCCCAGTCGATTGCTGGAGACTATTTTCACTACAGACTTTTTCCACTTCTGCAGCTACCCCTTAAGTTACTTAATCTCCATTGAGCCTGAGTTCACTTCTGGTTTCAGTTCAATAGAATTTGGATCCCTTGGTGCCAAGAATTTAATTCTTCTTTTTTTGTTTTGTTTTGTTTTGTTTTTAAATGAGGAAAGTCTCACACTCTTTGTGCAAGGGTGATCTCCTGAAGCTCTGCATTTTGACACAGGATTGAAATGTTGGACTGTAGCTGACACACATCAAAGCAACTGACTGCACCAAGCCACACCACGTCACACAGTCCAAAGCTACAGCCTCTATTATTACCTCAAGGTTCTCCGCTTAGGGCTGTATTCTGCAGCACAGATCCAGCCTCCCACGTACCAACAGTCTTCAAGTCACAGCCTTTGCCTGCAATGCCTTTTAACAATGCTTACAGAAACAAAGAAATCCAAGAAGCTGAAAGCAAGGCTAAAGCTCTAATGAGCACTACTGACTGCATGGGCAGAGTACACTGACCACAAAGCACTACTTAGGCAAGTACTGCCATCAATAGGCCAATGAAGACCTGGGGGCATTTGTCTACACTTCAGTTTTGCCCATATAGACAATGCTGTCTGCCTCAATCCCACCCTTAAATTGACACAGGTTGGAAATTTATACTGTGTCATCACAAAATTCAACTTGCCACTGTATATCCTGCCAGTTAGAGAACTGATTTAAACTGCAGCTCCAACAGGAAACTCACTGATATACCTCTACAAATAAAAAGACTTACAGTATAATAAATAAGCTGCAATACTGAGCTCCCATATGGCTATTACTGCATATCCACAGTGCATTTACAGCACTATGCTTTTTTTTCTCCAGCTCTTAGAGTTCCAATTTCTTTCCCATGAAACTGAATTGGAAAGCTCCCACTTCTTGCACAGCAGCTCCTGAAACATAATTCACTTGGTTGACACAGTTACACTGAAGTAGCTTACTGACATTCCACTAAATTACATATTTTCCAGTCTGCACAAGCCTCCTGTTTTTCCTGTTTACCTGTAGAAACATGAAGTTCTTCTATCACACAGAAATTCCTTTTTTATAATCTCATTTCTTCTGAGAAGTTCTGACTTTGAATTTTCTCTCAGTCTGCCTTATACAGTTGAACCATTAGCAACCCCCAGATTCTTTCATCATCTACACAACCTTGAGTGTTACTTATCTGCTTTAAAGTTACTTTATCTACCCTGCAAACTTTAAAAATGAGAACTTTAAACATTCAAGAAAGCAAATGGTGAAGAATGGCAAGACTGAAATCTAATTGTGAAGAAAAGCCAAAGAAACTACTATTAATGACATGTAACATCTGTGGTATGATCCGGGCAATCCTCAAAAAATCCTGCCATCCCTTTTCTCCAACTCAGACATGACAGCACTGAGAAGAAGCTTAGTTAATGACTTTCAATTTGTTACTAAAAAAGCTGATGTCCAGTCAGTGCAGAGCCATTAAATAAAACCATTGGCAAAACAAACCAGCACTGGGCACAACACCTGGCCATCTAGTGAGCAAAAAATTAACGTTTCCAGCAAAATTGAGGACTTTTTCTGTCACTGTTGAAAGTGTTAAACATGTCCTCAGGCATTCTGCTTTTTCCCTATATCTGATGGAGTTCAGAAGTATCCGCTGCAGCTCACTAGTCCATCTTGAAATCCACCTGGTTGGGTGGATTAATCCATGGATTAACTTTATTTGTTTTATATTACTTACAGCAATTGCCATTAATACTATATAGGCAGAAGTGATGTAGCAATTCCTACACTATCTGCTGGCTGATTTAATTAACTTTTCCTGAGGTCTCTTCTTCCCACAAACTGGTCTTGGTTCTTGTGTTTGCTCTCAAATCCAATCGAGCTGGTATTCTGTGACTCAAAGGTGCATTTATCTGCTTAGCACTTCCCTCAGTCTTCTGTTACACCTAAAAGCTTTCACAGCCCTCCTATCTTACTTGGACAAGCTAACACAGCCATAGCTTGCATACTCCATTATGATGCAATTAGAAAGGATCCCAATAGATCAACAGATAGGAAATAAAAGGATGAGAATTAATTTACGGGCTCACTTCAGGAAAAGTGAAGACTGATCAAACACAAGTAGTAAAGGTGGGCATCTCATCATTTGGGAAGCTTACAAAACATAATGGCTGCAGATTTAACTTTTCTCATGGAGATGTCTATGTTACTGTTGGTCCCAAGGAGCACTTTAGCAGCAGTCACTAAATGCAGAGCTTTAAAATAGGGAACATGTCAATCCTAAATCTCTAATAAAGGAACACAAATAACAGAATTTTCCCTAACCTGCTTTCCCCAGTTTTCCATCCACAATAAATAGCAAGTTGAGACTTCCACAAAGCTGTTGTCCTTTACCTTTGAACTTTACCTTCTGTCTCTGTTCTCAGGCTCTTAGGACTTGCCTAGCTGGATACAAGACTGGTCAATGAGCTACCTATTTGATATGAAGCACAAGACTTCTGGATTCTCTCCTTCTAACTTTGGGGTGGTAGAGAGTTTAAATCTATACAAATCAGGATGCCACAGTTCTGCATCCTTACACAATTAAAGAAGATGTCCAGTAGGCAGGGGAGAGAAAAGAAGAGGGGCAGCGCAAGGTATGCTTTGGGTTCAATTTACATTCACTCCAGGTGAATCATGTACAGATCACTGCAAAGCAGAGGAAAAAACATCTACACTGAATCAGCTATTCTTGGTACTCTTTACTCTTGATAATCAGGCACCCAAAAATTTTAAAAAATCCCACTTATAAGTTTGACAATGAGTTTCTTTCTCATCAAAAGTCAAAATCACCCTGCTGCCAAGAACATTCCTTTTTATTAAGACAGAAGTTTTGTTTTCATTAAATTTTGAAGAATTTCTATACTGTCAGTCTTCATAACTGCACTGAAATGTCACAATTTCTCCTCAAGGCTCAGCTCAATGGCATATGTTCAGATATGCTGTTTCAAGTGTTTTAGAATCCACAAATCATTGTTTCAAAGCCCTCTCTGTGAGCTGCAACACCAACAGAAAATAACCCCCACCGATCTATCTACGGAAACAAACACTACTTTTAAGCTGTTCCATCACATCAGGGAGCACTGACTTATATGTTAAAAAATAAGTAGCACAGACTATTAAGAAACCTTTCCATCTTCCAAGCAAAGTCATGTTTTACGTGAGAAAATCTTTTCTCTAGATGATATGTTGAAGAGTAATATAAAGTCTATCTAAACTGTTGTCCAGACAAACCCTATTTCCTGACCAACCCTTCCAGCTTGTATCTCAAATACATGCAGCCTCATCCCGTAGTCAGGGAACACACTGATGAGACCATATGTCCCAGGTCATTACAATTACTGTGGCTAGAAGCTGCACTGGATTTCTTAATAAGCTGAAATCAGACTGTTACCAAATCATAGCTGAAGCTATGGATGCTCTATTATGCTCTGACAGCCAGTACTCTCAGTAGGGACTATTTAAGAAACGTTGGAACTGGTTGGAAATTTCTTTATTAGCTTCAGTGTCTCTGATCTGAACCTCCCTCCAAATACGTTATGAAGCTACAAACTACATGAATTATAGACACCATCACTTACTGCTACTTGACCCAGTAAAAAGCCGGATGGAGGTCTAAGCAAGAAACAAACAAAAGATAAGAACAGCTGAGAGTGAGATTATTCTCAGCAATATGCAATTTAGGTGAAGCCTTTGAGTTCCTGGCCAGCTGCCCATGAGAATGCTGCTTAAGCCAAATTGAATACTTCTGTTCTATGGGTATTTACAGAAAGACACCAGTTATGGAGTGCTGCAGGGACAAATGAATGGGACTAAAAAAAAATTTTAAAGAAATTAAAAAGCCAGGACCAGACTTAAAATGGTACAAATACTGTGAGTTTTCCTAGCTATACCTGAAGTACCCATGACCCCAAAGACAGTTTGAATACTTAAGTATTCAGTGACTGTTGAGTCAATCATTCATTCAGTCTAATATCTAGTTAAAAGAAATTTAAAAATCAGTAATTTTAAAATTGTGGAAATTAAGAAGTTTTAATTTCTTTTTGATAGCCTCAGGCATACAGACTAATAACAGATTACATAGATTTGCTGAAATGCCCATCAGTCGGGCATAATCCACATCTTAATTCTAAAGTAGGTGGTCAGTTCTACAGAAAGGGCGACAGGGGAAAACCCACACAAAACAGCATCTGTTGTACTTATAAAAGTTAACTGTACTTCTAAAAACTGACCTGTACTTCTAAAAACTGACCTTTTCTTTTTTGGTCTTTTTTTTTTTTCCGCTCATTGCTTTTTTTTCCTTCCTATCCAATTGTTGAGAGATTCAGAGAATCTAGACAGAGAGTGCCCTGCAGAGAGGGCCCTAGGGGTGCAGGTGGGCATCAGCTCAGTGTGAGTCTCCCGTGTGTGCCTGGGCAGCCCAGAGGACAAATCACATCCTTGGGAGCATCAAACACGGTCAGAAGAGGGGAACATCTCACTGTGCTCACCTGGAGTGCTGAGTGTGGTTCTGGGCCCTATGATATAAGAGGGATGTGAATGTCCTTGAATGCATCCAGTGGAAGGCAACGAAGCTGGAAATGGTTCAAAGCTGCACCAGGGAAGGTTCAGACTTGACGCTAGGAAGTATGTCATTACTGAGTGGGTGATAGACACTGGAACAGGCTTCCTAGGGAAGTGGTCAATGTCCCATCCCTGTCAGTGTTTAAGAGGCATTTGGGAAATGCTCTTAATGATATACTGTAACTTTTAGTCAGCCCTGAAGTGGTCAGACAGTTGGGCTAGGTGATAGTTTTACGTCACTTCCAAGTGAAATATTCTATTCTATTTTATTCTCTTCTATGTTTCTTTTTTAACTTTTGTGGTTTGAGTTTCTTCCAAGTCTCCTGAAATCCTACGTTCTTGTCCAGTTACAGTTAATATAGCGTAAAGCTGTACTATCCCCATTTTAGATCCTTACCACACCATTATCAAGAACTCCTTATAAGCTGTTAGCTCCAGTGTAATTTTCAGATCAACCAGTTCTGTAAGAACGCTATTAGAACAATATATTGGGTACTTAAGCAAAACCAAAGTAAGAATTTTCCAGGAAGATGTGTCAACTAGAGGCTATAGCAAACAGAACAATTTTTCATTTTCATCTCATTGTACTCTACTGCCTGTCATTGCTGGCATAGCAATAAACGAAACTACCAAAGAGGGAGGTCTCAAAGACAGGTTCTTGATTTGGTCTGCTCATGCCCACTGAGAGGTCAGCACACTTCAAATTCATTTGGATACACAAGGACATGCTTTCTCATTCAAACCAATCTTTCCCAAACTCTAGCAAAAGGATGGGTTGGAGGCGAGAGGTGACTGACTTAGGACTGATGGTCCTTTTATCTGCATTTCATTTGCAACTAAAGCAACTATACCACAAAATATGCTCTTAGAGGCTTTCAATAAACACAACATTGCTGTTGATAACAAAACAAACAAAAAAACCCCAAAACCCAACAAATAAAAAGTCCCTATGAAGCAAAACTTTTTTTAACAAATCCCTTTACATATGCAGATCCTCTGGACATCTCAACTGACCACTGAAGTAACTAAGAGCACAGGATTTCACTTAGTAGTTCCTCTCTGACAACCATCACTTCTAGTTCTGTGTTTTTGGAAAGGTGTTTTGCAAGGTCTTGCCAATTTTGCTTTAGTTACTTCCAGTTAAGGATGTTTAAAGCTATTTTGAACCAATGCACACACCAGAAATTCATGAAATCACTAAAGGAATCATTAGGACATAAATCACACATTACCCAATCCTATCATATATGCATCTCTTGGTTTATGCATAAGAACATAATGGCCCCTTTCACCATGAAATATAGTTTACGTATTCAGGAAAAGCAGAAAGGTGCCACTGCCAATCCTATCCTGTTCTTCTAGAAACATGCAATTTAAGTGTATTATCAAAATGCAATAACCTACCTCTTCATAAATCTTCAAATGCTTCTAGACTGAAATCTTCTAATACTATCTTTTTTAGAAACTACTCAAAACAACTTTCATTATTAAAAAATTGAATTATTTTCTTCTCATTCAAAACATTTTCTCTCCGTTTTCCTTCATTTTTATAGCCTGCAGTTAAAAAACTATCCCGGATATTTCCTTAAGTCTAAGGTACCTCCTACAACTAAGAAGACAACACAGGTCAGATTTTAAGCAACTGGCAGATTTAGCTTTGTACAGAAGGAAGGAGCTATAGGATTACTTTAGGAACACAGTTGCATAGTGCAGATGTGCTAATACACAGCACCCTATGTCACTCAGGAGCAGGTAATATCTGAATGATTTAGATACCAGCATTACTACTAATGATTTCCCACATTGTCACATATGGGAAATACACTAAGCAATCATATCAAAGTTCATCTGTGAGAAGTTCATGCACTGTATGACTCACGACAGAAATAAATCTACTTGAAAATACATTTCTTTTTAGGGATTTATTTTGCTGTTTTTGTTTCAACAGGGTTTACAATCATTGTTTATGACCCAGAATAAAAATTGCTGTGACAGCATTGGTTGTGGGAAGCTGTAACTAATCACAAGTCAAAGCTGATCAAATGCTCATAGTTTTGCCTCATTCTTAAAGAATGACCTTATCGTACAACAAATAAACCTATTATGCACTTTCCCCTCCCCAAAATCCTCTATAAAAATGAAATGTAATATTATGCCACTTGGCAATGTATCAGGACTTATGGCCTATAAAGGGAGAGCTAAAGGCTGTACCAGATGCTTCTTCATCAGAAAACTAAGACAAACTGGAGCAAGACAGGAGAGGCCTTTGTTATTGCTAATGATTTCATGTTTGTTCTTGGGATCTTGACACCCTTAGGGTGGAAGAGACCATTACATTAGTTCCTCACAGACTTAACTAACTTACAGGGAGAATTTAAGCTATTCAGATCACCAGCCAAACCAATATAGTGATGCTGTTACAGACAGCAGTCCAATTCATTTTATACTGAAGGAAACACAGGGGCAAACAAGCAGTAACTACTGGCTGCTGCAACTCTTCCACTGGGAGAATGTTTCTCAACTCCTGATCTTCCAGAGATAGCGGAATTATGAAGGAAAGTTCATCTATTTTACTCCTGTGACTTCCTCACACAGCCACACCATATTGCATAACAGAGGAAAAATGGCTATTGCTGCACTGCCCTCATTCCACCCAGACAGACTGCAGTGGAGTACAGGAAGATATTCAACATCTTCCTCACACTGCACAGAGAAGAGATTTGACATGGAAGAGAACAAGACTCATGGCCTACTGCAGGATTTTTTCACAGTCTTGATTTTGTTTCACTTCTGACTGCTCAGGTCTAGCCTGCCCTTAGGCCATGCAGTGTGCTGATCAGCACAGCTCAAACAAGATCAAAATGAAAGCTGGTGGTGCAGGAGAGGTAAATGATAATGAATGAATGGTAGCACGATTTTCTATGTCAAAAGCATCAAAGCTTTATATTTTTGGATAAGTACTTTTTCCTTTAAATTCTCACACACTAGAGGAAGCTGTAATGGACTAGGAAAATCTAAACTTGTGAAAGAAATTTTCTCCCGAGAGCACAAAGTAACTGCTGCCAGGACATTGCATAACCAGGCATAAAATGAAGCAAGCTACTGAAAGAGGCTAGTCTTCCAATCACTCATATTTTAAATAGGAAAGCAGAAAGGGGGAAATACCAAAGCAAAGCTTAGTTATGTACTAGGACCTTTAAATATGAAACCTTAATATTAGAATATAGAAAGTGCCTACTACAAAGTGATTTCTTTTACAGGAGCCACATCTGAAGAAGTATGGCCCATTAAGCACTCAAGCTCAAATGCAATCTGCTCTCAAATGTCATCAGAAGAGCAGTGGCTTTCCACCAGTCTATTCCCTAACACACAGCTGCAGTTTCATCTGTTAAATATAATGATAAAAATAGCCAATGAAGGTTTATTGCTCCTTTTGTCCTGTGAAGGCAATGCAGTTCAAAGAGAGGGAGCAGACATTTATCCTTGACTGTAAATCATCAAAACAATTTACAGCTGGTTTAATTTCTGCACATCTACAAACGGTGAGATTGCATAGTGACAATTTAGGGCATAACCACAACACCACAACTGGGCCTCATAGGGAGAAAATTTGACTCTCAGCAACTTCTCTTCTGTTGTTTATAAATAAAGCCTACATATAATCTCTCAATTTGCAAGACTGGCAGCTAGGAACAAAACAAAAGTGCTATGGTTTTGCTCATTTTAATTGGTTCCTTCTTCTGATTCAGAACCAATAAGAGAAAGAAAACTGCTCTACTACCGCATTTTTTTTAGAATGTTATGCAAATCCAGCTTTTACTAAAATAATGGTATAGCACTGTCCAAAAACCAAGCAGCCCTGCACTTTCCAGAACCCTATATGAAAAGAATTAAGCAAGCATCAACCATTTTCAAAATCTGCCCTATCAATCAGCATAGGCTGGAATGAATGCTTATGTTATGTCCAAAACTGCCAAAAAAGTTTCAGAGATAACAGATACTCTCTGCAACATAAAATGGAAACGATGGCAGAAAAAAGCAAGCAAAGTCACAAAACCTGCAGTACTTTCAGGATATCACAACAAAAAGCAATAAAGCCGTTCTACTCACAGTGACTCCAGCTCAGGCCTTTTTCTCCTCGAACTTGGGAAAACTGCAATCCATTTTTTGGAATCAGTATCAGCATCACACAGCCAAACCATGCAGGCCACTTTTCTTTTTCTTTTTTTCGCCAATATAATAAATTTTTCATTTTTTATCTCCTATTGTCACTATAGCTTAGGTATTTTAATTCTTCTATCCACCTCTGAAGCTAAAGAAAAGGTTTTGACAAAAACAGACAAAATTTCCTTATAATTACATAGTTCCAGAAGCTTAGCTTGAAAGAGAAAACGCTATGTCCTTACTATTAGTACAAAATTTCTAGGGTACAAGATTTTCTTAAGAGAGGTGCAGATTACTTTTCAGATCACATCATTTGCAGAGAGGAAAACAAATATCTGACACCAAGTCAAGGAAAAATCAGCCTAATATCTTACACGAGTCATAAGAGCCTTTCCTAAAGCCTTACTGATATTATTTTGTCACTGTTCCAAACACCATTCAAAGTTCAAGTGCAAATAAACATTTGATTACTCAGCTGCTGAAAAATATTGTTCAACACTTGCAGTAAGCATAATGGATTCAAAGCAGAAAGAAAGGAAATAAACCCCAAAAAGATACATAAGCAACAACCTCACAAAACAGAATAGATTCTTACTTTAGAATCAGAAGAGATGAATATCACATCTCTCACAATACACCTGTGATACAACTTACACTTTTCACTGGGTATTTCACCACACTTTTTAAATTAAGACATGTAATACTTCCAATTTTAGGTTTAAGTAAAGAAGAGCTCCTTTGGCAATTTTCATGAGACCTGTGAAAATAGTAATTTTTAACTGTTTTGACCTTTCCTTTCTAAAGTGTGCATATTGGATTATGTTTTCTAGTTGCTGAGAGGATAGAAAACCATCTGGAAGGACAGAAGTTGCCATTTTGAAGCTCTGCTAGGGCAAAAAAGATGACTGTAAAGCAAAGCACAGGATAAGAAAAGATCAACTCAAATGTTTCGGAATTTAATTTAAAATTACATATCAACAAAACCTACGAAATTAATTGTAAGTGCTATAATATTAACTTTTACTTTCTTGAGAAAAATGAACAGAAGGAATCTTTAACACATTCCCATCTCTGGCAACTCTCCTCTGGTTTCTGAAACAAGGTGGTTCGAAATACTCATCAGACAGGAAACACAAGAAGTATGTCTTCAGAGCTAATAAATTGTGAAACTATTCTCCCTCCTTGACTACTGATCAGTCTAACTGCATGATACAGCTAGAGGCAAAAAGAAAGCTAGAAAGTTAAAAACTAGATTTTTAGGTTTTAAAAAGATTGAAAGAATTAAAGCAAATTAATCGCTAAAAATAAGCATCGCATAACTGGCAGCTAACAAAACTCCTTTCTCCTGGTAAGGAAGAATGAAAGCTGTTCTCCTAAAGCTGGTTTTCTGAAAGAACTCGAGTGTTTCAACCGCCCTCTAGTGTTAAAATGAACGCACAGGCAAGCCAAGAGGAAGGTTGAAAAGATGCTTCAGTTAAGAAACTAATCACTATGGCTTCTTTTTAACCACTGTAAAACTAAAAATTATAAATCAGATTTTTAAAATACCAGTGGGCACTTCTGTCTTAACATGAAGGTTTTCAAACCTTTTCTGTAATCTGCAATTTTGCCTCACAGCAGCTAGCTACTGAAATGAAATAATGGGAGATCTTTGACTCAACTTTAGCCCTATATTTCTGTGGAAACTGGAAACAGTGCCCAAGAAAAATTTCTGCTTAATGCTAAAAAGTTAATTTATTAGAATTTTAAAAGAGAAAATAATCAGTCATCTATTTCCATAGCCCAAGATGTAAGACAAGCAAATACTAAAACTAAAGGAGAAACACTGGCTTTTACAATTCACTTTATTTAAAATAAATTGTTTATATACAACCATAGCTGAAAAATTCTCCTTTTCCTCCTGAGGTCCCACATACAAATTTTGAGTTTAAACAGCATGCAGAACAAGGAAAGCTCAGAGGCAAACCTTCTCTGAAGGTCCTAAAGTCCTTTACCAGCAAATTAAGTGACATCTTGAGCACCAATAACAAAACAAAGCTAATATGGTGAAAAGTGACACTCCTAAGAACATTAGGTACTTACAGAAGAAAGAGAAATGTTCTAACAGATAAGTTTTATAATGGGCTAAAATAGGAAAATACAGATCAGGGATTTAATGCCTAGGAAAAGACATCAACCCCATGTTTGGATTGCTACATCAAATTCAGCAAGGGTTACTACTGAGGGAGCGAGGGCCCAGTCTAAAGCTGGATATAATGCACACAGTTTAATGGAAATCATCAGAACCATTATTCATGGGTGGATTTGTTCTATGCAATACAAAGCTTTTACTCCAAGCTAGTACTGACCAAGTTTGCTGCAGAAACAGTGACGGTGTAATCACATCAGGAGAGTGCTGTTCCTGATCTAATTAATTCTGCTGAGAGATAAGGGTGATTAGCTCAGCTGTAACACTGTAATAACACATCTATTCTTCTTTCAGGATTTAGATAATATCTCCACGTGATACCACAGGTGTGTACACCTTTTGTCAGTAATAACAAGGGATTTTCTGAACACAGTCTACGGTGTACTTCTGTCTTCAAAAGATCAGGGATCCTGGGATCCCTGGGAAATCACAGAATCAAGGAGGTTGCTCTTGAGATCATATCATCATGTCTTGAGGTGGCTCTTGAGATCATATCATCAACCCCCTGTTCACAGTGCCAGCTACAGCAGGTTGCCCAGGACTGTGTCCAGTTGGGTTTTGAGTATATCTCCCAAGATGGAGACTTTGCAACCTCTCTGGGCAACCCATTCCAGTGTTTGACCATGTTCACAGTTAAAAAAATGTTTTAAATTGTCCTGTCAGTGGGCAGTACTGAGTCTGGCTCCCTCTCTTCATTCCACCCCCTCCATGAGGTGTTATACACATTGATAAGATTTTTTCCCTTTGAGCCTTCTCTTCTCCAGGCTGAACAGTCCTAGATCTCATTGCCACTCCTTATATGAAAGATGCTTCAGTCCCTTAATAACTTTTGTGGACTTTTGCTGGACTAGCTCCAACATGTCCATATTTTTCTTTTGCTGAGAAGCCTACAACTGGGCACAGTACTCCAGCTGTGGCTTACTAGTACTGAGTGGAGAAGAACCACCTTCCTCAAACTGCTGGAAATGCTCTTCCTGGTGCAGTCCTGAATGCCGTTGGCAGCCTTTGCCACAAGAGTGCATTGCTGGCTCATGGTCAGCTTGTCATCAACCAGACACTGCAGAGCTACTTTCCAGAGGTCAGCCCACAGCACTCACTGGTGCATGAAGCAGGTACACATTCTTGGAACACATTTCTGTGCAGATGCAGATGTTGTTGGTGAGTGGGAAGAGTCAACATAGATTAATCAGTGACGAATCATGCCTGACCAACTGGATTTGTGGACAATGGGAGAACACTGGATGTCATTTACCTCAGCAAATCTTTTAACAGTCTTTCACAGTGCCTTTGTTATCCAAGTAATGACACTACAGTCTGGATGGGTGAACAACTAGACAGGTAAAAAACTTCTTGGAAGGTTGGGCTCACGGAATAGTGGTTGAAGTTCATACTCTATGCTGCAGCTCCAGCAATGAGTAGAGTACTGCATGGGTCTATCTTGAGGCTTATCCTGTTTAACATCTTCATCAGTGACCTGAAGACAGTGACACACTACTCTTTCATCAAGTTTGCTGATGACAAAAAACTAGGGGGTAAGTTCCAGGGCAGAGCTACCCTTCTGAGGGACTAGATGGGCCAGAGAAACAGGCCACCAGGAACAGACGTCTGCTGAAACGTGACAACTCTGTGGCAACTAGAGTAAACAGGATTCAGAATTGCAATGAAGGCTAAAAGCTTACTGGACTGTATCCACAAGAGCATACATAGTAGATAATGGAAGTGGTCGTTTTCCTGCACTCAACACCGTACTAAATCTGGTTCTGGGCCTACAGTAAAAGAAAGACATTGATAAAAAGTGTGGAACTGTTGGAGTGAGGCCAGAGGAGGGACATGGAGATCAGAGGGATGGAGCTCCTCTCCAATGAAGACATGCTGAGAGTTGGAATTGTTCAGCCTGGAGAAATGAAGTCTCTGGTGAGACACAGCAGTCTTCCAGTACCTAAAGGGGGCCTGAAAGCTGGAGAGGGACATTTTACAAGGGCATGCAGTGATAGGATGAGGGGGAACGGTTTCAAACTGAAGGAAAATCAATTTAGATTGGATATAAGAAAGAAGTTTTTTGCAATGAGGGTGATAAAACACTGGCACAGGTTGCCCAGAAAGGTGGTAGGTGCCCCATCCCTGGAAACATTTAAGGCCAGCTGGGATAGGGCTCTGATGTAGTTGATGATGCCCCTACTCATTGCAGGGGGGCTTTAAAAGGTTCCTTCCAACCCAAATTGTTCTATAAGAAACCTGAACAAGTCCAGCCAAAAGGTCAGTAAATTGCTCAGGGAATTAGAGCACTGGGCCTGTGAGAAAAGGCTGATGAAATAGGGCTTGTTTCATCTATGAAGGCTTTGGGTAACATAGGAGCAGACTTTCAGTTCCCAAAAGAAGGTTACCAAGAACACAGAACCAGGCTCTTTATGGAAGTATGTGGCTGGAGAACAAGAGACAACTGAAGCTGCCACAGGATATTAAAAATCACTGCTCTGAGGTATTGGAACAGGTGTCTGAGAGATTGTGGCATCTACATCCATGTAGATTTTCAAGAACCACCTGGACAAAGTCTGAACAACTTAGTCTGAAGTCAGCATTGATCTTGCTTTGAGTAGGAGCTGGCCTAGATGACCCCTGGGGGTCCGTCCCTTCCAACCTGAATGATTCTGCAAGTAACATCACCTTATAAACCTAAGCACAGGGAGTCTGGAGTATCATAGATTCAATGCCCTTTCTGATAGTAACATCATAAATATCAATATTTATTTATTGTTGGGTGCATTTATAAATGCAGTTTTATAAAATGGTATTTGAAATGGCTTTAACATCTGACATATGCCTATACCAGGATTTCCTGTTCTACATGCAATGCACAAGGAGCACTAGCATATGTTTGTAGCATTGAGGAATGTTTGAGCTGCTCACCCACAGCTTATGTGCTTAGTTAGCAGCATTTGTTTCAAGAAAATTTAAAACAGTGTCCCCACTCCCTCCATATGCTTCCTTCAGTACAAACATACTGATACGGGTACCAAGATGTACAAGGTCGTATAGACGCAAACTTTTAATCAGGCTGGAAGAAAGTCTTTGGAAAGCTTCCATGACACAGATGGTTGCCCCTGGCCTGTGTATCACCCCTATAGTGCCATTACCCTTACTGTATCTGCTCCATGAGAGCCATCATTAGCATGAAGACTGCCAGTTGTAGAGCAGTGTCAAGTATCTCATCATGGTAGTCAATGATAGGGCCCACATTTAATATCATTAATCTGGATCAAAGCTTCATGTCAATCACGAGTAAACTTGCTGACACAAACTCTGAGAGCAGCAATAACCCAGCAGGGCCAAACCAAATCACTGCCTGGAATGTAGAGTCTGATGTAATACTTGGCTTCGAGTTGCTCCCATGATTCTCAGTTACACATACAGTAACAGTCACCCACATTACACAGATACTTTTGTTCAGTAGTTTTGTGAAATCTGTCAAAAAAATTCAATGCTGTTCACACCAGTATCAGCAGTAGGCATTACATCACAGTAAGCACACTGAATCTTTGAAGCACAGTTAAATATTTAGGAAAAAAGACAAATACAGTTTTAAAGCAGAGAATTATGTTTATAAATATTTGATAGGAATGTCAAAGTCTCTAAAGGAGACTTACAGACTTAAAGAAGTTTCAAAATCACTTTGGTCAGCTACATACTTTCGTGGCAGTGCTGCTGCTTTAAGCACATTCTCAGCACGATAATACAATTCTGCTGCATGGGCATGCTCAGATACCACAACCAGCACATGTACTATCCTTTGGGAATCTCTGAGTTCATACAGCATCTAGTCTGACATCCACCCACTTTTACAAAACGACTCATCTAACCCAAAGGCAATTTCCCATCATCTTTGTTGACCATCCAACAGCTGTGGGCACACTGATTCCCCAGGGGCCTGCAGCCTGTTTCCTTTCTCTCCTTTTCCTGACACTCCCTTAATATACTCTCATTTCACGACAGCAGTTACTGAAATGGGAGGAAAATGTCTCCATTTTTGCTGAATAATAAGCATGCCTCCAATCGAATATGACAACCTTCCTGTCACATGGTGATGCAGTCACGTTCTGTGTCCTTACACTACCAGAAGGTCACCAGTTCCCACGAACTTCCTGTTTGTGGGCACTATGGTCAGATCAGAGCAGACACACCGTGATGCACAGTCTGTTCGTGTCTCACTTAAGAAAACATTAGCTCAGTCTGGAAATGCCGAGTGCTATGGTCAAACAGAAAGGGACAAGAAAATCCTTAACTGAACTTAATGGGTGGAGAATAGACTTAAGAGCTGAAACCAGATATTTAACATCCTTCACCGGGTAGGATTTCTTGTGTATTACACTTGGTATTCACTACCTAACTGTATCCCCAAACTGGTTTAAATGCCCTTAACTCACAGCCCTTGTGAGTCCTCACCTCGATGATGGCTTCCACAATCTATAATGATGATACAAGGTATGACAGGAACCGCACAATTTGCTTTCATTGTTTTTCCCATTTCTGAGTTTCAGTGAACCTCCCC
>NW_016690354.1:1558335-1651578 GCF_001604755.1 Lepidothrix coronata | reverse complement strand
TAAGCATCTTGGGAGACTACCAAATTAAAAGATCGGACAGCATTTATAATATATATTTTCATTTTTAAGTATTTCATATGTTTGTTCTAATTGGGTATCCATGGACTTAGGATAATGCAAATAAAAGTGCCTAGAAGTGAATTAACAGATGTTATTTTGAAACAAGGGTACACAAACAGATCTGCAGCTTTCTGTGAATCGAGTGGAACAAAGAGCAGACAAAGTCACTGTGCTATTTTAACCTATACCAGTGTTGAAAATTAGCTTTTTCTCTCTCTTTACAAACCCTCCCTTAAAAAAAATATTCCATGCCCAAACTACTTTATTTCTTTCTATATTCATCTCGTATTTTCTCATTCATCAAAGGTTAATCAGCCTCATTTAATATATTTCAAATTGGGAGCTCAGGATGCTTTAACAAACAGGAATTTGTCTGAGCTTGGCTGGATTCCCTCAACTGCACACTCATCCACCAGTTGTAGATGACTGGTACTAGCCAACTGTAAACCACTGTTCCTGAACAAGTAACAATTGTTAAAAAAAAATTAGAGTTTAGGCTATGTATTGTTCTGTGCTGCTATCAAAGGAAGCACTCGCATGAAAATACAAAAGCAGGAAACAGTAAAAAAGTGCATTCTGTGGCACCAGCTCTTTGCCAGCTTAAGTCTTCATTGCACAGTGTATCACACCAATAAATAAAAGGTGCACTGTGAGCAGCTTTAAAGCAAAAACAAACAACAGAAGAACAAAACAAAAATCAAACCAACCAAACAGCCACCTCCCTCAGCAAAAAAAAAAAAAAAAAAAAAAACAACCAGCAGACTGAAGACTAAAGCAGTAAACAATTGTGACAAGTAAAAAATCTTCACAAAGGTCAGTGTTGTCCCTAAGATTTTTATTTCAGCCATTAGCTTTGAAAGCCAGACATATACAAATGTCAGTAAATGCAAAGGGCAAAAATTAGTACTCTTATACAGCCATACTCACTGGTTTTCCAGAAATTATCCTTTTTTTTTTAATTAAGTAACAAGATTATAATAATAAATTACAAGGAAGGTTTCCAGCCTACTGATTTACTTATTAAAAACTGCAAAATATCAATATTCAATTTACTCCTGGAATCCTCCTCCCATCTTGCATGTCCCTGGAATGACCCAAACAACACTAACTGTAATAGGTGTGGTCAGACAAAGACCACACTTGAGATTTTTCTGTGTGAGGCACCCAATGCAAAAATCAGCTCTTAGTACATCTTTACTTTCTAGCAGGTGAACAGAACTTAAAATCACAAGCCACAAGAAAAAAACAAACACGTTTAATAATACACATTTTAAGAAATGCCACTCACAATATTGTAAGTTGAAATTGTATAGTAACTTACAACACTGTAAGTTTGATGTTAATTGTAAAAAATTAACATCAAAACAGTGAAAAAAACATACATGTCACAAAACACAGCCTTCATTCATTTCTTCTTGACTGTTTCTATATTCTTTTTAATATGAACAAGACATGTAAGAAACAAGTAGGTAATGCTGTTAGAGAAGCACATAACACTTAAATTAGATACATAAACACTTTTTAGGGTAAAAGTAGATCTCCAGAGACAATATAAACTAATTGCTAGACTTCACATTTTTTTAAGTATGCTTATAAAAAAGTAAATACATTTTAAAATCAAAACCACTTTAAAAAAACGGTGGCTAAAACTACTTAGTTTTCTGTTTTCACCTTAAATAGCACAAACACTTTAAAATGTTTACAAAAATTATTATGACAAGAATATATGCATCATGATATGAGTTCTGCTGAGTAACTGATATTAGCATCCCTATTTTCAGCAGTGTTACGTGACAAATCCATCATCCTTTAGCTTGCTTAGGCTGAGAACAATCCAAAATAACTACAGTGTCAACATTGTGTGTAAACACTCATGTCAGAGACAGAGACCCTTGCAAAGTCTGACTGTGCTTTAAGCTTACTTTCTTCCCAAATTCAACCTAATTTTTCTATGAGGATGAGTTTGTGCTTTCGTAACAGCTCCACACAAATCTGTGTTATCTGTCCTGCTCAGAGTAACAGACATCAAATTCCATTTCTGTCCTTAGCCATGCATGGCTCACTCTCCATGCCCACAGCATCTCCTGTCATCCTTACCACCGCTAGCAATGTACAGTCAAGCCTGATTTAATGTGCTTCCCTGAAACAGAAGGCAAAAATAAACACAAGGCGGCAAACCAAATGCTAACAACCTTGGGTTCAAATTTTACCCATCTTGCATAGCATCAAAGAGGTCACCTCAAAATGTTTACCTGCTTTACCTCCTCTCAGTCCACGTGACAGGCTTTTGTCAGTTCGTGTGTCTTTCAGTTTCCATTTGACTTTATTGCCTGGCTTTGTTACTGAATAACTTATCAAACCCCAAAAAGGTTTTATCAACCCTCAATTCAATCAGATAATTGAATCGGGGAAGGTTCTGGGATTTGCTTGATGCAGACCACTTGGAAAAGAAGTTTCCTGATGAGCTACTTCAGGGAATGTGTGCATGATCCTCTGAAACCCACTATTGAGGGCAAATTAGAGGAAATACAATAGGCTTTCCATCTCTCACATCCTGCACTCTATATAGCAATAGCGCGTTTGTGCCATACTTTTTCCACTAATAATACTGCTTTGTGTTACCTGTTTTCAGATCTTGCACACTAAACCCTAGCTAACCGACTATTTGTTTCCTAACTCCCTTATTTTCCTACTTAAACATTCCTGGAGTGATGACTTTAAAACAGGAAACATTACTAGGTCAATTAATCTCCATGTCAGCCTGAGGGCAATACAGAGGCAGGCAGTGAAGGAACTGGCAGGATGGCAAATACAAAGCAGCTGAGTAGCACAGTTTAGTCAAGAACAGCACAGGGCTGAGCACAAGCTAACAGACTCTCAGTACTGCCACTATAGGAACACACAAAGGAAGAGTGATTAATAAGCTTGATAAAAGGGAAAGAAAGAGGATTAACATCTACTTTCGATACCTACATATATCCCCAACATTTTTTTCAAAAGCACCAAACTGTCAGCCCAAGCAATGGGCTCAGCGATAGCCTTGGCAGTGACTTCTAAATCCATAATGATACACTATACAAGAAGTGTCCAGTGTATCAGGAACGTACTTCTGTGCCTCTGCTAGGGGGAAACTCACCCGCCCGAGGGGCACGCAGTTGCCAGAAAATCTGCAGCAACTGAACCGAAGTGCCAAGAAACACATTAATTAGGAGCAATTTGATATTGGCTCTACAGAGGGATGGAAAGTTTAACATTTTTTCCTCACTGCCATCTCTAACCTCTGTGATACCACAAATGCTTCTGCTCACTGACAGAAGTATCCCTTTTCAAATGATGGGGAGGAGATGAGGGCTACTAGCATGGAAAGTAGTGCAGCTCCTGAAATTCCCACCTACACCCACATGAAGCTACAGATTTCTCTCCTACACTGAAAGAGACCATTCAGGGATTACAAGAGCAACAATTTTATGCAAAAGAAAAAAAAGAAAGAACCCACTGACAGTGAAAGTTTTGATACTCTAGTTAGTTCACTTTCTTGGTTCCTTAAAACAAACCCACCTGACCATCCATAGACTCTCTGAAGCTGAGCTACACAAGTGTAATATACCAGGCAGAAATTAATAGTTGGGTAAACGACTTAAATACAGCAGCCAATAAATCAGAAATCAAAGTGGATTTGAATTTAGTATACAGAGAGCCTCTAGTAGAAAATGTTAAAGGTCTGATAGTAGGAAAAATGAAAACTACTGCTTTAAGAAATTGAATTTAGGTCACAGCTGCCCAATAGGCTATCATATGAACATATACACATCACTATTAAAAGTGAGGGGTTTTAATTTCATCACGGAGTGCAGACAATATGCTGCATGTAACAAAACAGGTACCACAGACCAGGTCAGACCAAAGAGACAGACTCCGCAACTGCTTTCAGAGGCTGCCACACTCAAGAACAGCTTTATGGAAGGCAGCTGCAGATCACAGCTCTGTGGGAGCTTGGTATCAAGCAATAGAGACAACAAGCCAAGGAAGAGCAGAAAATTGTGCTCCATCGGTGATCACATTCCTCCATGCCTTCTCTCATGTGATAAGCAAGTAAGAAACAGCCTCACCCTATCATTCATAAGAAGATTTGGTTACATGTCACTAAGGACTCAGGTGAAAATCTTTCTCTTTGTTAAAAAACTTTAATAAAAATCCACCTTTGGGAGAGGGCCACAAATCTGATATTCCAAGGGAGCAGAATAAGAAAACATGTTAATTAATGATGGGGACAAACATTCCAGGTTCAAGCAACCTGAGAAGAGCCAGCGATTAATTCAGCAGTATCTCTGGGACAAATAATTTTCCTTTCCCCGTAACTAATTTATCTTTTACCAGTAGGGCGCTCTCATATATGGGAATTTAAGTTTATGGGACATTAAAATTCAGCTATATCATATTACTTAGTAACTTACAGGACAGGATCATTTACAATTCTGCCTCAAGACCTCAGAATCCAGTTTAAAACGGAGATTCTGTTTTAAACAGAGACTCTGCAAACAAAATTACCCTGACCTGGCCAAAGGCCAACCCCAAGACCACTGCAACTTTCTTTTCCTCAGGCTACCTTAGCACAACTTCCAAAAATGTTCCTGAAGATGTGATCTAATATTATCCATTTAATTGGACAAGTTTATACTTATGACAAAGAACAGAGACTGCTGCCAAGAAGTCATTCAAATCAGATACGAACAAGGTGTTGGTCCAACTGTGGACACCCCAGCACACTTCACACATTTTTACAAATATGCACCTTTGGCACAACGGGTCACCAAGTTATTTCTGTGACTGTAAGACAGCAAAATAAGTTAACAAAATTTCTTCTCATACTTCTCTTTTTCATCTTGCTTGTCTGATCTCATTTTGAATAAAACTTTACAGCTTGTATTTGTACAGTACTTCCCAGGCCCTCCTCTCTGCGCCTCATTCTGCTGGGTGCAGTATAATGAACTTGGGAGCAATGACCCTGCTCACAGTCCAAAACAAAGTACACAAATGAAAAGCAGCCCTGCCCCAGTGAGGTGCCCAGGGTCACCCCAGAAGATTTCACAGTCCACCACATGGGTAAGGCATAGCGCCAACTTGTTCCCATATGACAACACCTTAAAAATTTAAAACCCATTATTTAATACACTGTGTATGTTAAAATGTCCATCTTATCTAGAGTGGCTGCCTACCAAAAACATACCATCACAAAGCATCTCACAAACTGAAGACCACCTCCACTACTCAATCTAGGCCTGAGTTCTCTACTGAGCAGTCTCCTACAATAGCTTTTGTAATACACTGTATTTAATTCTGAGTGATGAATAGCAGTATTTCACTAAACTTCAACACCACACACTAGCAAGGTATTTAATCACTTTATTTTAACAACAATTTATTGTTCAGTTTCTAGAAATTCAAGTCTGGCAAGCTTTTTAATATGACTGAGAATGTTCTACAGAAAGCAAAAAGCACATTTCCCGTTCTGTTCAGCATGCCCAAGTCCTATCTTCTTTGCAGAAACGGACAACTTTGAAAAGAAAATCCTTGAATTAATGTAAAAGAGTATCTGAAATCTAGTAGCTAACACTGATCAGCAAGGTAAAGAAAGTGAGGTAATTTCTAAAGCACCGTTAGAGATGGGATGTTAATTTTTCAATCTGCTGTGAAACTGATTTCAGGAACATAATGGAAAGAGGAAACAATTGCATATTACCAACAATGCAAAAAAATGTTTGAAATATCCTATTTATCTTCCCTCTCTAAGGGATGTGGACTCTTTTGTACTCCTTGATGATGTGAATCACAGATCGGCATTCTGGGAATCAAGCCTATTCCCATTTACCAGTGTAATATGATCATTTAGCATAATTAACATACGATATTTCATTACTGCCATGGATTTGGACCAGATCTGAAATGTAAATATTTATCAAACTGTACATCCTAGTGCCCAGTGCTATACAATGGTGTAACTTAAGACACTCACTTGATTTGCTTTCTCTTCTGGGGACAGAGTTAAGGCTGCTTTGGGAATTCTCACTTTCATAACATAAGGCAGTTTAAACATTATAGATAATGTTACATTAATTTCTGCAGTATCAAATTTTAAAGGTGTGGAAACAAAATGAAAGAGCTCACAGTACAGCAATAATTTCAAGTGGCACAAGCATGAACAGAAAGAAAACTCCTGGAACAAATAACAACCATTTCAATCTTCCCCAGCTATCTTTTCCCTAGTGTACTCCAACACCCAGCTTTCCCAGGACACAGGAATCAACAGAGCACCATTCTGTATGATTCAGAGCATGGCACACATGCAAAAAGTAGTCAAAAAACTCATTGCAAGATGTAAATACACAGCAGCCTTAAGCAGAGACATTTTATGACTAAGCCAAGACTCTTTATAACAATCTTAAATTCTACAGCATGAAATTTCATAGGTTCTTTATCTTACATACTAAAACATTGTGTCTCATCTACTACAAATACAGATGTTACCTGCATCGATGCCTAACACCCCCAACTATCTCTTCATTCTTTGTCTTGCCACAGAAATACCTGGAAGCTATTCATGTCTGTGCTGGTTTTGGCTGGGGTAGAAGTAGTTTTCTTCACAGTGGCTGGAATGGGGCTATGTTTGGATTTGTGCTGAACATAGGGTTGATAATACAGAGATGTTTTTGTTATTGCTGAGCAGCCCTTACACAGAGTCAAGGCCTTTTTTGCTTTTTGTGTGACCATGCTGGCAAGTTGGGGGTAGATGGGAAACTGGGAGGAGACAGGGCTGGGACAGGTGACCCAAACAGACCAAAGGGATATTCCAGACCATATGGCATCATGTTCAGTAAATAAAGGGGGAGGAAGAAAAAGGAAAGCGGGGGACACTTGAAGTGATGGTGTTTGTCTTCCCAAGGCACCTTGACGGGGACTTGCTCTCCTGTAGATGGCTGAACTCCTGCCTGCCTGTGGAAAGCAGTGAATTAATTCCTTGCTTTGCCTGCATGCGTGTCTTTTGCTTTCCCTATTAAACTGTATTTATCTCAACCCACAAATTTTCCAGCTTTTACCCTTCCAATTCTCTCTCCAATCTCGCAGGTGGGGGGACGAGTGAGCAGCTTGGCTGCTGACTGGGGTTAAATCACAGTCATGTCCTATATCAAATGTATAGATTTTAAGCTAGTTGTATACCTCATATTAATGCATCTTATTATTAATTTTTCTCTTGGAAACACACGGATCCTACAAGTGAATTTTTCCAGAGCAGTTAGACAACAGAACTATTGCCTTGACACTGAAAGTGTCACACTGAAAAATCCCTCCCAGTATATTTCTCAGTTCTCCCTTCCATAAACAGCATCCCAAGGTTGATGCATCTTTGCCATGTGCCCAGGACTGAGCCATTGTGTGGCATCACCTGTAATGATGATTTACACAGGTGTAAAGGAAAGCTTCAGCATTCCTTTATATTAGCCTCACCTAACATATTCCTACCTCTTTCAAATTGCAAGGAGATTCTTTTCCTTCACAGACCATAATCTTCTTTCATTCATCCCAAAATGTACAAAAATAGATGTTCTTTGCCTGTTCTTTCTTTACAAGTTTTACATAGCAGCACAGAAGTATGAAATAGTTCTTGGCAAGCCAAGTGCAAGAGTGGACTATTATCTCTCTGTTGCTATTACTGCTTGGACTTACCAACCTGCACTCCTTGCAGCCTTTGGCAGAACACATGACATTCAGCAGAGAGGTAGCTCACACTTTTTCTTTTCCTAAAGGAGTAAAACTTGCTTCTACTATGTCAGAAACATAATGAAAAGTTACTTCTAGCCAAGGCTAAATCCATTTAGAACACAGGGAATGTAAAAACACAAAGCAGTGGGCCTGCAGCTGTACTAAGACAACTAACCCCAGGGTAGCAGTGGGTTCCTCCACGATAAGTCTATTTTTCCAACCTTTTATAGAATAGGGTGTTAATAGAATTATTCTTGCACAAAAGGTTAAAACTTAGATGGACTAATGAAAGTGCTATCAGTTTGAACCCTGTTTTGTTCTTCCCTGCTTCCTTTCCCAAAAAACGTCACTGGTAAGAAAAGAGAGGAAGAAGAATATTTGCATATAATGAAGAGAATTACTGTCCTCCTCTGCTACACTTCCTTTGGTACTTAGAGCAGCATTTGGAGACAACCCCAACAACAGCCATGTTAGTGTGGACTCTCTCAGCACTTGAGAGATTACAATAACGGATTACAAGAAAGTTTCCTAAGGGCTTAGTGTTGGACCAACTCATCTACCCTTAATGTCAATGTGAGCAGTACGAAAGACAAGGTTGACTGACTCCAAGTATCCTTCACAGAGATCTTACTTACTTGAGGTAATTCGATGTAAGCCAATGAAAAAGTCACAGATCAAACCTGGAGAGAAGAAGAACAAAATTAACTTTTTTGCCTTTTGAACCCATTTCCCACTACAAATGTAATTAGCTTAGGAGGACAAAAAGAAGAGATTAAGGGAGGGGAAAAAAAAAACAAACCCAAACAAAAACCAGGAAAAGGTATGTCAAATTCCACCTGCTTCTGAACAGAAGCAGTAAGTCTAAACACTGGTCTCCAGGGCATAATATACTGATTTCATCTGGACTTGAATTTAAATAATAGCAATTAGCAAAATATTAAAACAGATTTACAGAAACTAAAGGGAAAACAGAGACCATGGGGAAAAGCAAAAGTTGTGTGTCAATTAAGTCAGAAATACTAGTCAGAAAAATTCAGTGCTTCTACCCCTTTGTACTTAGGTCCCCCATTATCACCATGACACCTGATGACCTGCCTACAGCAGAAAAAAAAAACAGAAATTAAGCAAGACCTTTCCTGATGAACCATGCTACACTAACCCCACTTTCTGACTGGTCTCACCTTTGCTTGTGGTAAAACAAAATGGAATGAAACTCACACAAATCCACACCATGTAAAAGCACCCCACCTTCTCCAATTCATACTGGAACTTTTAGGGCTGTAACAACACTATCCCAATGTCAGAAGGGTGCTACAAAAATAGCAAACGGACCAGAGTGAGACTAAGACTTCCTCCAGCCACATGGAAAAGACACAGAACAGTACCATCTCCAGTGTTTAAAAGCCCATCAAAATTATTGCAGCTGCATACAAAAAAAAGTACAGACTGATCATTTTAAAAAGAATTGTGATTATTCACTAAACTCTGCCACCAGAAATGTTTCCATTATTCCACTGTTGTTGATTTTTAAATAAATGCTTTCCCTTGGCCTGCTTCACTGTACCAAGTAAGATAATGAAACACTGTTGTTGATTTCACAGTGTATTTACTTACCTGCTTGAGCATATGGACACCTAAACATAACATACAAATCAGCTCTATATACCTCATAGGCTCATCACTCATGTCAGGCTCTATGTCAAGCACACTCAGAAATCCACCCAACCTAAATAGCTCCCAAAAGACAGAAATGACAACAATTTCAGCCACTGAACTACTCATACAGAAGTCAAATGTTGCTCAGCAATAAATAAAAACTGGAAAAAAAAATTGAGAATTAAATAATCCAAGTTTCCCACAGTTCCACTCATAAATATTGGCTAGTTAGTCAAACTGATGTCACACACAGTATGCTGTCAACCACATTTAGAGATGAACTCCATTTACCACTGATGTAA
Organism: Lepidothrix coronata; assembly: GCF_001604755.1. Classification (NCBI taxonomy): domain Eukaryota; kingdom Metazoa; phylum Chordata; class Aves; order Passeriformes; family Pipridae; genus Lepidothrix; species Lepidothrix coronata. The sequence continues at coordinate 1,641,802 of NW_016690354.1, read as the reverse complement.
GACTGTTACGAACACAGCACGATCTGTAGCAAATGGTCTGAGAGAAGTACTTCAAGTCATGTAATCCAGTGACAGACAGCAGTCCTAGCCACATCAGAGATACACTGCTTGGCTTGACAAAACCAGGTCTATGCAGTAAAATTAAGAAAGGAAAATTAAATACTTGCAAGAAAACCGCTGGAGGAAAGAGGTCTTGCTGTTAACATTGACAACAAACTCAAAGAAACAAGAACCTTCTGACAGACCAGAACCAGTAAAATGAAAATTCACAGGCAGATGAACTGAAGAGCTCAGTTCATGCCCCCCCAAGACTCAGCACAGGCATCAGGTAGGTACAAGGTTGTTGCTGTTGGAACAGCCACTCTGCACATCCTTCAGAAATTTGCATTTTTCACCATGGTGTCTACATGAGCAGGGAACTGTACTCAGCAGCCAGGCAACCTCTCCAATTCACAGTTCACAGCTGAGGGAAGGAAGGAGACAGGTCTACCTTTCAAAGCATAAGTCCTACAATATGAGAGCTAGCAAAACCCAGAAGAAAATGTAGATCTTTTCTCCTTTAGAAAGCTCAGGTAGACACATCTCCTGATAACTGTTAGGTGCATCACCACACTTCATCCTCTAAAATAAAGCATGCTTGTCTTCCAGTTCCTCAAATCATGCCCCAAGGGTGAGAAAAGTCTGTTTGCTTTTGTAAATGGATGCCTTGGACTAATGTTATCAGCACCAGGTAAATACCTACTTTGGCTGCCACTGACAGTTTCGAGTTTGCTATAGGGATATTCTATTTCTGAAGTATGGGATGGATGGATTTTATCAACAAAATTAAAACCTACGTCTGACTACTTTCAGATCTTTGAAACAGAAATTGCACTGTCTAGTGATCCAAGCAGAAACAGTCTGATAGTAATCTCTTACTAACTTAAGAACACTGAGCACAGAACATAACCTCTCAGTGTCTCTTAAATTAAGAGGGACACCTTAGCACCTTCAAAACAGACAAGAGCCTTAAGAAAATTTTGAGAAATCACTTTCAAATTTTAAAAACAGATTAAATAAATACTATTTGCTAAAGCAGGAAGAAAGGTGAAGCATGAAGCAATATTTCTCTTTAAAGAGCTCTTTAAAAAGCAGTTCAGAAAAACAGCTACATATCTAAATTACTTGGACCCGTTTTGCTTCCCTTGCTGTAGTTTAATGTAGAAACAGCAAGGAAGAAATGGACTAAAGACAGCAAAACAGAATCTATGGTTCTCTTACCATAGAATGAACTTTCTCAGCTCTTCAAAGAGGAATTGAAAGAGAACAGAATAAGAAGGAAGAATTGAAGATAGAGACTACATAGCTGGGAAAATCAAGGTACAATGAGACACAAGCAGGACTTTCTGCTTTCATAAAAGAAAGCAAGATGCAATAGGGACTTCTTTGAACTCCCTGGAGAGTAGGAAATGAAAGGTGAATTTTTCAGGGAAAACTGACTGCTTTCAAAGACATGTCTTCAGAAATTATCTTAAGAAAAACAGAATGAAAAGGGAAGAGTTTCTTGTTTAAGTTTTGGGGGATGCTTTGTGGTGACTATTCATCAGGGAACAGTGGGACAACATGGAGCTTGGAAAACTGAAAGGCACACAGATAAATTTACACTGGTGTGGGAACTTAAGACACTGTCTGTTTTCATTTCCTCCTCCTGGTTTTCCCTAGAAGATCCCCTCTCTGCTTCACAGTCCTTTTCTTTTTGCCTCCTGTATAACTGAAATAGAGAACACATCCAAAAAGCTCCTCTTCACAATGAAGTTTTTTTCTCTACAAATAGTCATATTCCTCTATGGATCACTGGTCCCAACAAGTACTTTTACCATGGCCGCCTTATCCTAATCTATGACCATATTCACCCAAAATACTGTCTTGAGTCTTCCCTGTTACCCACCTGAAATAGGAGAAGTTTCAGAGTGTAGGATTTATTCCATCTTCCATCCTGAGTGGGTGTGAGGGGAATATATTGGAAATTTTCCCAGAGCTGCAGGTCTTCCCTCTTGCTCTTTATCTTTGATGGTGTCAAATAGCTCAGTAATAGGTGTCAACACTCCCCATATCTGCCTCTGCTGCTGTCCACAGTGTCCCAGGTGCTATGAATGCAAAGTCTTGCCTGTCCTGCTATTTCTCCATTGCTGGGAAACAGATCAGCAAGAGCCTTTTTAACACTCAGAGCCACTGTTACTTGGCAAAACTTTGTGAGACAGCACAGCAGCACTGGAGAGATCCAAATGCTCTACTGTATGAAAGAGAATAACTTTATTTATATTTGGAAGGTTTCCTGTACAGGCTTTTAAGCCAGCCATTTAGGTTTTTATTTTACAAGGAGACATGCTCCCATCTGCATGTTAGTACAGGTCTCTTCTCTTGCCAGAACCATTATCCCATTCCCCTAATGGTATTTTGTCCACATGTATATAAATATATATAAACAATACTGTGCAGACTGTCCTCCAGTGGAAACAACACACTAGACATTCTTAGAACGTTGCTTTCTATCCTTCACAACTTCAGCTGCACTTTCTTCAGACAAAGTCAAGTAACAACCCTCATTCACATATGGTTACAGTCTTAAAATAAAATGGAATGCAAAGGTGATTTTGGGATAAGTATGTATTTAAGAAATCAGGGAACTGTCTAAAATAAAGCTAGTTGAACACTACCTTACACTCAACTGTATGCAGAATTATGGGCAAAAAACAGAAATAGACACAGAGAAAGGAAAATATGCTTTCAAAAGCATTCTTGAATTATTTAACCTTTAGAAATGTGCAAATCAAAATAGAAAGTCTCCTTGTCTGTGCTTAACATGAGTTTTGAGTATGGCTGCAATCACCATAAAAAGTGTTTGTCAGCATACTGCCATAAGGCACTTGAACAGACAGCACTGACCACCCAATTGCACAAGACAAGGAACCCGGGTTAGTAACACCAAGTACGCAGTGTTGTCTCTCAGGCTTTGCCCCTCTGTATCCATATTCATTTGAAAATTAGTAATGATTACCTAGAGGTTATAGAGAAGAGTGCAGCCCACGAATAGAGCTAAACCTACCATCTAGCTTTGTCACAACATTTTCTTTTCTATGAGTTCTCTGCACTAGTGTCCTAAAGCCAGAATTCCTTCAACTTCATGTCTTCCCTCTCTCAATCCTGCAGGTCAAATTAATTTCATTAGGAGTAAACTTGAAGGACACCAAATACAGGAAAGTTCACAGAGCCCTCTGTTCTCTGTGATTTGCATTGATGCCTGTTCCCTAGGACAGAGTCTTAAAATTTTGAGCTAAGTCTCCTTCAGACTTGCTGGGTGTGCCATTTCAGCATTCTGTTCAGTGTACCACCTCATCCTTCCTTTTCAGCCCTTCCTCCCATGGGAGGGGTCCAGACTTCCTTTCCCTTAGCCTACTGCCTTCTCAAGGTTCCTGCCTTCCCACTTACTCCTCCCTGAGCTCCTTCTCCAGTCTAACCCTGCCTCCTCCCCTCACATGCCACATATGGCTAACGCAGTTTTCGTGGTCCTATGCCTGCATGAGGTCGATATACTCCATCATATCCTTATTTTGAGTTTACACAGACCAGCCCAAAGCAATTGTAAATCAGTGAAGACTGCCCACAGCAAAGGCAGCTCTACTTGAGCAATATCAGCGTAGAAGCTAAAGCTCAGGTAATACAATTCAGCTGATTCTAGAGACATACAGTGACTCGGCCTCAAAAATGTAACCGGCTTTTCACCAGTTAATGCAGTTTGTTTCCTCTTCTGCATTTGTAACAGGGATCATGGAAATAAACACCCTAACTATTAGTCACTTCCACCTTCAGAAATATCAGGCATTAGAACAGCATGACAGTGTTTGCATTAGAAAGGAGAAACTCTGACAGCAAAATGGAAAAGTGTTTTCAAAAGAATTTTAATAAGAAAAGTTTTCCTGTTATACTTTTTGAAACAAGGATTAATGCAAACTTCAAATCTTTTAAATTTATGTTACTACTTCAGTATAACCATAATATTACAATATCATATTCACATCACTGCAAAGAAATGCTAAGCTTAATTAATACCTTTGTTCACTTAAAGGCTTATTGGAGCATATTTTTATAATTTAGTCTGCCTCATCTGCCTGGAGCTATCCCTAGAACCTGCCTGTCTGTTTTATAATCTTGATTTTAAAAGCTTTTCAACAATAGAACTTTTTCACCCGTCCTCAACAGGCAATCTAACAGCCTAATACAACTCACTGGCATCAAAACGCAGCTCATTACTTACTGGGGATCCCACATTTCTTTCTTTTGTGTGAAGCACGGTCAGATGCCTCCTTTTCTGCTGTGCTTGCAAACAAGCCAAAAGCAGCTGGGTTCTGCCCAAAGATCATGCCTTATTCTACAAACTCTAGCCCTCAAGACTGGCATTGACAGCAATGAATGCAAGTGCTTGGAATATCAGAAAAAAAAACAGAAGGAAAGGTGAGGTAGGGTTTGGAAGACGTTTAAGCAACAGTGCTGTCTAACTGTGGTAGCAGACAACCCACAGAAACACAACTTTCCTAGAAACACTTGTGCAATGAAGAAAGCATCCAACACCTTTCACTGGATAGCAATGTCTTGCTTCATCACAAACACACCACAGAAAACATGTCACTGAACAAAAGAAAGTGACCCAGAAGATGGACTTAATGTTTTTTTTCCCAGGAAACATAATGCTGACAGAGCAATGCATGTTTCATCTGAGAGAAGCTACAAGGAGTAGCAGAAATTGTCTCTAGACTCCTCAGTTTTAGGAGACCAGGAAGATAAAGAGAAAGCACAGAGTGCACTAGTGATACCTCTTTACTCTCCAATAGAGCATCTTATTACATATGAGTAAAATATAAACAAGATTGTATCTTCCCAATGAGTGCTTCTCCTCAAAATTAAATTCTATCATGCATTTTACTGAGTGAAGAGAAGACAGTTCCTCAGCACATCCCTACTTTACAATTTACAATTTCACTGCCACGTAGAGAAGACAAAGACTTATTTCTGATCCACTCACATTCTCTAGGTATTGTCAAGCTGGCCCTACAAGGATTGACTCATTCCTAAAATCTGCTAACAACCATGGCACAAATGGGGAAATACTCTGCTGAACCTGACATGTTTGTTCTATTTTCAAGAGAATCAAAGAAGGTAACCCCTCAGGTAAGAACTCTTCCCTGATCATACTCTGTCTTTCCCCAAGCTTAGCACCATCTTTTATTGTCATCACACTTCCTACATGAATTTTGAAAGAACACTGCCTATTTCAGAAAGCATCTTTAAGCAACATAATGCCAAAAAGGCACTTTGTACTTTGAGAATCACTAAAGGAAAGCAAGTTTTCAAATACAAAGTATTCTCCTGACCACACACACACACAGAGCTGTTCAGTATAAGCTCCTAGCATAGTGAGGAAAATTTTTAATTTTTTTAAATTCTTCTTAGTATTTTAGCAGCACATCAGCATCCTAAAACCTTTCTTTATTTCTTCATCTAGGATACTTACAAGTATTGCTAAAGTTTTGCAGACCTCCTTCCTTCTCAGACCAAATGGCTGCTTGATCTCAGGATTGAAGAACTTATGTTGGAGCAGGCCTGAGGGGGCTCCATTCTGCTTTACTCTAGACAGGGCCATCTATGAGGTCCCAACAGGACTCTATCCATTTTAGTCTTGAAAACCTGTGAAAGCAAACAACTGGGCAGCCTGTTACAACATCTGACTGTCCTCATTGCAGGAAAGACTTCATTACATCTAGGTTGAACCTCTTGTTTCAACCTGTATTTGTTGGCCCTCACACAGCCACCACCTACCAAAGTGAAGAGCCTAGCTCTGTCCTCTTGAGAACCTCCTCCTAATTGCTGGAAGGTCACTATAGGTCCCATCAAAGTCTTCTCCAGGCTGAACAAGCCTAGTTCCCTCGGCATACAGTCCCTATGCGGTACGAGGGCTCTGAGAGCCCTGAGGGGCCTTTAAATATACTCATTAGCCTCACATCCACCCCTGCTCTCTGTTCATGGCATCAGAGACTTCATTTAAGCTCTGCCTGTGGCCTTCAGTGCCTCCCCAACGTATGTTTTAGGTGTGCCTGTCTCCAACCATGCCTCTGTATGGTCATGGACCCTACTGATCCAGACCCTGACCCATGGTCTTGCTTCCCCACTTGACCTCAGACCTGCTACATCACTGTTGACCTGCTCAGTGGTGACCGTGTCTGGCCCTAACTACCATCTGCCAGCCTGATCCTGACCTGCTGATTCACACCTGAACTTGATCTTGGACCTGCCTTATCATCACAAACCTGCTTAGTGATCCAGACTCATGCTTGGCACTGTCAAACTCGGTACCACGGGACAAGGCCCTGATTGGTGGGGCACCTGCCTTGCCAGCTGGGTTACCATACTCAGTTCCCAGCTCCCCATCCCTTATCAAGGGCCAGCTGTTACAACATGCTCTGGCCACTGATGGTCCTAATGGCCCTCCACTGGACTAGCTTCAGTTTATCCATACCTTTCTAGGCTCTGAGGGCAGAAAACTGGATGCAGTCTGCTAGGCTCTGTATAACAAGTGTTAAGTGCATGGAGATAATCACTACCTTGGTATACTGGCTGCAGTCTTACTAAAATAGCCCTGAGTATTGTCAGCTGCCTTCGTTTCCACAGCACACCACCAGCTCACGTTCAGCTTCTTTAAAGTATCTCATCTCTTTTTTTAACGCATCAATAAATCTAGTGACATTCTTGCAACATAGAAAACTAATGGGGCATCAGTCACTTGAAAACAGCACAATTCTGAAACATGACTAAAGTGAAAAACTGAGATGGGTTTTCAACTGTAAAACCCCAGTGCCTCAGGTATGTTAACATACTGCTTCTAAAACAAGCAGTCACTTCTGCTCCGGGCCCAACTATCTCCATACCAGCTCCCACAGAGTAATACCAAGACAAAGTTTTGTATTCTCTATTGCAAGTTTCATATGCTAGTTTCATATGTGACACAAATGTGAAAGTAACTACTCCAAACAGTGCTGCTGCCTCAGTGTTGTTTTGCTATTTTAATCTGTGCTCTTCCAAGTTTTACTTTTCTTTTGCCATTTTTAGTTTGTGCATTTGAGGAGGAATGGCTTAAACACTAAACATACAGTTGTGTTGGAAATACCCTCATGGACAGGCTGAGGTTTGGCATGCATTGGAAGAAAATAACTTAAAATAGCCTGGAAAGCAAAGACTGTGGGATATGCATCTCTGATAGCTATTTTCTGTTAAAATAACCACAATAGCTAAGATAACAGTGACATTCACAGTTAACCCTCTACCCTGCTCAAGAGAGATGAACAGAATTGTTCTAACCTCAGAGCTTTGTCTAAATAATGCAGATGAATCTGCATTAGTTACATTCTGACCTCAAGGTCTAATGCAACTTTATTCATGAGAATTAGGTTTAAAGAAAGGGCAGGTACACAAAACCAAGTTTGACATAAGTCTTACAGCCCCATTATAGAAAAGGCGTTGTATGTAGGATTTGCAATTTGATCATCACAGGTCTAAAAATATGAAAGGGAAAAATTTGGAGGCAGATGCTATATTAGCTCCTTGAAGCTGAGGAAAAATGCAAAATGGAAGCAAAGGACACAGAACTATGAGGACTGATTTTTTTTTCCTTGGTGTTCTCAACATCACTTTGCTAATTTATCTTTTGACATTCTTAAAGTCATTGAGTGCTAACTTTGGGTCCATATTCTATACCAATAAAACTCATATAAATGCATTTCTTCAGTGGCTATTTGCAATTATTCATCATGGCTACAAAGGACTCCATCTATCAGCTTAACAAATAAACCATTAAAACTGTTTGTGGCACCTGTTACTAAGAACTTTGCTACAGTAACATGTTAAGTTTTGGCTTCCACAGGGAAAGTTTAGGTCCACCGAGGAGTGACGGCACAAACAAACTGTGTGATTCGACTCTCATGGCTGTCCTGGAGAATATTCAACTTTTTCCCAGGTAACTTACCCCCGAGTATTAAAATAAGGTCAGTGCAGTCAGGTAGAAAAATCAGGTGCCCCCAGTCCTAGCCCTGTGGCTCAAACCACAAAACTATACAGAGTAAAAGCACAGAACAAAAGAGTTGATAAAAGGATTAAGTAGAGAAATGCAGTGTTATTCACCCTTGTAGTCTAATTTTTCCCCCAACACAGCATCCCCACACCACAGTTCCTCCTCTCTGCCCACGAGAAATCTCTGGAGCTAAGGGCCTTTTCGAGAGGCAGAGCTCACGGAGCTCCCACCTCCCATCAGGAGCACAGTGACAGGCGGATATCCAAGATTCAGCAAGAAAAGTTTCCAAAAGCTTGAACGGGAAAAGGCAAAGCTGGAGTCAAGTTTTACATAAGAAAGGGGAAGGCAGAAACTGCTGGCACCACCTCCGCGGGCGGCTGACGAGGGGAGCTGTCAGCCCGCCGTGGGCTCTCTCCCCATCACACCCCGGACCGCAGCCTCCCTCCCGCGGGGGCTTCTCCGCGCTCCCACCTCCTCACACCTCGCTGAAGCCAGAAAGGTACCCCCACCGCCAGCCAGCAGCGCTGTTCGAGGCGCGTTTTCCCCCGGTGGCGGGGAAAAATCAGTTCCCAGCCGAAGCCATCAGCTCCAGCGAGGGATGGGCACCCCGGCGGAGAACAGGACCGCGCACGCAGACGCCGCTGGGCTCGTCTCATCCCACTGAACTAACTTTCCTGTTTCCGCAAAAATCACTCAGGCACCAGAGGGGGGGTGGGGGGAGGTTACTGTTTCCACCAAACACTCCTCACCCCCACGAGCCACCCGCACCCCTATCCCACCGGGACCCCGCCGCTCCCCAGCGTCTCCAGCCGCCGGCCCGGCGACCCCCGGCCCCTGCCAGCGGCACCCCCCGGCACGCCCGCCACGGCTGTCCCCCGCCATCTCCCATCTCCCGCGGCCGGGAAGCGCCCGCAGGTCCCCGCCGCCCCTCGCCCCCCGCGGCGCCGGGGCTCACCCGCGCGTCCCTGGGCCGGGCCGGATGGGGCCGAGTGGAGGGGGAGCGGCGGAGGTACGGCAGGACACGGCTCCAGCTCCTGCCAGCGGAAACGGGAGGAGGGGCTCGGACCGGCGCTACCGAGCGGGGAGGAGCTGGGGGCGCTGCCCAGGGGAGGCTCCAGCCCCGCGGAGGAGGGGAGGGAGGGAGCGCTGCCGGCCGGGTACTCCGGCGCACCCCATCCGCTCCATCCTGCGGAGACCCTTTCCCAGAGCTCTGCCTGGAGCTGGCTCGCCCGGGGTTCGCTCCGCTCCCTCTGCCGCCCGCGGGACCCTCCGGGACCTCCCTCGGGTGGGCGCCAGGAGCATCCCCGGCGCACCCTCCCGGAGCTGGAGAGATGCGCCCGGGGCGGAGGGCACGTACAACCTCCCCTCAGCTGCCCCTCTGCCCTGAGGGGCCCGCGGCTGAACGTCTCCTCTGGGTTCAGAAGGGCAGTGGCTGTGCTCGCGCCCGCAGGATAGAGTGGGCGCAGCCCACTGGCTCCTGGACCACTGCTGCAAACGGCAAACCCAGGCTAAGATGCTCGGTGGTCCCAAGCCCACCATGACTGTTAGTATATTCCTACGTCTTCTAGCACAGAGGGTAGGTATGTCAGAGTGCTCGCCTGAGCTTTCTGTGGTCGAAGCAGGAGTTGTAGACAGGTGGAGGTCGGTCTCTTCTCACAGGTAACAAGTGATACGACAAGAGGTAACATCACCGAGCTGTTGGAAGGTTCTAGCACGGACCACTAAGCAAAATATTGTGTGACGGGGAAATGGCCTAGAATTGGAGCAGAGATGCCTACAGAAGTAGACCAGTGCGGTTATGGACATGGGCCTCCAGAGAGGAACTGTATTTTACAGTGTATGAAGAGCAACTCAAGGCTTTTTCATTACGTGTTTTTGCAGAAGGAAGATTTGTTTCACATTCAAAGGTCCCCTGTGTATTCTCATTTCCTTCTCTGGTGCTGCTGCTGCTGTCACACTTCTCAGTTCAAGGGCATGTTCACATCAAATACATTTTCTCATACCTTCCATTCTGTCCTAAGTGGATTTTTATAAACTGCCTGGTTCAACAGACTCTAAGCATCCTGGTGGTAGTGCTGCCAGCAACACAACTGTCATCTGCTGCATATTTGTTTCTCTCTTCCCATAAGTATGTGCAGCAGCTCTCTGTTCTTCATTTATTTATGTACAAAAGTACCCAAATGTTGCTGTGTGTTTGCCTTAAAGCAAGTAATGAAGGAAATATGTCTTGCAATGCAGCAGGAGATAAAAAGATCTGTGGGAAGAATTTTACTTGATTCTTTGGTTCTAGACTTCAAAAAAAGGTCAATCTCCTGGATGCTCCTCTAATGCAGGAACTCCCATTCTACCTGAGAACTGAAGGATCTTCATTTCAGAATTGTTGTCAATCTTTAAGTAACTCACTTTGGAGATAAACAGCTACTTCCTCAAAGGCAAGCAGCACAGGAAGTCAGCAGACAACAAGAACATGTTTGACAGTTTTGGTGGAGTGTTATTGTTGTTTGGTTGGTTGTTTAACAGAAACAGCATGATGTTGTGTTCTTCACCTGTTGGCATAAGCACAAGCAGCTTTTTACTCAGGTATATGGGATTTCTCTAGTTCAAGTGAAAGCAAAAAATAAATATGTGAAATCAAGTCATCGTTTGGTGTCTATCTCGGAAAGAAGGTAAAAAAAATGCACAGAAAGAAGATAAAAGATATATATGGTAGCTTTGTATGAACTTGATCATTCAGGGAAAAGCTTAAGGATCGCTGTGAAACTGGGGACTGGAGTGGCTGATACTGCAGCTGCATTTTCTACCAAGGAGACCATGCTAGTCTGCAGGTCTCTTCTCAATTATACCAGTAAGTTTAGGGAAGTAATCTTCGTACACCTGTGTTTCAGCTTCAGCTAGCTGTCTTCCACACGACCAAACCTAACACAGGAACACTCTGATGTTGTCCATAGAGTGAGGAGCAGAAAGAGTTGCACCTCATCAGCAGTACATTTGAACCCATGGCATGTGACCGGAAAACCTAAAGGCTACATACAGCTTTTGAGAACAGCTTTAAGTAGCTGAATTTGAGGCATCTAAAAATGGATGCACTCTTTCCAGTGTGACTCACAGGACATACCCCCTTTACTGTAATAGCAAGTCTATGGCTTTGGGTCCCAGCCACCAATTTCAGATGAAACAATAACATGGCAACAGTGCTGAGTACTGTGGAGAAATTAGGGACTTTGAGAATGAATGTCTGTGCTTCTCTTTTTAACAGAATGAGATCACTCATCTAGACTCTCTAGCTGTGCTTTATTCAGGTTCTTCCCATCATTATTGCTATATTGTCCACTTGAAGGAGGTGAGGGTGCTTTTCTTTAGTGATGCTCTTTTCCCCAGAATAAGCAGTAATACTTTTGTGGCTCATTTAAGAGGCCAAAAATGGTATGGATCACAGATCTGGAGTCTTGACTGGTAGCTGAATTAGTGTGTTAAATCACCCAAATGCAGGCAAACATGGCTACCAGTGTGGTAGTTACAGATCTGATGTCCAAGAGATGGACTGGGACTGCACCTCAGTCTTTGAGGTTACTGACAGAGCTGTTATCAACATAAGCTTCTGACCATCCTTCCCTTGTAGAGAGTAGCCCTGATCTTGCCATCCCATTACAAGCCTGCAAGTTGCCTGTTGCCTCTCTGCTTGGTTTTGATGTAGACTGTGCTTGCAGGACTCATGAAAGAGCAGGACTCCTGGGCAGCTTCCTGGAGCCTCAGCATGTGTTCTTCCTGCCTCTTCTACAGCTCTAGAGCAAATTTGAGGGTGTTCTCACCTGTCTGAATTAGTTCTTTGCTGTCACCACTCAAGTTCTTCACCTCCTTCATCTTGCCAAAATGTCACAGAACCAAGATAAAAATGAGCAGGAAAATGGGAAAGAAAAGGTCACTGAGAAACCATTGCACCAAAGGCTAAAAGAAGTGTAATACTCAAGGAAATAATGATCCTTGGGTCTAGATTATGCAGTAGAAAGAGATTTAAATTCAATACCTAACTTTGCCTCTAGGCCTACCTACACGTTTTCTTTGTTGGCAATGTCAGCTTAAAGAAGTTCCCACCCCCTCATCACAGATGAATGAGGGAATTCAAATGAACTTGTCTTACCTGAAGTGTTTCTTTTGGCTTTGAAGTAAAGATGAAGGGAGGGCTCCTGTGTTACCTAGTTCTGTGTTGTTCAGACCCATGGTGTGTTGTCTTATCACAGAAGACTATCTTTAGGTGGAATCATTTTAGCAATTCAGTTTGACATGATTCCACAAGCAGATGCAGCTGCACAAATTAGGACTGATAAATTGAACCATGTACACTAGAAAAAAAAAGTAGTCACAGCTGAATGGAAACTTTTGAGGTGCTTTCTTATAAAGAAGATATTTACATTCCTGTTTTGTCACTTTATCTTCTAATATCTCAGCGCTGTAGCTGTAAAGTGACCAGGGGAATCAGCTTTTGTTGTTTTGCCCTTGGATTTTACAGCAAGTTCTTACAGGCTGAGGTTAACATTTCTGGTATTTCTGCCCCAACACAAATTAAACTTGAAAAAATACTGACATCCTCATTTCTTGTAGGTTCTTTAGAGTTCAATTTAGCCTTTCCTCTTCAAACTAGGCTATCTCTTTTTTTACCTATGCTGCTTTTTGGTGTTTGCTTTGCTTTATTTTTAGCAAAACTGCAGCTGGCTCTTAGTTCTGATTTACTGTCTGGTTTCTTCTGGTGAAATTCCAAGAAAGGAAGCCTTAGGGACAGAGATCTACAGTCCTTTCAGTCTTAGAAGCATTTTTACATGGATCTCACCCATTCTGCAAGGGGACAGAAGCCTTTTAGTCCAGACCAAAATTTCCAGTACTTCTTTTGCTTCACAGCTTCTTCATCTGGTAGCCTACATGAAAGCAAGCTCTCCCGGACACATGAATTTTCTTTTGGTTTCTCTGCTGAGTTTGAAAGGTGGGTAGATGTCTCTTGCTGACCGTTGTTATTGACACCAAGGATCTGTAAAGTCCAAGCACAAGAGTAGAGAGGAATAATGCCAGGGAACAGTCTTCCATTGTTATCAATGAAAAAAGAAAAACAACTACATGAGTGTCCCTAAATCAACTGCCCAAAGATTTCATCTGATCCTCAGCCTGTTGGCTTGTGTTAATTGTTTTGATAAAATCTTAAAACTCTGCTAATGCAGTTTTATTCATGATCAGCTGATGAACTAAGTGGACCTCTAGGGCTCATCTCCTTCAGGGACTACTCTGTGAAGTCTGCTGTCATGGTCTAAACCTGCAGTGGATGCATGCAAGGCACCAAGCTCATGTTTGCAGGAAAGTACCAATACAAATCACAGCAACTTTCCATCGCTGGGGTCTTTCTCTGAATGAAGCCCTGGCTTCATTTCAAAACACACTTGTCTGTGTTGGCCAAAAATACTTTTCCCAAGAGTCAGTCTGTTTTTTTGTTAGTGAGGTTTTATTTGATTTGTTGTCTGCTCCATGCATGGTTCAGAGATCAGGAAGGAGATTGCGTAGGGCTGAAATAGGCAGGAGCGTGCATCAGTAATGGACTGCAGCCAGTTGGTGCTGTTCATATCTGTGTGGCCAACTGGAGGGGCTGGCTGGTTTCCAGAGATGTAGTTATTTCACTCCTGGGTGGTTTGATCACCTGGCTGTGACTAGCAATAATACCCAATGGGCACTGGATGGGCAAGAGCAGGCTCTGCTTACATGGATTTTCCAGGTGCAGCAAAACAGCAGGCATTTCAAGATGCTTTTTTTTAGGTGTTTAAAGTACTTGGCTCGTCTTTCTCCAAACTTGACTGATTCTGGTTAGCAGCCATGCAGATCTTATGGAAGGCTGTTGGCATCTGTGTTCTGTATCGCTGTTTGGAAGTCAGTACTTGAAGGCATTTCTTTGTCTTGGAGAGAGCAGGCAGAGCAGGAACTTTGTGTACAGGGTGAAGGTGTAGATTTTGCTCAATAGGTGCAAGCAAAAGTTCTGTCCTTTACCATCCACTTCTAGCTCCTGCACAGAGAAGGTTAACAGCACTAGCCCTGCACAGTCCTGAAAAGCAGCCTCTGAAAGTGCAGGGTCTGCAGGACTGGGGGGAAAAATACTTCATTAGATATAAAAAATTAGTGGAGCCCTTTTCCTATAACAAGAACCAAAGCATCTTTCTCCAGCTCTGACTTCATGGCATTGTCTTTGCCATCCTCCTTACCCATGTCCTTTCCTTTCTGTGCTTCCAAGCACAGGTTATGACCTAAACACAGGCCAGGAGCGGCAAGGTGCAGTGTGCACATAGAGGTAGTATGTTCCACAGTAATATCTGATGAAGACTAATCCCTGTGAGGGACCTCCTACATGCAAATAGACAGTTACAACAGATCAACTGGCTAAATGAGGAAATAAGTCATTTAGTCCCCATTCCCCATCAAATTGTTTGTCCCAGCCATGGGACTGTGCCTGGCTACCCAGTAAATTTCCTGTTCAGTGCCTGCCAGAGAGCATCATGCAGCCCACCCCTTCCCTCAGCGTAACATGAATGGCTGGATCTTCTCCCCACATCAGCAGCATTGTGGGGACCAAGATTATTGCCTCTCAGTGACTCTTGAGTAAACAACCTCAGTTTACAAGTAAAGCAGAGAGGCTGTGTTTGATTGCCTTGGAAACATGGAAAGCTAACCTCTTTCACTATTCTCTCTCTTCCTTTTCCTTGGCAGTTTGCTGGCCAAGTGGCATTCTTTACAATACTTCTGCACTTCACTGCCTGCAGCTGCAGGTAGAACAATTTGATCTTGGTAAACAATAATTTTACTGGTGCACAAGAAAAAGAGTACAGTCTAGCTCCCTGAGCATTGTTAGTTGTGCAGGGAGAACAGAAGCAAAAGAAGCAAGAATTATTTTAGTCAAGCCAGCAGACTTGATACATAGAGGAAATCTGCTGAGCAAGACAACATGATTTAACATATCCAATCTTCTAAGCATAACTTCATTTAAAAGGCAAAAGAAAGGTTGGTCTCTCACTGTCATGCATGGAAGAGAGGGAAAAAGTAACCAGATTCTAACAGAGGAAGGTTCAATGAGCCTGTGACTGCACAGCTGCTAATGTGGACAGCTAGACAGGCAGCTGTGTAGGGTACATGTGCCATCTCTATACACATACATGTGCCCACGGGTGTCTGACATCTATTTAAATGTATACATAATATATACAATAATCACATCTGTGCACAAGTTGACCTGCAAATGATTGTATATGAGTGCACACACTCAGACCAGATGTAGCATCAACATTTTCAACCTGTTCATATCTGGTGAAACTTGAGGAAGCTGCTGCCATTGCCATACCAGTATACCCAGATGCATGCCACTCCTTTTATGTGTATGATCACACTCTGTGTGTACTCTATGGAAAGTACTTTTCACAGGATGCTGTTTCTGGTGAGACCCTTAAGCAGTCATTTTTCTATTTCTTTGGCTCCAAGTCTTTTTCCCATTTGCACAAACCTGCAGACAGAAACTTTATCAAGCACAAACCAGCTCAGAGGTACTTTTCTGAAAATACACAATATCTGCAGTTTATTTTTCAGTTTGGTATGAGGGGGCAGGGGTTGTTCAAGCACAGGCTTTTTTCTTATACATGCATTCCATGGACAACTCAAAGCAGAGAGTCTCTAGTCCTTCACCAGCCGGTAGATGTGATGTTGGGCACCATGGTCACTAGTTGATACTTCAAAAACATATGCTATGCACAACAAGGTCTCCTGTGTGTCCCTGTTTGTCACAACCTAGACAGAAAAGGAGAAGAAGCTGAGATGGCAACTGCTGTTTCTCTGATTACATATTCCAATACATTTAACCTAAAGCAAAAAGTCAGTAATAGACAGAGAAGCACAGGATTGATATGCAGCTTGGCCACCACAATGCCTAGTCTGTGTGACCACACACCAGAGCAAAACACTTTCACAGTATCAGAATACAATGCAGTGAAGAGACAGGGAGGTGAGCAGAGTCCACTGTGGAGAGAAGTCCACTGTGACCCAGCAGTGACCACATAAGTGGAAGCAGGTCCATTAGGCCCTCTACTCCCCATGCCCTGGAGTTGCAGATTTCAGCAGAGGGAAAGTGTTTCACAAAGAAGTTCTTATTGCTGTTTGTTGGTTATAGAGAGGCCCCCTCCTGTGGCACATCCAGTCCTGCTCACATGGATACTGATATACCACAACCACCAACAGTTCTTTCCCTCCATCTCCTCCTGTAGACACAGACCACAAGGATTACAGGGTATACCTCATTTTACAGGAGACTTATAGGTTTGACTCCATTACACATTCTGTAAGAATGCATAAATGTAGCAGCTATCCTTCTTCATACGCTGCAGACGTCTGGAGAAGGACAGCTGCTACATTTATGCATTCTTACAGAAGCTTCTTCTTTCCAATTTCTCTTTCTATGGTCCCTCAGGAACCTTAGCTATTCTACAACATGAATCAGTGTCAGGAACATGGTGAAGGAGCAGTGTTGTCCATGTTTCAGAAGCATGCACTACGTGGCAGGGACGAGCGAAATATTGCACCCAGAGCTCTTCGCTCAGCTTCCCTCTCTCTCTGACACTGCACAACTTTGCACATTCTTGTCACCTGAGTTTGTGTTAAAGTTCTCTCCTGCTGGAGGAGATAGATTTTTATCCGCAATAGCACCAACTCAACTCCAGCTGGAGGCTTGAACTGTACCAAAGCCCAATTTTTCTTGTGAAAACAGAAAGAAAATAACTGTTGTCAAACTTGCTTATTAATTTTAGCAGGCTGATTTTGGTCTATTCTGTTTTCTTACTTCATGACTGGGTTTGCAGTTAAACTCCTTTATTCTGCAGGCTGTGATGAGTTATACACATCGATATGTAGCAAGGCACCAGACCCTTTTCTGAAAAATGGGCACTGAAACCTCAGAGTACTAGATCCAAAGCAATGTGCAAAGCAAGATAAATCATGCTTATAGGATTAGGAGTTTCTAAGCTCATGAAAGGGTCTAGAAAAAAATATAATTAGACTTGCCTCAGAAGTTGGTAGTGGGGACTGAGGACTAGCAACATGCCTTACATTATGCATTTTTCATCTTCCCCGAAGGGAGTGGAAAATGCTCAGCCTGCTGCTCAGGGAGCAGGACTGCAAGGCAATGTACAAAAGGCTGTGCCAGCACCCACATGAGACATGCTTCTCTGTGACAAAAGGTAAGGGAAGGACATGAGATTAATCAAAACACAAAGCCCCAGAGGAAGTGTAACTATGTGACAGCTTTTTGATAGAATTTATAGGAAGTGCTGGCCTGACTGAGGAACAAAACTCACAGAGAGCAGTCACAGTGTTCCTCAGTATGGATTACAGCACACAGACCTTCCCTATCTCTGTCCCTGCCCGCTTCATGCTTTTGTTCATCTAAAAGAACTCTCAGCATTCATACTCCTCCTTTCTCCCAGATGTTTAAAATCTTTGTACAAACATGAAAGAATAAACTTCCTAAAGCCCTGTGAGGTATATTATTAACCTTGTGTTATATAGCTGATATATCTGAGCCACAGAGCAGTGAAATGAGTCGCCTGAAGTTCTCCAAGATCTTCAGAGAATGTAATGAAGACCACTTGATTTCCATTCAGCCACTAGCATCTCTTCTATTTACCCAGCCTCAGATTCTCTGGGTGAAGATCTGTGATGTCTCTTATAAAGGCAAACACAGAATTCAGTCCACTAGAAAAATCTATGTTTTAAGCTGCCTGCCTTCTTCCCAAATTTAGGCTGCATCTGAGTGTGGAAAGGCTCCTAGTATAACAAAACACTAATGCAAATCTAGTTGCTGCAGCCTTGTAGTACTGCCTTACCTAGAGGCTGCAGTGATTCCTGCAGGTGTCACAGAGCTTCCCCACAACATGCCCCTTTCTTTACATGCCTCTAGATTCCTTCTAGGTCCAGGATGGTCCTGAGGAAACTACTTCTCCACCCCCCACCCTGTCCCAATGTGGTCAGTGAAGAACTCTTCCCATAAAAATGTTTTATAGCCACTCAACAGTGCTCTTGCAGTACTTTTACCTTGCAAAAAGGGCCAGGGCACAGAAAGGATCTCAACATTTGTTTAGTGTTGGAATAAGCATTTCCTTCAGTGTCTTTTTCATCATTCTCCTTCATTTATCTCTCTGCCTCATGAAATCTCCCTCTATTTTTCTTTTTCCTCTCTCTTACTGAGGTCTCTCAAATTCTTTTGCTGTTTCTCTGCTTGAGTTACTATCTCTAGAGCTCCATAAATGGTCTTGAAGTGCAATACACACAAGAGATACTAAGTTCAATTAGGCACCGAGCTGTAAAAGGAAAACTGCTTTGACTCACAACAGTGAACTCCTGCATTGGGCTTTCGCGTTGCCAAGCTGCAACCAAAACAGTTGAAAGTCCCACCTGTAAGATGGTAAAGTTCTCCAGCACACTGTTCATCATATACTTCTCAGGAAGGTGCTTGAGTTTATGAATGAAGTTTATCATGTATTCGCAGAGAGGGGAACGGTGAATGCGATAGGAATAGTGTCCATTTTCATAGCGTGCATACTCTGTCTGCAATGCAAAACACAAAAGGGGCACGGGGGGTTATGTTGTCACATTAGTAACAGAAAGGGATTCAGAACAGAAAAATTACAGTGGCACTTTTAACTAATTTTACTAACAGTAACTACAGTACTTAGTACCAAGGTCGGTCCCCTTGAGAGCTCCAATTTCTTCAGTTTGATTTCTTTTTTTTAGAACAGTGGGTTCTAGCTTACAAGCAGCAAATGTCAAGGAGCTGTGAAAGGTAACTAAGAGGAACAGATCAATTGTCACCTATACTAAGGTCAGCATCTCTACTGGAAAAACATTAGGAATTAATATACTGAAAAAATTCCTTTAGCAAGACCAGGAAGCTCCCAGTAATGATGGTAAACACACGCTCAGGATGCCTTACAGCTGAAAAAGATGAAAGCCTTTTGGTACCTGAGAGAGAAAACACAGTATCTCTGCTCCTCCCCTTGGGAGAGGGTCTGACCAATCTTAAAGAGATGGATTGTTTTGTTCACGTTCACATCTTAGCTCCCGTATATTTCATGTTCCTTTAACTAGAAGCTGAAGCAAGACTCTATCATTTCACAGCAGATCCCTAAATGCCTGTTACTCCTTTCACCCCAGGAGCTTGGTCTCCATTCCTGGGCTCCATGACATCTTCCTTTGGCCCATCTATCCCATCTGCAAATACTTAACCAGACCTCAGGCATGTCTGTCATGTTACTGGAAATGGGTCTTGGGAAGGATACAACTTGAACTGACTGCTGACATGAGAGCACCTGGTGTTCTGCACAGCTGCTTCCCCTACATCTAAGGGTTCCTTGGGAAAGAAAGCAGCAGGATGCATGTCAAAGCAGCTCTCAGCAAATGAGTGTGGTATCAGAAAGAACTTCTTCAATGCCAGATATATGCATAATTTTGCAGCATAAGCGGTAAGTGTAGAAGCTCTAAGTCTCATAAAACCGCAAGACTATAGTCTGTAAATTATTACAGTCTATTAATTAATAGTTATAGTCTATAAATGATCTGTTTAAAAACACTAATGAAAGTGAGGTGTTGCCTCTTTGTTTCCACCTTTCTGCAGTTCAAAACAAGGGTCTGTTTCCTAGTTTTCCTTTGCTTCCCCTAAAAAAACAGAGAATCACCAGAGCTAAGAGTCTTATATATTGGCATATCTTCAGAAACTGAGATTTAAGGAAAAAATAACAAAAAATAACAAACACTCCCCAGACCTTCAAGGAACTCCTGAGACAAGGTCACGTTGCAGACTGGAGCGATCTTACACCTGCATGTCTCAGAAATCATAATCTATGGCATCCATCTCTCTGACAAGAAGCATGGGATATATTTTATCTTGAGATATACGCAGGATGCAAATATTTGAAGTAAAAAAACAGCAACCAGGGAGAACCTTGCACCCAGGTGCCTGCTTCTTACCTCTACTTTCTCTACCACCTGCTTTCCAAAGGAACACACTTTGGTGGAACAGGTAATGACCATGTTTTCTGGGCTCTCATATTGGCTGGAAACACCATAGAAAGACCTAGATTCATCTTCAATATTGGTATTCAAATCAGCCTGCCAAAAAAAAGGGGGGGCAAATAGATGGTTATCAATAGATAGTTGTGGCATTTTTTCACCATTACCTTACACAGCCAAGATAGTTAAGTATTGGAGTGTCCCAAGCTCCTTAAGCAGATCAGTGTGCCTCAGAAAATGGTGATGGGGATTTGCATACACACTGGAATATCCTCAACATTAAAAACATATGACACATCTTGCTCACAAAGCATGTGGAGAGCAGAAAGGAGGGCACTGAAGAGACAGAGCAGTGCAACAGACAGGCTTGACTGGGATGCCTCACTAAGGAAGGAAAAATAAGGGAAAAGCAACAGTAATAAAGTGTTTCTCCCTTAGGTATGTGTGTATGTAAGGGAAAAGAGACAGCAGAGAAAAGGACTGTGTGAGTGCACACACACACACACATTAGGCTCAGGTACTGTGATATAAAGAATGCAAATAGACAGAATGCAATAAGGAATGTAGGTTGCTGATGGATCTAGCTCAGTTCCACCTGAATGCAAACCCACCTCCATTAGCAGCCACAGTTTTCAAATGTGGGTGCCTCAGGTTGGCCAACCGAAGCCTCCTACTGGGACCTAACTCCTAAAAATCCTGGCTGTCTGAAGCTTCCACCAGGGGTCATTCAAGCCACAGTTATGAAAAGAAGAGGTGGTTCCCTTAAGCTCTGGAAATACAAGGGGGGGTGGGGGGTGGGAATGCCCAGCTCAGCTTTCTCACTTTCAAAACTGAAAGGGTAGAGCTTCTCTGTGCTCCATAAGCCCAGGTGCTAGTTTATATCAGCATAAAAGCAAGAATCAGTTCCCACAGGTTACTTTAGACTATTTTATTCTTCCAGATGAACCAAGGGAAAGAGCAAATTGAAGAGAGTGTGTTCCTGCTACAGTGGATACAGTGTGAATAGGACAGCATTATATGCCATTCTAGCATGCTTTTCTTAGCCAATGTCAGTGAAGGGTTTTTCTACCTGAGACCTAGAGCAGCACTTAGGGCAAGCAATGCTAGCACTGGAATAGGATCACCACAATAAAGAATGCCCCCCTTTCTCTGCCATGCAAAGTACCCGTCTCTTCTCTGCCACGAGATAATGCTGTTCACAAAAGGTTTAAGTCAATCTAGAAAGTGCCAGTCAAGCTTTCTCCCCTTTTGCAGACACGTGAGCTTGCTGCTGTCTTTGTGCCACCGCAAAAGTTGAGGACACAAAGACAGCAGCATGAGGGATGGACAGTAGCTTTCCCTCTGCTCACAGGGCTCTTAATGGAGAGCATAACAGCATAGAACTTGGAAACGACAGCTAGAGGAAGATTGGAAGCTTGCACATTGTCATGACCACCTAAATGACTGTAATGAAGTGTTCTGCTCCAATGGTTTGTCTACACTGGAAGAACGTATGTGGGCAAATCCAGGCTAGCTTTAGCTGGTAGCTCAGGGCATAGACATAACAGACTTCATCATAATTCAGTATGCCAAGTGAATTATTATGGTCATGCTGAAGACCTTGATATCAAATAACTATAGTTATACAACTACTTTCTTTGTTACACAAATGTACCTGTATTACAGAATAGCAGTGCTACTCTACTCTGGCCCAGGTTTTCCTGAGTTACTGTGATGCTCATTTCCATGTCAATGCAACTAACTGTATTGTGTATTTCACCCACACTCCAACTGTCTGAACAAAGATTAATGCCTTCCCTTCTCCAAAGAGGAACTAGACTCAGTCCTTCGCAATATTTTTCAGCTATTTCCCTTGGGAGCGATAAACACAACGCATGGACCCGATTCCGCTTTTCCAAAAAAATTGTCCCACGGAGTCAAAAAGAACAAAGGGTCAAGGCTACAGAGGCTTGGTCAGACCACTGCTACATAAACATAGCAGAGGCTCTCACTGCAGAACCAGACAAACATTTTCAGGGTCTCATTAGTAAAGTTAAGGTTACATTCTTCTTAAGACTTACTGGGAAATTAAAAGATAAATGCAGTCAATATGAGGCAAAGCAGAAAGGTGTTAGTTCCACTTCATGAGAAAAGCTTTACTAGCCCTAAGAAGCCACTCTAGGTGCCTCCACAATTTGACAAGTCTTCCATCAACTTCACAGCTAATTAACATCTAATTAATCCACACTGAACTATTTGGCAATAGGAAAAAATATGGTAATACTATTTGAATTAAAGAGTCATCAGCATTCACTAACATTACGTACAATCACATTCCTGGAAGTCCTGTTGCAGTGAAGCAATGGGATCATGTTGGAACTCCCTGACATTTACACAGCACCTTTTCTTCTAAAGCTTGTCCCATATTATGGGCTGGGACCATTAGACAGGGTGGTGAGTCATCAAGAGCTGTGTACCCACTTCCTGTCACCTCTGAAAATCTCAGATCATAAACATACATACATGGAATATCAGCAACTCTGGGGAATGACATTAGCAGCTTGCTGAGGGCTCCAGTTCATGTTTTACAGGACAATGGAGCTTCAGCACCTCAGACACACACTGCTGGCCTTACAGCTTATTTACTCATGGTTCCTGCTCTCTCAAGGAAGGTACTGGGATGTATTCAATTTGCTGTGCAAGCTCAACACAGATGACACACTTATCCATAGTTTGCCTGATGACTTCCAAATATGCTGAAACTATAATCACTGAGGTATCTGTGATACAGCACATCAGAGATCTACGTATTACATACAAGACTGGACCTACCTGCTTTGGGGGAAACACCTGAGATTTTCTCCTTTCCAGAAAAGTAAGCAGAACTTTTAAATACCTACGAGACAAGATTTCTAGATGCAAGAGAAGGGATTTGTTCAGGGAAAAGTGTAGTATCCCTCAGTAAGTTAGTATTACTTTCTATTTTTTTAAATCTTTGGTGATCTGAGTCTTAGCAATTGAAAACAACTCTGATGAGCTTGAGTATATCATGTAATTTCTGCAACCCCAAGAAAGAACTACAGAAAAGCTGGCATTGTGCACTGTCCTAACCACATATTAAACCAAGATTTTTGTCTGTTCTTTGGTGGGAGTGAGTTTCACAACTAATTACTGAGAAAGGCCTCATTCCCAAAAGTTCTTTGAAACTCTTCACAAAGGGAAATGTGGCCTTTGAGACTCGGCCTTCAGTTTATCTGAGGCTTTGAAAAGCAATGATTAGACAAGAGTTCAGGTGGCATTAAATGCCATGAGAAACAATAGCTTGCTGACATCTTGCACACAGGTTCCACGTGGTCAATAGAAAGGCATATACTGAACAATTTTTTAAGAACAGTGCAAAACTTGAGCCACTGCAAGTTCACCCTCCAAAAAAGTGAGAAGAGTTCCCAATCTAGCCAAAGATAGCCTTGCTAGCAGTATGGGGAGCTGTGACTTAGCTGGCCCAGCAGAGCTGTGCTATTCTGACATCCAGCAGATAGACTCCTCAGCAATTCAGTCTTTCAATCTGCTTTTTGCTGCCAACAGCCTGTTGAACACTGTGGGGAATAACTCTGATGAAATAAGGGCTATTGGCAGAATTCCTTTACATGGGGCAGCAACTGGAGGTGATGGCAGCAGAAATTAGTGTGTGCAAAGATCATAAAAATCTCTATTGCTAGCTGCTGCCTTGTTTGTTGCCTCTGAAGGAGTACCAAGGACAGAATGGACATGGGAACTGAATTGCCATCTCCTTGCTCTCCAAGCAGTTTCTGCCAGGTCAGGATTGAAGACATACAGTGGCAAGGCAGGGTGCCAAGGGGAATTTGCACTGCTGCTTCTTTGACAAGATTTGCTTGCAACAGGAGAGAAGCCAAGTGGAGGACATCAGTCTCCAGGCCACCTCTTCAGCACCTTCCACAAAAGTATAATATATTTAGCTGAAAGAAAACGCTCAGTGTTTTGACTGGTTCAGTTTGCATATCACCGAGAAGAAATTCCTACATATATTGGCAGGACAGCTCTCCCAAGAAATTCCCCCAATCCACCCTTCTGCAGATGGCTGCTCTGTACAAAGTACTGCCTGTCCTGAATTCCTGGTTTGTCATTTTCCTTCTGTCCTCCATCCACAGCCTCACAGCCACTGAAAGTTTTAAGATGCAAGTGCACCATTTTAACATGCAAAGCCCTGAAAATGCCTCTTGCCCAAACTATTAATAACGAGGCGTATAGGAGGCGTTCATGGGGAGAGGCAAGTAACAGGTGGTAGAGATAATATTACATTGGAAAAGAGCAGAGCTGCCACTGCCCATGTGTTGGGAGGCTAATGTCTCACATTAATTGTCATGTGCTAGAATGCACTTGGAGCACAGAGAAATGTCACAGAGATGTCACACACAACCTGTCAGTCCAAGTCCAAGAGTTAGTTCATTGTACCAAATTCCCAATGCCAAATTCAAGCAAGAATTGCAAACACTACTTTTGTTTCAAAGTAATCAACTTTTAACTCTTAGCTATTGTATTAATAACTTAAATACCAACAGGAACAAACATGGACATCCCTTTCTCAGTTATATTAGATCCTAAGTGCTACCAGAGATGTCAAGAAACCCCAACCCTGTTGTTTAGAGTTAGGTTTCTGGTGCACAACAGATCATCTGGTATATTCAATGCTTAGTGTAGCAATGGCAGGTTCATGCCCCATGTTCTTCAAGCGTAAAACTGCATATATACAAATGCAACTTATTCATTCCTTGTGGTTTTAAAGTCTTTGTCACCTGCAACCACAACTTTAATTCAGAACCTTTGAAAAATCATTCATAACTTTATGTCTCAAAACACCCCTTCCAGTTATTTAATTCTATTCACCAAGCTTAAGGTTATCAGTAATTTGCCTTTGGATAATACTTTTATCTTAAAATGATTCTATAAATTCAACAGTGTAGTAGTTGCTTTAGTCAATGCTTCTTTGAACATAGCTGTCCAGAGCTATCAGGCAGCAAAATTAAAAAGCACCCTAGGATATACTGCTACAATTATAAAAATGCAGAGGGATATAAATTTTCTGCTGAAATCTAGTTTTCTGCTGTTAATTTTTTTAAATCAAATTGCCTTATCTGTGGAAAGTGTTTATATTTATTTATTTACCTCCTTAAAGGCTTAGAAACTTCCATTCAACCAAGGACTTGATTTGTAAACTTCATTTATTTTTAAGTGACAACTTGTAATGTTGCCACCAATAAAACCAATGTTAACTCCAGATGGGATGCAACAATGCAAGGGTACCAAAAAAAGAATCGGAAAGTCAAAATATTAAATCAAGGCCAGAAATATTACTCTCCTTACAAGTGTAGAATTGCAGAGCCTCACAACATGATGTATACATTGGAGTAAAGGTCTTTCAAATCCTATGTCACATCTCTTTATGCAAGCTAAATTCCAGTGAGTTGATACCCTCTGAACAGACACCTCACATGGGTCCAGAAAGAGTCCAACTTAATGACATCCATGTAAATCTTTCAAAAGCCTGATATAGGTTGGTCTGACATGAAGCATAGGCCACATTTATCCTTCTGATACTGAAAAACAAACTATCACAATCCCCAAACCAAATCACAAAAGCAGAAAAGCACGCTGTCAGTTTTGATAAATAAAATCACAATCACACCAGACCACAATTTCATTATGATTTCTTTCTCTTCGAGTCAAGGAATTCAAAGTGTTTTATTCTCTCCCTATGTAACATCTCCCTCTAAGCTCTTCCTTTTGGTTCTTGAAACTTCTGAAGCACAAAAGGCAATCACTACCTTTCAAAGGGTACCCTGTCAAAAGATATGCTTCTCAGTAAGGTGCTGCTGTCTTTCCCAGCCAGAACAGAGCTGATCTTTCACCATTTGTTTTGACCTTCCCAAGCAGGCCTTGTTGTACTTCAACAGAGGCTAATCCCATGAGAGCCCAACTCAGTAGCACACAGTCTGCAGATAGCAAAATTATGTGTCTCCAAGAATCACCAGGAACCAGCGCTCTAGGCACAGACACTTGAGTAGTAGACTCCCAGCAACATTCTCCAACTCATTTCTGGAAAGGCTAGGCTTAGGACAGCTGGGAAGTTACATATCAAGGCACTTAAGTTAATTCTTCCTCCTGAAACCACCAGTTAGGAGGCTTTCTAGCACCAGTTTATACGTAGAGTATGAGACATGAAAGCTTATTTCTCCATCATCTCACTCCTGACCTGAGGATTATAAATGGTAAACTTATAATATATCCTGAATTTTAAGTGATAAACTCAAGGTGAAAGGCTCCAAACCCCATTACACATTCCCTCAGCCATCTAGCATGCAACTGCCCTAAGAAGCTATTATTTTTAATTTTGTAATACTTATGATAATATCGGTCACCAAAGCCATTTTGTTAGTACACTGAAGCACAATCACACAGCTTCGCAAATTTCAGCTAAATCACAAATATCCAAATTGAGTGAGTAAGCTTCTGCCAGGCTGATTTCTTCCAGCTTACCAGAAGTCATTTCAGTAATATATTATCAGCATAATCCAGTTTCATTATGTCTCTTATCTTTTGTCTGTCCTAGTGCCAGCAGTAAACATGCATCTGTAAATTATTAGTACTTGGATAACACAAAATGCAGCTAATGAGACAGGAGAAGAGATGGAAAAATATTGCTTCTGACTCAGAAGTTACACAACACTAAGAGAAGTGAACATATATGAGTATGCAAAGAATAATTTCCTCTGAATTCTTTACTTATACATAAATTAAAAATCTAGTGGGCCCAAGTCACCACTACCAAACAAAATCTCCAGACAGTAGTCAAGAACAGTTCTAAAGATGACAATGTGAAAGATATATCTTGCTGCAGGCCAGACAGTGTGCCTTATGCAGCCAAGGAAAGATCTCCAGTGACAGTCATGGCTGTATTAAGTTACCTGCACAGGGAAAAATGTGTTGAGAGGCAGCAGTCTTTCAACAGCTAACAAGGTCACTGCCTTTAAAGTGGGAAATTCATAGCAAATGGGTACCCTACAAAGGGTCCTTCTCTTACCCAGAATTTGACAAGGAAGAAGGCATTAGCTGGCCCCCTTTCAAAGAGCTCCTTCAGGCCCCCTTTTTTCTCAGGGAACTTGTCATAGATCTGCCGGATATCCACTGCCTCGAGGTAGGGGTCATTGTAGCTGGGGCTTGACTGCCCAATGTGCACAAACAGGTGTTTGTTATACTGCAAAAAGAGAAAAAACACGGATTTAGGGAGTTGTTCAGTACCTTTCAGTACATACTGAACATTGACTGTTCTTCACAGAAGACTACTGGAAGTCAGTGAAGATTTGATAACATTTTCTAAAAGAGAAGAAGAAATTAACAGAAATATCTCTGCTAATACCAGCTCATGCTGTTCTTTCCTCCCTATCAATACATTCATGCTTCTCTGAAGCATTATTGTTGGTTTTTTTCTTCCTATACTCACTCCTAAACCATTGCCTCATCCTACTGCTATATAGTCTGAAATAACCTGAGATACAGAGTGTTTCCTGTGACAGGTCACTCGGTAAAACATCAATGTTCCTGTCCTATGAAGAGCCCGAAATTCCATAGCAAGGTACCAGCCAAATAATATTACCTTTTCTGAACTTTCCTATCTCAGCCCATCATCAAAGTGCATCTCAAGATGCAGTACCTCAAGGTTTAGTGAGACAGGAAAATCTTACTACTTCCATTTTATAGGTGGCACCGTAGAAACCCACTAATGCAAATTCATCCCAGTTGCCCCTAGATTTAAGTTCCTAGCACAGCAGAGAAATACGTGGCTTTATGTGATCTTACCATCATCTGATTTTGGGTTCTATATTGGAATATTTCTTACAAGGCTGAACAGGACAGCTAGAACAGCCCAGCAGGAGCTTATGACCTCAGTGCCTTGAGCTCTGGTATGTGAACACCCTGATCCTGGAGAGGGAGACCAGAAGCACATTGCACAGAGCTGGCTCTATCACTATCTATCCTCTAAAAGAAGGATTTGTGGTGTTTCCCAAAGATGGCTTTCTATTCTCTGAAGAGTAATGAAGCAAGTATTTCCATAGACATAGAATAGTGTAACAAATCCATGACGAGATGAATAGGAGTTACTTGAGCACCAAAACTTAATGAGGGGTGGAAGTTAGGTGTATTTCTTACTGTGTCTTGGTCTTGTTGTTGTTCCAAGAATGCAGAGAATTCTAACATCCAAAGTTTGGAGCTAGCAACTCTTCGTCCTTGCCAAGCTGGTGCTGATGGGGAAGGCGAGAGGCCGGTAGGAGACTCAAACCCTAAGCACACAGGATTTATATAACAAAATTTAGAAAGAGAAAAGTCAGTAATAGCTTTCCAGTAGAGCACCTGATATTAAAGCTGACTCATTACATTTTCTTATGACTTCATTCATCATGCAAAAATATCATTCTCAAGGTCTACCTGTGCTCTAAATGGCTGGTCAGTTACCCTCTGCTAAGACAGCACTATCAGGGTAGGTAACGATGTAAAAGACAATCTACCTGGGTTTTGACATCAGAGAAAAGATGTTCGGTAATTTTAAAAGGACCTAGATTGAGCCCTAAAGGAGCAGTGAAATAAACTGCTTAGTATCAAAATGAAGTGTCACCATTAACCTCTCAAGATGGGGAAGCTAAGAAGGAAAAGACATCTGTTATTCCACTTAATAAGAAATTAGGAAGGCAATCATGTTGTGATGGAGAAAAGTGTTCTAGAACATGCAGCATGGTGGAAGAGCAGTAAACTTCTATATTCTGCTGAGCCAGGAAGAAAAAAAACCAACACAACCAACATAAAACAAGAAAAAAAGTTTTGTAAAATAAAATAATATTAAAAAGCTTCAGCTCATTGAAATGTTGTAATAGGTAATTTTTTAAATTAATTTTCAGACTTTTTAAAGTGTTGGCTGTTTTTGGAGCTGGAATATAATTTCAAAGGTACTACATTTCCTTACCTACCTGGTAATGGAAGTGGAGGCTGTACAGCATAAGGTTGTTGAGAAAAAGGTTTCACACTACAGAAGTACACAAAGAGAGGTGGTTAATTAAACAAACAAATAAACAAACAAACAAACAAAAATATTCTTGACCAGCTGTTTGCACAGATTAGATCAAGTATTTCTTCTGAAGGAGAAAGTGGCATGAATGTCTTTTGGAAATTATCTTTCTGTTTTGGCAAAAGAGGGTCATGGGGAAAGACTCAAAATACAGTAAGCAACCAGGACTAGACTACTTAAGATTTCCCTGCAGGTGTTCAACAGTGTCTCCCACAAGATTTGTTTTCCTGAGATCCTTTTACCAGCCTCTTAATATGCTGGTGCCCGTTGACTTATCCTTTCCTTTCAACTACAAATAGTTTTAAATTTATGCAGGTGGATATAGTTCTGGGCTGCATGTCTCTCAGACCCAAATTTAGAGATATTCAACATCAACAGAACTGAAGCTAGCATTCAAGACAGCTCAGCTCCATTTTTTTTACACTACTGCAAGAAAAATGAAGATCTGGAGACAGCATCTGACAGTAGGGTGGCAAATACATCAGCCTCTAAAAGAACCTCTCACGCTGATGCTTCCCCGTTCACTTTCTAGCTTAAGGTATAAAACCTACTTTTTATTTCTCCTAGGATGGCTTCCATTCTTTTACTAGACATTTTCCCCACAAGATATTTTTATAGTATCTGTTTCCTGATTTGCTCCACAAACATTAGCAACAGTACCACGATAGGCAAAGAACATACACCCTTTCAGCTGTTTGTCCTTAAATTTTGCTTAAACTGCTCCTGGTAGGTTATGTGATAAAAGGTGTGCCTCCACACAAACAAAGGAGCACAGGGAAACAACAACAGATGGAGCAACCTGAATAACACTCTGACCACTACACTCAGGGCCATTACTAGTGAATCATCAGCCCATCCAAGGCTCATCTCCAGCTGTGAAACCTACCCAGTGAGCCAGCTGGGCAGTCTCACAAACCTTATACACTGAGAAGGGTTACTGCCTGGATGGTATGGGACACATTAGGAATGCAAAGGAAAAGCATTTTGGGATTGCACAAGATTTGCTATGGGGATGTTTAGGGAGAATATGCCAAAAAAAGGTGCCAGTTGTCTGTGCATGCCCCACACCTTGTCAGTGCAGTCTTTCCTATCATGTCATTAAAGTCTATTCCTAACTGTCTCAGATCCACAGTCAAAGTATCTGCCTTACTACATTATCTTAGCATTTTATAGATCTTGTAATAGCTAATGGTGTTCCTCAGGCAGCAGAACCATCTACTTTGGATGCTCACATGAAGGAATACTTACTCTTGGGAAGATCCAGCTTGGCCTGTCAAGGCTCCTTGCCAAAACTGCAAGAGAACAACATATAGACAGAAGTCAGCACTTTTAGGAACGACATGAAAAGCAAGGCTTGCTCCTTTCTGAGGAACTGCAAGCTCCCAGACTTTTAAATATGTGACTGACCTGTGTCTCTTCTTCCTACATTCCTGGTTTCATTCTTAGGGAGGTACTGACTCACTTTTGTTTTCTTTCTACACACTACTACTGTTGACATGCAAGAAACTAATAGTGGGCTTCAATGTTAAATATTATATATGGACCTTGTGCCTCCATCTCTAAAGCTCTAGTGATACTCACTCTGTTGAAAGAGCCATTTTCCCCAGGAGAGCTGGAAAGTATTTCAGCAGAAACCAATGCCCAGCAAAAGCACACTAGGCCCAACTCATAGTTTAGGGGATGTCGACAGGCCTCCTCCATTAAGGATTTTATGTAATGGCCATCTGTTTGTAATCTAAGCACTCGGGATGAGCTTGGGAATTATAATCTTGAGAAAGGGTCAGGATGGCCTAAACTGTTTTAATTCAACAAGATCCTGTACTAAGAAAGTGATAAAGACACCTAAAAACATTTCAGGCAGATAAAAATCCAAAGGAACTTATTGTTCTTTCCCTTGTATCATTAAAAAACATATATAGTGAAACCTTATTGTTTTACATCAGTGTGGGCAAAGAATCAGACCCAAACTGTTGAAGCCATATAACAGGTTTATTTTACATAGACAATGCCTTTTGACCCATTCTGTCTGATGTTCTCAGGATT
The DNA here is from genome assembly GCF_001604755.1 of Lepidothrix coronata. NCBI lineage: Eukaryota > Metazoa > Chordata > Aves > Passeriformes > Pipridae > Lepidothrix > Lepidothrix coronata. The sequence continues at coordinate 1,610,474 of NW_016690354.1, read as the reverse complement.
TTCCTGAGCAGGTCCCAACACCCTTTCAAATACTCAAATGTCTTCAAACTCCACTCAAATACTGATTCACTCACCCCAGAAACAGCAGGGTAGGCTGGTCGTGGGAGACCAGGCAAGGCCATTTTACTATGGAAGGCAGTTGCAGAGATAATCTGGGCAGATGACATTGTAGCCATACTCTGCATGGCTTTATCTTTAGCTGCCTGATCCTATGGAGAAGAGCAGAAACCAAAAAACCAGTTACTATAATGATTAACAAATTGCCTGCTCTAATGCTGTATAACCAGGATTCTCATCAGCTTCTTTGCAGAAAACAAGCATCTCTGAAAACCTGGGCAGCAAATTCACCAATAACTGCCTTAAGAACACTTCAAACCATGTAAGTCTTTCATTCTTTACTATAGCTTCATATGTGAATTATCATCCTTTCTGAAATGCTGTTTAAAGACTGCTGAGCATTTATCCATTCTGTAGCTTTCAGCCACATAGCTGAAAAGTTTTGTTGTGGAAAGTACAACTCTAGTTGACTCTTGTGTTTTAATAATTGGCAAGAATATTCAATGGGAAAGACTCTTTATTATCAATTTTAAAAAAATCCCTCTAAACACAAGCTCACAAAAACAGAATGTCATTATCACTGCAAAAAAGACTACTTTAATTTGGGACTGTATTAGTATCAGGTAGAGTTGATAATTTTATTCTCATCTCCAGAGAAACTTGAAACCTTAATAATCTCCATAGCACATATGCAAGGCAAGGACATTCCCTTTTTTATTTTAACAGGACTGTGGATTTACACACACTTTTATATGCAATTACAGTGCAACCACTAGTGAGTGATGTATGTATAAAACAAATAGCATTCTTCATTTCTTCTTCCAAGGAATAAATAGACAAACAGAAGCACATCCCCAAATTCTGCCTTTCATTCTACATCCCCTACAATTAATCTTTATCCTTCAAACACTCCACGTTTATCTGTGACATTGTACTTACAATGGCACAGAAGAATTCACAGCTTGTAGAAACTGCTGAAAGAGGTACACTCTTGCTGTCTTTTCCAGGAATTCTCACTTCCCACTTGCATTCATTGAACTGCAGTAAGTTCTCACCCTTGGATCTCCATTCTCTCTAACCTCTCCAATCTATCTAAAATTTTCTAAAGTTTAAAGTCCAGGGATTCTAATGCATCAAACACAAAAACATTATGTGGAGGAGGCATAAAAAACCCTCAAGAATAAATGCTAATGTTCAAGTGGAACGATCAGTAAGAATGGGCAAAACTTATGTACCTTTTTTTTTTAGAGCATCTATTACTTCTGTTAGCACTATTCAAGTGTATGAAAGGAAAACATTTCAATTGCTGAGAAAGTTCCTAGTGTTCTCCAAAGCTATAGGGAAGTTTTTCAGAATCCAGTTTAAATGATGCTTTAGGGAATAATTCAAGGATTACCTACATTTTTTGAGGGAAATTATTATTTTCTAGGGGCTTTTTTCATAGTTGCTATTTATTTCCTTCCCTTACTTGCTCACTGGAAAAATTGCCTACCTGACATTATACATGGGTTATGAGAAAGATGCATTTACTTGTGGAGATACTAAAGTTAAAAGGAAAAAAAAAGTAAGGACGGAAAATATTTTACCTATTAATCCCTGTTGTGTTTTTCTGTTTTGTTTAAATACCTGACAAACTGCTGGAAAGAGCATGTTTTTGTAAAGGACATCTTCTTTCTGTTTCAGCTAACAATTTTGTATTCATTTCACACGTTTCCAGGAAAAAAACCAAAACCAAACAAAAATCCAAACAAACAAACAAATCAGTAAAAACTTTTACAATGTTTGTATTTTCTTCTTGACGATGATAATAATATCACCATACCACCACAATTTCCCACTTTTTCCTTAGTACAGGTGATATGTATTAGCCACGCAGGGCATGGAAAAACTACTGACTTCAGGGAACGGATTTTTCTTCAAGCTTTACCGTATTCTCCATCTCTATCTGTTATAGACAGTGCACACTTAAAAAAGACACCCCAATTTGTGTGGAGACAGAAGTATTATAGAAATTGCTCTGAAAAGTCATCACATAGCTGCTCTGATCTCTAGGATATAAGTATGAAAACTTATACTTGTATGAAAAGTGAACAGTGACAGAAGAACACATAGCTATCAGCAGGAACTTGGAAGAAGGGCAGCATCTTTCATGATTTCATTTCCTTGCTCTATGGAAATGACCAGCAAAAGCAAAGAAGTAAATGAGTCAAATTGGTGCTACCGACTTGCCTCTGCAGGCGGAAAGGAACAGCCTGGTACTGGGGAAGGGTTCACTGCAGGCAGCTGGGCAGAGCTCACAGCATGGCCTGGGTGGTGTAAAAGGACAACAGCCAATGGCTCCATGGAGCTCCCTGAGACACCTTCGTTCCCTGAGAACAAAACCAGCCGGCTCCTGTGCACTAAGTGGAAACAGGCTCGGCTGACTGGCTTTTCAATCATGCCAAATCCCAGAGCTGTGACACACAAGGAACAGAATCAAGGTTACAGATATAAGCAGCACTAAAGCTTTTAACACCCTGGGCAGCTGTTGTTTCCTACTCGCTCTAACTTGCCTCTCAAGCAGGCCTCCACCTGAATTGACCACTTAACAGCACCACAGGTCTCAAGCTTAGGCAGCCCTACCTAGGTGCACTGAATTAGATAGTTGTAATTTGTGGCTCCTTCTTTTTATCAGAGCAGCTGGAAACACAGCAGGCTAATAAGAGACATAGCACAGTTTTCTAAAATGTGGCTGGGGATGGGATGGGGGGGTGCAGTCATGGCTTAGAGGTAATCACTGCTTGCAAAAGAGTTGCATGCACTTCAGCATCGGTCAAGACTGAGCGCCAATAGTTCACTCACAGGACAGTCTGTTTCCGCTGGTGCTCAGAAAGGAATTGCCCAGACAGCCAAGAGGAAGCACATACTAACACCCATCCACTCAGCAGTCAGGGTTGGAATGGGCTGTCAAGATCATTGCCACCTGAAGCATTGAAAATCAGGGAAGGCAACACCCTTCCAGATTACTAATTGCCATACCGAACAGAAAGGTCAGCATTCACCTTTCTTCTCTGGCTGTCTTAGTGAAACATAACAAGGCCCAGACATCACATCCTGCTCAGCAAGACCTTTCTGGATAGTTCACATTCTAACAGGGGACACCCTTCTTGTGCAATTGTCACACATGCACTTGACCTTCTCAATATTTCTGGCAATTCAGTCTGAGCACACAAACCATCTCCCTGCATCAAATGTGAGTGGAAATAAATGTCAAGAGGTATCAGTTCATTAGTGTGATCTCAGAGCTTTTCCTATAGAAATGAAAACACAGATTTTCTGGAGCAAGTAGTCAAACCATATTCTTTCTCATTAGCCCAGGCCTCTTCAAATCAGGTCTGAATTAATCAAGGGGTAAAGTCTATTCAGCTGGCATCACTTTACCTGAGAAGATGCCAGCTGGCTTATTGCTTCCTCTCAATGGACACCTCCACACCATTACCTCTGGTAGAGGTGGAACAGGTGCTGTAGGAACTATAAGGCTACCTTTTCCCAAGGCCACCACAACACCAAGGACTGGTTACTGGTCAGCATTTGTAACTAGAACCCCCTCCTTCTCAGGTAAGCACTCTTTGCATACTCTTAAGTCTAAGGGTCTTTCAGACTTGGATGACAACAGCACAAACTGGAGGCAGAAATAAGACACATGAAATTTAAAAAGTTATTGTTTCTCTATTCTTTAAATAGAATTGCTCCAGACGTCACTGATCTTCAACAATAATGAATGTTTGCATAACACTTCCTGGGAAGTACCTTTTCCTCTCCAGCTTACTACAGTTCAGTGACTAATCTCATGCATTTTTAAGGGAATGGCTGACTTGGGGGCTTGTGTGATATGTTAAAGAACACCCATCTTACCTTGAGCTTGGCTTGGATCTCTCTAGCTTTCCGCCTTGCCAGGACCTGGATGTGACTAGATACCTGCATTGAAAGACAAAATCCATTTTCATTCCAGAGGAATACTTAGTAGCTTCTTGTAGAAGTGAACATACTTAAGGCACCTTGTGCAATAGGGAGTTATTTAGGGTTGGAAGGAGAAGTTATGTTCAGAAGTGCCATGAAATGGGGTGGAGGGACAGAAAAGATGGGCCATTTAAGGCCTTTTTCAGTTCAAATGCCTTTATCAAGCCAGAGACCTCCTCTAAAAAAAAGAACTCATCCTTAAAACCAGGGACTGGGAGTTCTGATCACTTTGTTTCCCAATCTTGGCCTCCTCTTGGGAGAAGAGAAACCTCTGCTGCTATATAATGACTCTCATAACTTCTCCATATCTAATGTGGGCTGAAACAAATCATAGAATTATTTAGGTTGGAAGGAACTTCTGAATGTCAGCAACCAGCCCCCTACCCAAAGTAGGTCTATGTTGCTCAATGCTTTGTCCAGCATAGCCTGGGCTGTCACTCCCAAATCACAAAGATTCCTCTTTTTCATCTTGTGCAACGGGTATTTTCAAAATCAGCATTGCTGAGGGTCTGTCTGGGCTGAACAAAGAGTCTTCAGGTAGAGAACCACTGATGTTCATTGAAACATTCACTAGCAGACCAAGGAAATAAAATTACACACTGTTTAACAGTAGAAAGAAAATTGTGGATCACTATGTGGTTGGGAGACATGAGTGTTATAATCCAATTGTAAAATGCCTGAGCTGACTCTTCCCACCACTCTCGTTAACCAGTTCAGGACAAAAACCTCTTTACAGCAAAGCCAGAAACGAACAACAAGCGAACAGTAAGGGGTTTGCTCTCAATAGCCTTCATAATCTCTAGTAGTCCAAAGAAGCTAATGCTTACAGGGAAAACTGTGCACTTACCTGTTTCCTTGTGCGTGTTTTCCCTGTTCTCAGCTTAATATAGCGGGCAATCAACTCATTTCGGCCTGAAACAGAGAAAAAATGCAAACACAAGTTTAGAAAGCTATTACCCCAGTGAAAAAGATAGATTGTATATCCATTGCATATCTATAGAGATCAGCAGTGGGATGATTCCCTGTCACATTATTTTCTTTCTTAGAAAGGAACTTATTAGTTCACATGGCAGAAGTTTGAGTTTTATGAGCAGTCTCCCATAACATCCTTATTGGCAAACTGACAAAGTATGGGCTAGATAATTGGACAAGGAGGTGGACTGACAATTGGCTGAACAGATGGGGTCCTGCTTGACAGCAAGCTGACAATGAGCCAGCAATGCACTCTTATGGCAAATCCCAGTTTGCATAGGAAGATTGTTACCAACAGGTCAAGGGATTTGATTCTTCATCTCTACTCAGCACTGTTGAGGCAACATCTGGAATACTCTGTCCAGTTCTCGTCTCCTCAGCATGAGAAAGATGTGGACATACTGAAGCGAGTCCAGCAAAAATTTTAAAGAGACTGGAACATCTTTCATATAAGGAAAGGCTGGGAGAACTGGGTCTGTTCAGCCTGGAGAAGACTGAGGGGCAGCTTTTAATCAATGCATGCAAGTACCTGGGATGGGAGGGAATAAAAGGAGAAAGGGAACTACCCTCCTCTGAATAGTGCCCAGTGATAGGACAAGAACCAAATGGCACAAACTAAAACACATGAAATTCTGCCTAAAAACAAAAAAGAAAAAAAAAAAGGAAAAACCCAATCTTTTTTACTATAGTGGTGGTTAAAGACTGGCCCAGGCTGCCCAAAGAGGTTGCAGTCTCCATCCTAGGACAGTCACAGTCTAGTGGACAGAATCCTGGGCAGCTGGCTGTATCTATCACTGTTTGAGCAGTAGGGCCAGACTAGGCCACCTGAAGAGATCCATTCCAACCAAGATGAGTCTGTCATTTTGTGAATCTAAGTTCAAGAAAATAAACAACAATGGGGGAGTACATGGAAACAGTTACACAGAATTTATCAGTGTGACATGATACAGTGAACTACAAGTGCTTTCTGGCTCTTGCAGGCAGACTATCCAGGTTCCATACGCTGGCTCCCATGTATCAAATCTAAGCAGTCACACATTTTATTCTCTTCCTGGAGATGGAGGAATAAAGAGCAGAAACATAAAGGCAGCAGCAACACATCTGAACTCTAGGCTGGTTCAAGGCAGAAATCATGACAGGAAGAACAGGCTCTGTAAATTAATACATTTGTGGTGACCACACTAGTAGCAATACAGTATCTCAATAAAAAGTTGGGAGTGGGAACTGCAAGGCTGTGAGACATTTTTATATGCCTGCAAGTGTTTGCAGAATGAAGTAGGAATGAACTGGGAAGCAAAGCCACAACTTTTGTGAAGTTTGTAACAAAATTATAAAACTCCAGTGTTGTCTATGAAAAGTTTATGGGTTGAATGGAGAACTTATACATTAGGACATCAGAGACATCAAAAAGCAAGCAGTGAAATCAAATGCAATATTTATTCCAGTGGTTTAACATTCCACAGAAAAGTTGTCACTTGTTTTTATTCTAAACTCTTATTTCACTCAGACCTGAAAAAAATTATGCAAGGGAAGACTCTACGCTGAAATTGACTGCTCAACCTTCTGGGGAAGGGCTGGCAAAGCTCCTAATTCCATCTGCTTCTGAAACGGAAGAATGTAAATGCCTATGACTGCATTAAAGCCATAACATGAAACATAACCAAAGCACACATAGGGACAGGAAAGCACTTGACATTTACAGATCTCAGTGTTTTCCTGATGGTGTCATTACAGCAGGTCCTTATTCCTCTGGGAGAAGAAACAGGTCTGTAGTTGAGAACTCAGCTCCAGCTCCTGTATACACAAATTAGGAATTGTTTCTGTGCCAGAAACACAATGCCCAGCATGCAACCACTGACCTCTTCAGTTCCCACAGTTTCAGCATTAGCATGGTGACATGCCCAGGACAGTTTGATGGCAGCAGATGTTATTATGCTACCTTCCACCTGGCTGCTCTTCCAACCCATGTAACCACTTGCACAAAGCCGAGACCAATTACTAGCAACACATATCCACACCACCTTACTCTAGTGCCAACAATATTTATGGCTTTTCAAAGCCTCCATCTGTTAGACATGGATCCAAGTTGAGAGGTACGAAACAACTGAAGTGATTCTTCTCACACGGATGCCGACATACATGAAATTTCAGAGGTATGGTTTGACACACAGCAGAAGTGGGAAATGTGCAGAATAAAACAAGGTGTTCAAACGCTATTACCTAAAAAGAAAAAAAGAACGAGAATTTTTGCACACCAAGGGGACCCTTTGAGGGGTAAGGGGAATGAGTTAGTGTAAGAGAGATGAAAAACTAGCCTTGAGAAGAAGTGGATATTGGAGAATTTCAGGCAAACTTTTAAAGGGTACATATTGGGCTATGGTGAAAATTTGAATATATGGGAACTCTCCAGACATTGGCTCAATTATGGGTCAGCCTTGAGTAAATTTAGCTTTGTTGTGTTTCCATGACAGTAAAAAAATCATACAGACAGAGTATGACAGAGCACTATTCTGCTTCAGCAACAGAGGGTAGAAGGAGTAATCTGTGTGAGAGGATGCCATGAACAGCTCTGTGCCAATCACAGTCAATTCCAGCCATCCCCAAACCAGATGAAAATGACAATCGATCCATTAGAACCTCAACCAGTCAGAGAGGCACAAGCTACCTTTGCTCAAATATATTTTGGAAAGGGCAAGAGCCATTAGGGACATAAGAACACAACGAGACACAAAAGGAACCACAAAAGGAGACATGAGGATGCATAGAAGGAAAAATAAAAGCTATGTAAAAAGACAAAATTGGAGAAAAGGAGACGTGGTAGGGGACATTGCTGGGGATGTGGCCGGAAAAGTCTTCTTGGAAAGAGGTGCTCCATGACAGAAGTACAGAAGTACTCTGAGGCAACTGCAGCGCCATGCCAGAGCAGACACAACTCTGAAAGGACTGCAACCCATTGAAATCTCATGTAGAAAAGAGGAGAAGCAAGAAACAAGGAGCACCAAAAGGGAAAAAGAACTAAACAAAACAAAAAAAAAAGCAGGAACTAGCAGAAAGAAACCTTTATTTTATACAGTGATGCCAGCTTTCTGCATCACCCAGCATCTCAAAGAATTAAAGAGGGACTAAGTGTTAGAGAGGACAAAACAAGGGAAATAGGGTAGGAAGCAGGGAGCAGAAACAATAAACTGTATTCAAGCCTGGGAAAGTGGGAGGTGTTTCTGTAACTGTGCATTTAAATGTCTGTCTTTGACAACATCAGCAAAAATTGCAAAGTTCTCTCAGGCCGTGTACTTCACTGGAAAAGACTAGTGGGAGGGGAAACTGTTGTACAAATTGCAGATATTAGATGTGAGTACAGAAATTCTCTAGAAGGAAACTCTCCACAGAGAGCATTTAATTGTAGATCCTCAAATTTTCCAGTTTTACAATTCACTTCCCACTTGATACCAATTCTCATAGAGTCTTCCTCTTCCACAAGTGTGTCCTCAGTCAGAGAAAAACAGAAAAGTGGCAGGTTATATTAAGCTAATAAAGGTACTGGTAGCACACACAAACTACCACCCCTCCAAACCAATAAACAAACAGATCACTCTACAAAGACATTCATCACAGGGATTACTAAATATAGAACTACGCAAATTGCCAAGCCCAATAAAATGCAACAAGAACGCATTAAATTACCATGAATCAAAACTGCAAGAGAAGCAAGTCCTAATGTCTTTTGTTTCTCTTATCAGAAGTCAGATGCAAGCAGGTATTATGTGGCTGGAAGTCTGTAGGCTCACAGCCCCTGGAAAGCACTTTCTTTGTTTCACAACCCGGGCTGCAGGGTCAGCAACGACTAGCACTCCTCACTTGGCTGGAACAGGCAGAGCTGTCATAAACCGTCAGATGGTTCATTTTTTAGAGCCATGTAAAGTGCCCCTCAGTAACCTGATCATATGTTGTGTTCTTAGAATAACTCCCGCTGAGGTCTGCCACGGTCACCAGAACCTGCCAACAGTTGTGACTCCTCTGTCGAAACCTCGCATTGGGTTTCACGGAGCTCTAGCCAACATACCAACTGCAGCACAGCACCTTTATCCTCCCTGTAGCCTTCCCCTTGGAAGCATGGCATGAAAAAAAAGTAGTAAAGAGATACTCTCTTATGTTCTTTACCTCCCCCCCTAACAGATAAATTTCCAAGGGCATCAATTTGGCTCTCACTCTGTCTTACACTAAATTGCAAAATCATTTAGGAAGGAGTTGAGAAGTGAATAAGGAGGTTTTTGATTCTCCATTCTACACCTGTGCACCTTTCAGTATAACAGCAGACAAATGTCTTTCTGTAAGGAAAGGGGATAATCAAGGGAATTCCCATCACCATAGAAAGCATTTCCCAGTCCTACCTCGAAGCTTCATGATGGCTTTCTGTTAGTAAAGGTATATTAGTTTCTCTGCCTCTTGCAAACAGTATCTCTTTAAGACTTTTACTTCCTCACACCTGTTGCCAAAGAAAGTAGAAGAACCAAAAGCCTCTCTTCTGTGACGGGTGAGAGCAAAGAACTTAGTGATTTCTGCAAAATCCTTTCAGCAGGAAATTGCCTGAAAGTATCTGTGTCTTAGTAGACACCGTATCTTTCCTATATCCAAAGCACACATATGCAACTATCTGTAAGCAGTTCTTTAAGAGAACTACAGAAGCAACTATCCAGCTGTATCCAGTGAAAGGTTTATCAAAGTGAGGTCAAAAAAGCCATCTCAACTATCATTTCTATCTTTTTGTGTCACTTGATACTTCACAGGTAGTTAACTGTTAGTTACAATTAACATAAGCATAATGAACTGTGCCTCAGGCAAATAAATCTAGACAAAAGAGGGAAGGTAAGGACACCTCATCTTTCCACCAAATATCAATGTTTCTCTATGCATACAAAGCAAAACTAACTGCCAACCAACTCTTACCAGAGGGACACTTAAGACAAAAGCAGTGTGTGGTTGGTTGCGTGTGTATATGGGGCTATCTGGTCTGCCCCACCCATAACTCCCCGTGCACAGCCTTACTTTCTCACTCCACTGCATCCTCCTTCCAGCTATGCTAAATGCCTTCCTGGGCATCAGCTGTCCCAGAAATAGGGCTAGATGTGTCAGAAAACAAATTTTTGTCTTTCTGATGGCTAATTCCATTTTTTCCTCGAGATGCACAGACAACTCTTACTGACAAAATTTAAGTTTAATCCTACCTTCATTAGATGTTCCCTTCATCACAAACCAACTTTTCTTACTAAAGCCTTGATGAGAAGATTTTGCTAGGTTCCTGTACTCAGAAGGTAATAAAAGAACTTAATACTCCATTATGACCATCATACTGTGACCATTTTCCACAAAGGAGACCATAGAAAACCATTTTACTGCACTGGCCTATCTTATGAAGACATCTCTGAATCTACCAATGCAGAACTTCAGTGCTCAACAGTCAGGTTCAAGTTCCCATAGCAAAATTACACATACTAGTGAATTAATTTTATATTCAGCTGGGAAAAGCAAATTTCCTCACTCTGATCATTTATTCTATGCTTGAATTTGCTCAGGATTAACCTTTCACAAGAAGATTCTCTGAGGTTTTATGCAGTCCCTACAGTAAGGGATGAACAATCAAAGCAAGATGAGCCAGTACTTTTGAAAAATATCAACAGTCAGATTCCTGAAAACACAATACTGAAGTGATTAGTACCATCACATTGTCAGCTCTTCCCCAACACACCTGTTTTCATCATTTGACTGCAAGTTCTGAGCTCATTCCTCTTCTAAAATGACAAAACTAAACCTTCATTTGCTGGGCAGAATGCGCCAGTCAAGCCCCTCACATGGAGAAATGGCAGTCAGGTGTCTGTCTGAGATCTCTGTCATCTCTGTCTGAGTCAGGTGATCTCTGTCTGAGATCATAAAATTCAGTTGTCTGATTTACCAACTCATCTAAAGACTGCAACCCTCTCTTGTCTAAAAGGCCTTTTGCTGAAAAGATTAGTATTTACTTCTCTCCTTTTTCAATGTATAACCTAAATTCACAGTCAGACACACAAGAAATGCTACCACTATTTAGAAACCGCTGTTTCTTGATGGTCATTTTAAGAGATAATAATTACAGACCCCGCAGGTTTGGGGAAGCATCTTATTGGTTCCCAACAAGGAGTGGAGAAAAATGAGAAGTCAGTCACTGCGGGTGTACTTACAGCAACAAATTTTTCATGAGCAATACAATCTGAAGAGGTTTCTCACTCCTTAGCTGGTCATTCCTTCTCCATCGACTCCTGTTGATGGAGTACAGTTAGCTGTACCAACTAAATGGAAGAAGGAGAGAGGGGGGCAGAGAGGAAAGACTGGCAAGCACCACCCTAATTACCAATATCAAAAAATAAGCCTACCCACCCCCATTTGGGTTCTGTTGGTTTTGTTTGGTTTTCCCCCATCAGCCTATTTATAATTGGATTGGAGGACTAGTTCATTTTGTGGTCACATTTACCACAGCATTGGCACAACAGAGAGAACAGAGAAAGAATCAGTGCAGAACTTCTTAAACCAGTTTTACCACCAGAGAAACACCAGGAACTGTACTCCACCTAACCCTCACACTCATATAGGCTGGTAAAAAAATGGGCAAGGCACTTCCTGTGCTTGCATTATTTGTCTAAAGGCTAAACAGCGTTAAAGTGCCTTCTAATTACTGCCCCAAAGGCATATGGAGTTATTCCTTGTAAAGATGAGCTTTAACTAAGGTACAACAATGTATGCAGGCAGCAATCCCTCCCCATCATCCTAATAGGAAGCTCCAGGCTATCCAGCTCTTCACCACACCTCAGTCTTTTAACAGTAGTTTTGAGTGCATAAATTGAATGTCCTCATCAGCTCAGTTTTCCCACATTATCACCTCAGGCCACAGAAGCGTAAATTAATCCATCCAATAAGTGCTCCTCTATCTACACAGTAAGGGCAGCAAAAGCAACAGAGCTCAGGCTTGTTGTGGTGCTTCCAAGTTAAGACTGACGAGAATCCTCCTGAAAATGATTAGATTCAATTTGGCTGGGAAATCCCACGATCACACCAAAGCAGCTGCATACACTAATACGAGTCCTTCATATGCTAGAGTGTATCAGATAACACCTGAAAGAAGCAATAACAATCCTACATGGAAAGGCATGTCAAACTAACAGCTTTCAGTCTCTTGGGACACCTGAGAATGACCACCTTATATAGGCACAAAGAACACTATTGCCTAGGTTCAGAGAAAATGACTGTTGAAGGCAGCACTGAAACCAATGTTTAACTGTAACAACATTCTCCAGTTCCCATTAGTCCAAGTTCTACATTACAGACCTGGACATCTGCTAAATTCTTCCTTAGATCAATAGATGTCTGCTTCAGTAACTTCCAATAGCTGTACGGCTTCTGAAAGCAACTCTCAACACTGCTTTGGTGATGTCTCCAACGACAGCAAAAACTTCAGCACCTCTCCTCCTCCTGATTTTGTGGTCAGCTGATTCTACCAGTACCAACAGTACAGAGTTTCTTGCAGATTTCTGCCCCAAGTGCTAATTTTATGCATGTGCCCAGATGACAGGCTGACCAAGTACTCAAAGCTTCAGCCATGACAGAAAGTGGAGCTTAAAGGGGTCTGTGAGATCTATGCAGATGTGCTGCATGACTAGCACAGACCGTGCAGTTCTCAAGGCATCTGGTCTGGTCTGGCTTATTCCTGTGAGGAGTCATGACTGCTTCATTTAACACATAAAACTACACCACAACCCAGTTCCAGTGAAATGACTGCAAATTATGCTGCAGCTTCAAGAAAAGCAAAAGAATCCAAAGACTTTTGGGTTCTTGCATTATATGAATAAATGAATATTGATTTTTTTAAGTGGAATGGCTGCTACCACACAGCTTCAGGTTCTGCCATCATAATTTAGTGTGCAGTCATTGTCTGTGATTACTTTAAACTATTAAGTTATAGCTTCAGCTTAAACAAATGGCTGGACACTCCTAAAAAAGTGATTGCCTTTTCCCCAAGCAACCTACCTACCTCTCACCAGACTGTTCCATGGGTCAGTTCAACTCTCTAATCTGGCAGAAATCTGCCCAGCTCATTTTGCCAACATAGTTTGCTATCAATTTAGGAAGCTAAAATGCATCCACAAGGAGTCTGCTAGAAACTAGCAGCCTAAAGGGCAGGAGCACAAAACTGGAAGCAGAGCAGAGGAACAAGGAAACAGGAGTGGCAAGTCCTTCTTTTTTTCTGCAGTGAACTGTTAGGTCATCTCACCATTTCTGGAAGAAATATACTCTTGGTCTCAACACAGAACAGTTTTACACCATCCAAACATTAGCAAGAATAGTTCTTAAAGATGTCATGCTCTGTGGCAGGTGAAGAGACAATGTGGACAGCAAAGTCTAGCAGAAACACAGTCTTCATAATTGAATGGCTACCCAGGAACTGGTCTGGATAATAGCTGAATTCTGCCAAGTTCATAAAATTTCCTTACAGTGGCTTTGGATATTCTCCCTTCCTGTCCCACTTTCTTCCTTCTCCTAACACTGGCACAATTCTGTTCCACATTCTTTAAACACCCATTCCCTGACTGAGTTTACAGTGTAAGTCTGATAGATAGCTGGGCAACTATGATTCAGGCAGTGACAGGAGAGCAGGAACAAGAGGATGACAAAACTATTTAAGCTGCAGAGATACCTAAAAACTTGTGAATCCAGAAGGAAATTTGCAAATACCTAGATGCTTTAACTACCTTCTAAATAAAAGCTGCTGTATCTAAAATTGCCAAACCACTTTCCCCCAACCTTAGCCATAAAGGATTAGACTAGACATGAACAGTTTATGTGAGCTGGCTTTGCCTCTGGGCCCAGAAGCAGATGAGATCATCTTTGAAGGTCCCTCCCAGCACCATTTTCTACAATTCTACAACTAAAGATGATGATGCAGCCTTTATATGCAGGAATGCTCATAATCCCCAGTCAAGGTTGAAGGCAACACTGTGCTAAATGCCACACATGCACGTGTGTTTCCCTGTAATACTTGTCAAGCTTAGAAACAGGCCTATGCCTATAGCCCTTGCAGTCAACAGCTTGGAGCATTGCTATTGGGTTACCTCATCAAGCATTGGTTACACTCTTTGCACTCCAGCCCACACACTCCAACCTAAGCTCCTGAAAAGGCATTTGTAATTATTGCACAAACCACATTCAAGAGAAAATAAGAATGATTCTAAAGCCATTTTATATGAAAAGAGTGTCATTTCCTCTTCAAGAAGCCAGACACAGAGCAAGGCTGTACCTGTATGTGTGCATGGAGTGAGACTGAGAATGCAAAGGAGTACTCGGACGGGTCACAAGTTCAAGGTGACAGCAATGAGGAACAGCTGCTGGCTATGCACCCTTCAGCAGCAGGTGTACCCAGGCCCCAGAGGTTTAAGTCAGCTCTGCCAGTGACCAACAGATTTGTAAGACCATCTGTCTGGGCACGAACTGCATACAGCCTTCTCAGTTTTGCTGCCCAGATCTTCACCACACACAGACAATACAGGGTTTGTTATGGACTAGTTAATGAGCAACTGTTTAAACCAATAGACAATCCTAGTTCTCCTGTGCTCATTATCTGGATCCTGAATGAATGAGAATACTGCTTCTTCTTCTAGCTGTAATATTAGTGTCTTTTTCTGAACAAGCAGCTTTCCTCCACTTTGGGGCACTCCTTAAGGCACTAGAACCCGGAATGCTTGTGTTGTCTTATACTGGTTTTGCTTAAGGAATGCCCTTGAAAGAGACTTTAAAAGAGAGCTCGTATAATAGGTTTTGCTTACATGCACTGTGTAAATAAGAAAACTCCTTTTTTTCCTATGCCAGGTCTTCACACAATCTGCATATTGACACTTAACAGCTCCCTCTATGTATATGCACACCCTTTCTTGAGAAATGCTATCACCCTTCTCTACTCAATGCTTGGCTAATCAACAGAAGGCATATTCTGAGAAAGCACTCCTAGTGTTTATCCAGAAGTCTACTGCTTCTGTTTCAGACCTAAGAAAAACCTTCTGTGTCAATAAACATATCCAGTCTCACAAACATATTCATGTCACAAAAACAGACAGCATGAATCACAGGACTAACAATTCAGAAAAAAACTGCTGATATTTACAGTGTAAAGCCACCTAATGCCCACTGTTCTCTTGTCTCCTGGGTAAAACCATAGCACTTCCAATCTGGAATCCACCTCTCATTCATATAAACACAGATACACATGAGCACACACCCCCCATTCCTTGGGACTGGCTGTACAAATACAATCCTAATAGTTTTGTCTAATATAATTTTTAAAGTCCCCAACAACAGCATTTCCATTCTATCTCCTTAGAGATCCCTCAGCACTGAGCACCATGCTGTCTTGAAGTCTTTGCTGATATCCATCCTATATTCTTTCTTTCTCCCCCATTAATCCTAGTCATGCTCACATGTTCCACATAAAATCCCTCTCCCTCCTAAATGTTAACACCCTTCAAATATTTTTAGACTGTTATTATGTGTCCCCCCACTCTCCACCTTTCAGTCATCGCTTAGCCAAGCTATGTATATTTAGCTACTTTAATCTTTCCTCCTAAATCAGTCCCTTCTACTCTCAGAGTTCAATGTTAAGTCTGGTATGCTTGCCGCTCTTCTCAGAACTCACTCCATGTTTTTGAGATCTTTCTGGTAATGTGTTTGCAAAAACCTGTCCAGACAAGAGCTTTACATGCACCTATTTTAAAGAAAGAAGAAACACAAGTCACTGGACATTATTAATTTTCATTTTCCATGTCTGATTTTGTTCCCAGATTTTTCATTCAATCCATATTTTTAAATATTAATAAACATTTGGCATAAGAGCAGATTAGCAACTGGTAATATTTGAACCCAATTGTGAAAGAATGCAGTGGGTTTTAAAACGTAAAAGAACGCTAAGGGTTTTTAACTAAACTTTTCAGAAAACCACTGGAAATGGATAAAGTTATCCATAAGAATAGGAGAAGCAAAACAATGACTTGCAACAAGGGAAAAGGCTGACAAATGAAATTAAACAGTCTCTCAGTTACAAGGCAGATGAGTGCATACATCTACAAAACATAAAGCTGGTTTACTAAATTTAGAAATTAGAAATCAATTAAACTGGATATGTTATCTATAAAGCAAAAAGTTCAGATCAAGTGCCTTTCTGACAATATACCACTATCAATCAACTCTATCTTGGAGAATTATTAACGGTTTGAAATTTAAAAAGTAAAAACTCAGAGGAAGAGCCAAAAGGGTAATGCCATGTTCCTAATAAAAGAAGTTACTATAACATGATGAAAACTCTGTGGCTGCAGACATACACCGTGAGAAAAATGTAGTACTAAAACAGCACACTTGGTTTTAAGCCTGACAGATAAATATGGGACTACAAACCTGCTAAAAATCAAAAGGGACAGGAAAAAGTGTGTGCCCTTTATTGAAGCAACAGAGTGAAGCCCCTCAAAATAGTCACAATAATTTTGATAACATGTAGTACACAATAAAATTGCTACTCTATTTATGTTCAGTACTAAGCATGTTAAGGAAAGATGCCACAGCCAGAACTATTAACTCTAATAACTGTAACAGCAAGCAGATTCCTTGTTGTTTGGCATTACAAGTGGCAAATTTCTCAATATTCAGGAAATGCTTGGAATTCGCAGAAGAATATTTCTTTTTATGTTTGCATGGAAAAAAATCAGTTAAACTGACATATAGTTTAACACAAAGAACCCTAAACTCTGCTTACAAAGGAGATAGAATGAAAAACACGACAAACTCCAGCAGAAGTTTAACCTGCTGCAAATGTCTCCAGAAATCTTGCTTCATCTAGTCAACAACAAAGAACTAGAACCACACAGAAGCAAAACTGAAAGATGACTGAGTGAAACAAAACTCTGTTATTAAGCAACTCTGAAAACGTCGCCTACCACCAGAGGGGAGGGCAAAGTCTGCATCCTGACCAATTATCTATGAATCCAAAATTTGTCTATCTTCTAGTGTTTAAAATAGGAAATATTCTTTTTCACCAAAACTGTAGGATAAAGGGCTGTTCTGCAGTTCACTAGGTCACAATAATGAAAGGGATAGGAACTTTAGAAGTATCTCTCTGAGGGATATCACAGCTGAAATACAAATTTTGCAATTACCTGGACCATACACTTCAGTGTCAACTGAGCACATTCTCAGCATGTTCCAACTGCTTTGACTGAAACATCATCAGGTGAGATGCTAAACTACAACATAGAAGAAAGCATTTGAAGACTGAGACCTTGATGGTTTTCATATCCTCCCTCATATCAAAGAAAAGTGTTTAGGAACTGGGACAGGCAGTGTACCTTTTATGCTTCTTCACATTTATGTTTGCTTTTCAGTTCTACTTTTAGTGACTCTGATGTTGGGGAAAACATGAAATGCTAGACTATCCCTTTGAGATAAAGGCATTATCCCACAAATTTAGTTAGTTACTTCAGAAGAGCAGTGGGAGGGACCAGCTGTGATAATAATGGCAGCTTTTGGCATCAAACTGACCTGTTATTCCATCTTAATTCACATTGCAAGCTCAAGTCTTCATGGTCCACTGCCTGCTCCAGGTTTTAACTAGTAACATGGTTGACTATCCTTCTATCACTCAGCCTCTGAGCTTTGGACACCTCTAAGTATTTCCTATCAGCAATTCACAAACAGATGGCACCAGCCTGGGAGATAGATGACTGCTCCCAGCTGTCTACCCCTCCCTGCTCAGCACAGAAATGGCTGAGCTGTTTGTAAAGCAGTTGCTAAACTATTTACTCCTTCAGAACAGCAATCTAACAAACAGCCACCAATCCTAGCCATCTTGCAAAAAGGTGCTCCAAGACAGGTGCTTGTGCAGCAGAAGGCAACACTGGACAGTTAAGGCAGTAGCTCATGTCTTCTAAGCTTTTGCTTTCTCTCTTGTAAATGAAGGCCCTAGTAGTGTTCTGTCAAAATAAGTATCACTTTGCAAGTTACTATTTTTAATTTCTCTGTCCTCAGTAGTGTTGGGAAACCTGGTCTATTTAGCACCTCCATGCAAATCTCACAAAGGTACTAAGCGTTTTCCCTCTGCTTTCTCTAGATCAGTGCTGAAGATGCCAGGAGATAAACTATCACAGAATTTGGTGTTTAGTATTTCATACAAATACTACAGTTATTATTTCTCTCATGGAAAAAACATACTTGGGAAAAGTGAACAGTGAACAACAGACTTGTAATATCCCTATTTTATTCTAGCAGCAACACATAAAAAGAAAATTATTCTGCAAGACCTTAGTTGTACCAGAAGGCACGAGATCAGTAAGTGCCCCAGACTCACTGCTTCTAATGTCAACACAATGATTAGGAGAAAGGACAGCATTCCATATCACACAAGACGGCTGCTTGGGCCTTAAGCAGGTGGTAAGCAAAGACTGCTGGAGAGGACAAGTGAGGGCTTCCACTTGGAGCTGTGCTGTGGTATGAGCTTATTCAGTCAGGATATTGCCTCCATGCAGAAATGGAACATGTCTAGGATGGAAAAAGATAATGAAAGGAAAGGCAGGAAAGGCATCGAGATGCAGATCATCAATGTACAGAGAAGAGCTTGGCTGACTTTCAGGTGAAGAAGGAACCACATCCACTCAGCAATCAGCAGGGTGTTGTCTGAAGAGCTGTTAACAAGCCAACTTTGAAGAGTCATGGAAACAGTAGCATGGAGTCAGTGCACAGGCTGAAACACACCTTTCTGTGTATTTTTAAAGATATTTAAGCAAAACAGTGAAAGTTCTTCATATTGTCTCAGTGCATTTTAGATAGTTCAAAAAACTTTAAACTGACAATAGGTTGCCTCACAACAGGTGAGAAGTATATAATTGCACATAGAAGAGATACTGGGACCTGGAACATCTTGCCAAAGTACCATTACCACACGAGCCACTTCTTCTTAGTGGGGAAAAAGTGAAATGGTCCCAGTTTTGCCAAGGGAAAGGGGCATGTACAGTTCTCTGTAACACCTCACCCCTTGGTTCAGCAAGCTCTGTGCAAGTCAGTCACGGGCAGCTAAACAACCATCTCTTCAGAGGCAGGGCCAGCTCCACATCGAGCTTATTCTGTTCCACCAGCTGGCTTGTAAGCAGTGAAGATGAAATCAGGGACTATATTTATTCTCCCTGCCCGGTCATATCTTTCTATAGATCGCAGGCTGGGCCCTGCTTCCTTGAACAGGATCCTGGAGACTAGTAAGCAAAGGAGGGCATAAATCATTGCCTCGAGTTCTGTCAGAAGCACACCGAACCAACCATCCATACTTGGAACAGGTGCACTGAAGGCAAGCAGGGACACTGTCCCATTTGGAGTAGTGGGGGAGGGCTTGCAGAGAAGCTGTTCCTCTCCTAGAGCCTACTCTTAACTTTTCACCCTGCAAGTGGGTTATTTATCTTCTGCAGTTCACCAGTCCAGTCAACTAGATGTGTTCTACCAAACACCAGTCCATGCTAGGTCAGGCCCCAGCTAAGTTCCATTGTAGTCCACTGTACTTTGCTTTTCCTCTCACTCATTTCTTTTGTGGTTCATTTCACTCTCTGCTCTGACACATTCACTGCAAAGCTGAAATATTCCAGGGACCACGCAGAAAGTTTCGTAAATTAATACAGTCTTAAAACACAATTGTAATTTTTCACCAGTAACTTTAAAAGTCACCCATCGTGAAAAGTAATGCAGACATAGAGCAACAAGGACTGTGTCCCTAATTTATGCTTAAAAACCATAGGGTGGACTCTCAAGTTATATTTTAGTTTGATTAACATTTTAAGCAAGTATTAATCCTGAAAGAAGCAGTCCTACCCTCACCTCAACCATGGCTGCTCATTCCCACGCTCATTGTCCTTGTAAACCCAAGCAGCAGAGCAGCATCCAGATTGAGGTTCACTTTTTTTCCCTTTCTGGCTGTGTCAGTTTTAAGCTAGATCACTTCCCTGGCTGACTCCATAGCACAAGCACAAAAATGTTTGTGCCAGCATAGCAGGAATTGATGTCTGGCTGAGAATACTGACACTTGCTTAGCCTCAGGGTGATCAGCGTTACCCAATATATATTGCTCTTTCCAGATACAATGATGTGTGTACCCAGTAAAACCATCCATTGTAGATAAGGCCGTGTAAACAAGGCCCCACCCATGCCCCCACAGTCAGAGCAATCTATTTCCTTGCTCAGGGAACAACGACCTGAGGGGCAGACAGAAAGGAGCAAAATGAGTTGTGAAGTGCTCCCTATGAAGCTTCGAGGCATGCATGGAGCATCCCATGATGGGGCCTGCAGAGCCAAGCAGATTCCAAGGTAGGAGGGAAAAAAAAAAAAAACAAAACAAGCACTGACTGGATAGTTACAGGGTTGCCTTCCATAAGATCCTTGCTACTGCTCTGAGAAACAGTCCACCTTGGGACTTGTAACCAAATACTGGGCACTCTGCCTTTGCTTTTTAGTCACAGAAGTACCGGGTGGCTTCTTCCAATGCTAGGCTAGAGAATCCAGGCCAGACCAGCTTTTTGTGGACAAAATCAGAGAGAAATTTCAACTGTGGAAAAGGTCAAAAATCAAATTCAAAAGCATGTGTACCACCTATAAAGTTGAATTCTGCTACAGCTCCTAGCCAGTGCTCCTCTGCATTCAGGGCTGGGTATCTAGCTAGCTAGATGAGAATAACCCGTGTGAAAGATATTTGTGTCAGGACTATGAGAAAGCAAACTACAACAAAAGGGAGTGGACAGAAAAGTCTGCTTTCTGCCCTTCTTAAGGTCTGAAAACTGTAGCTACTTAGCAAACCGTAGGTGTTCGCACATCAGCAGAGCTATTCAGGGGTTCAGGAGCTGAACTTCTGCCCTGCAGGATCAGAGCTGCAGACCTTTACCTGCTCCTGCCTCCAACAAGAACGGTGGAGACAACAGAGAGAGATACCATAAAAAATACTTAGCATATCATGAAGCCACTAGATTACATGTATCTAAAGATTAGTTCAGTAGTATGCCCAGTTCTGGGATCTACCTTGATAGTCCCCTGAAAAAGACATCTGTAACTCTTTCTGATATGTGAATGTTAAAATCCTAACCGATTCTCCAGAATACAACTTGAAGCAACCAACTGCATCAGCTTGGGAACACCTGAGAGAAGGGAATTCATTCAGAACGTCACTTGGTACTAGACAAGTGGCTTGCACGGGGCAGGCTGCCTGGAGTGTCGTGACGTGCCCTTTCTTTCTCCTTACCGTACATCTTGCCTTCGTCTGACAAGATAATCTTCCGCCGACCACATGGTGGGTAGATGGCTAGCGCTTCCTGGAAGCTCTGCTCGATGTCCGGACTCCACACCCCCTCGGCGTCATTGTCAATGGGTTTATCCAAGGCCTCGCTGCCCCCCGAGTCGTTGCTCCCCTCAGGGGAGGTGGGAGAACTCCACTCGTTGGAGGTAATGGTGCCAGCTAGAAACTCCAAGGTGCCACGTGGAGAAGCAGACTCAGAACCTGTAATGGCAAGCACAGCGCACGTCAGTTGCAAGTTTTCCTCTCTAGGAAAATGTGGAGATACTAAAGGAAAAAAAAAAAGTTAAAACACGTCAGTGAGGAGAGGTTTTACTTCAAGTTTACCTTAAACGGTAACTCAACCATGTGCTTGATTTCTATTTATGTTGAGATGAAAATCTTTTCTGACAAAACAACCTGCTCCAATCTCTCTTTGGCTCATTAACTCTCTGTCACTTCCCAATTTTCCTCAGATGTGTCTTCTTATCTGTCTTTATCTCCTTATTTCTTTCTCCCTCTGCTGTTATTATCCGTGTAACTGTTATTTAACTCTTTGAAGCATACATACAGGGATTCAGTCTGTGTGAAAGACTATACAAAATATAGCAGTGATGTATCTAGTAATCACTGAGCACGGGAGCACTGGGGTTGAAATCTTCTTAGATACTGTTTCACTGGGTCAGAGTTAGCAGTCAGTGTCATTTTTAACACTGACATTTCTTCTCAAGGATCATCTGCGCTTTTAAAAGCCGTTCCTGGAGCCTGACAGTTTAATGCAATGTCTCCCAAATCTCAGCACCATATTCTGGCAGGAGCAGAAAGCACCATGAGTAAAGGCATAAAAGCACTAGGTTGCAGGTCAAGAACCTAGGTGGTTTGCCTATTTCTACTGCTCACCTTCAGATCGACCTTTGGCAAATTCCTTCAGTTCCATCTGCCTCTCAGCCCCCTTATCCTTTACTGGTCCCAGGCTATTAGATTTGCCACTGGGCAGGAGAAATTAATTTCTCATTGAACCTAAGCAGGCAGCTGCGAGCTCTTGGAAACTACAATAAATTACAGTCTACTTATAAATGCCTACGGTAGAGGCTGTAGAGGCTGAAGCCACTGAGCGGAGCTGATGAAACACTCACTGAGAAAGACTTAAGACCACACAGACACTTCCAGTCAACCATCAGGAAGACAAATGCCTCCTTAAAGACAGAGATCATTCCTCTCACTTAATCCCAAAGCTGTCCGTTTAACATTTTAATAGTTTTGGTTATCTGGGCTACAAAGAATATTCATAAACCACCATCTGAGAAGCCAGCCAGAGAGTTTAACACCTCCCTGTGTATCAACACTGAGTTGTGTAGCAAAGAAATCAGAATAAGGATTTTTTTTCTGCAAGCAACAGAATCAAACCTGTACTGAAAAAGAGAGTAAGGAGAGGGCTCTGACATGCCAAGTCTATAGCTCAGAAATATCACATTAAAAATATAAAGGGGGAGAAACTGGAGCATAGTCTATGTCAAAAACTAGATAGAAAATAAAACCATGCAGTTATGCTATGCCCTAGTTGATAAAGAGGAAAAGCAGATCCATTCGTTACACTTCAGAAGTTTAAAAATTCAGGACTCATGGCTCCAGAAACTCTTCTGACATCAAATTTTTTTAAGTCTTTCTTTGGTTTCTTACCTCTTTGGATTTTGTTTACAAAAATCTTCTCTGAGACCATAATGATGAGATTATTTATTTTTTTTAAGAAAAACTGATATTCTTCAGGAATTTTAACACTTCAAGAGCTGAAGTTGTAAAAAGATTTGACAACACTGGCTTTCAGAAGGTTTTTCTGCTCCTTAATGACTTTAGGTGGGAGCAGATGCATATTTTATGTCTCCATAACCCACCAAAAGGTAAGGAAACAAGTAAGACAACACTGGGCCTTTTAGTAATTTCTAGACACATTGTACTGTGCAGCATTTTAACAAGTGCTTCACAAAGACATTTAGAAAACCCAGTTTACAACTTATTTCCTGTTAGAACAGGTGAACTACTCTCCATCCATCCATTTCAGCCCCTATATCAGATTATTTCAATCCTCTTGATCCACAGTATACATTTTCAGAACTCAAAGGAACGTGAGAAGAAAAAATGAAATGGGAGTTGAGAGGGGCAGGGCAGAAAGGGCAACTCACACTTGGCCTTTACCAACGGGTCAGGCATCCCAAGCACACTGTCAGTGGCACCAAAGCAGACAATGTGACTTTAAGAGACCCTGAAATGAAGGGTAACAGTTGCTTCCCATACCAAGAATCTACCATGAACACATCACCTTTTACTGACAGATGCTAATAAAACCTTATATGGGTATTCAAGAGATTGTCCTGCTGCAGAATTAGTGTTGAGGAGTAAGCTTTTCACGGGGAGACTCTGACAAGACAAACAGAAGTTCCAAATGTTCTTCTTCTTTTGAAATTTCCCCAAGCATCCCTAGTCCCTAGAGGCTCTCAAAACCCCCTGTAGTTAATGTACATTAAAATCTCCACAAACACAAGGCACAGACTAGTTTTAACTCAGGCTGACAGACTGAGAAATGGAAGGGTTCAGAAAGAATCCTAAGGTGTGACAGCAAGTGTATTCATGGTACCACCTGCACTGAGAGCTGCAAGTCTCATAACAGCCAGCAGGCTCCACACGAAGTGAAAACATGCTCTGCCTGCTCAACTGCGTGACTCCCATAGCCGTGGTCACTGGAAGCTACTCCTCTGCTGTCAAGCCAAATCTCTTAGCAATGCATACAAGCAGACAAAGTCATCTAGGGAATGAATGACTATCATGACCATAAAAAGCACCTACTTTGAATCCAGTTATTTTCATCTCCTTAATGTCCACGCTGACACAGAATACCTAGCAGATGATTTTATCATGGCACACTCCTAGGTTGAAACTAAGTAAATATATCTGAAGCACAACTCTCCTCCTCCCACATTCACACCTTAGGAGTCGTTGCCTGATCATTCCATGTTTTACAAGGCTCTGCATCCACACTAGCACAAAGTGCTTTTGGTGACAAAGGAATCTCTGGGTCCTTTCCATTCCTCCAGAATAACTGGAGGAGAAAAAACATTCTCTTCAGTTTAGTGTCAGCTCTCCAGACTCTCTTCTCCAAACATGAAAGAAAAGTTGCACCAACTTGAGCAGATGTCATTTTTACATTCAGGGAAGTCCACTAAGCAAGACACTGAATATGTGAGCTTTCTCTCACATTGGTGTAAATCAAGAGAGATATGGAACATAACAGCAGTGACAAAAGAAATTATATAAATCTTGAAGTGACTAGATATATTTTTTTTATGCTTCTTACTTTTTGTGCCTCAACCAGCAATGCTAGTCCTGTCCCAAGCTACAGCTAGGTCAGTAGAAACTGAATGTGTTATTGTGGGCAATCCCAACTTTTCTATACCTTGGGGCCTGATTCTGCTTTCCCTTCTTGGTACAAAAGCTACTCCTGATGGATGATAAGAAAAGTAGAGACTATAAAATCAAGGATGTTTGGCCATCTCCAGCTGAAAACTCTGTAACCACCCAGACACTAACACAAATTGGACTTCTTTTTGATAACTTCTGAAGAAATTCCAGAGATTGAAATAGCCATGAAAATCCTTATAACTCTATGCCTCTAGATTAGTAAGATGCCAAGGGCTGAAAGGGCCTGCAAAGTTTTCTTAAATAATGTTGCTTAACTAGCAAGCTCCACGTGCAATTCCAGGCAATACTCTATGCTCAGAGGCAATAAACAGTAATTCAGGGAGTTCCAGTTGGGTTCTATCTGGGGTCTGTGGCTCTGCTTTCACTGAACACTTCAGGCCTGTTTCCTGCATTGTTGATTTGTACTCACTGGTGGCCAAGGTGACCACTCATTAAACTAAGCAGAGCAAACCAAAGAATCTGGGGGCTAAACCCTGTGGTAAATGGCAAATTAAAAAACTGGCAGTGGAATCACTTCCCATGGAATGAGCAATCTGGTGAAAAACAGAGCATTTTTCAGAAACGTGAGAATGTTGAGTGTCTTATTTGTAATAAAGGCTTGAATAATATTCATTAGTAACTACTTTAACAAAATAGAAATGTTTCAGTTAGCATCCAATCAATAGTTGCTATATGCATCTTGGTTACTCTAATGGTGATTTCTATTACTGAGTGTTCTAATATTGTAAATATTTTAGTACTTGTATTTTTTTCTCAAGTTTTGCCTGTGGAAGAGTTTGTAATCACAAAGCTTTCTTCTGACATGGAGGGAATTTGATTCTGAAAGCACTAAACAGACATCCCAGACATGCTCAGACAATTCCTTCCCCATCTGAATTCCCTCAACAGGCACAGTTCTTAAGATCAGAGGTGTCAGAGGATGTTGTCCCGTTCTCATAATAGCAAGTTTTGCCAGAGGTCATAGGGCTTAGTGTTTGCTCTGCTTAGATTCCCTCAGTTAAAACTTATGCCCCATCCCTTGGCTCTTGTATATCTGCAATTGTACCTTACAGTTTTTCTTATTCTGATCCCACTCTTATTTTACTGAGAGATGATGAACAATTCTTTTTTGTGGGGTCAAGTCATGGGTTCTCTCCCAGGATCGAAGACAGAAGGCCCCTCACAGCACATCCACCTCCTCACCACAGTATCTCTATTTCCTTCTTCATGTTTCCCTCTGTCAAATTACTGTTTCTTATTCATCTTGTTCCCTGTTCTTCTTTCTGCCATGGCCCATCTCTTAACGAGTCACTCACAAAGGCAGGTTCTGGGGTCTGAGGAAAGCAAAACCATGGAGAAAGCACAAAAATCTTTCAGCTCCAGCAGCTTTGGTTTAAGTGTTCCAATATCGGTAATTTCAACACTAACTCTGTTTCCTTTCACACATGGTATCTCATTGAGATTCAGAGATCCTGCAGGGCTAGACAGCTGCCAAGAGCCCTTCAGCAAGGTCTCATTGACAGGGAGCACATCTTTAACAGACTCCATAGTCTGACACATCTGCTTTCTAATATTAATCCCTCAGTCATTACTGTTGGTAACAGCTCCCTCTTAAGTGTTTGTGGCAGCTGCTCAACACAAAATCATACTTTCCTGAGGATCTGAAAAATTGCAGCCAGCTGTCTCCAGTTGTTCAGTTTTCTTAGAGCTGCTCTGTCCAAAGAAACTCCCCCTACTCCATGGCCATCCCCTTTCCCTGTTGGAAATGATCACAACACGCCAACCAGAGAGGTCCCTATTCACTCACCTCTCCAAGGAAGGAACATTTGCCAGCACAGCCGTGTGGAGTCTGACAGTGCAGTTCCACTCCTGCTCCTGAGCTGGCAGTGCTCTGAGAAAGTCACTGTGCTTTACTAAGAACATCCCATCATCCTTGGTGTCATTCAATGGAACTGCAAGCTGTGGGGGCAGGGGCTGCTTCTCCTTACAGGTATTCCCTGGTGTCATTGTAATGCAAACAAAACCAAACAATACCGGTATTCATCTGGTAACATGAACCAAATACTGCTACTATAGAGGATCTGAACTACAACATTTTCATATCTGATCAGCAGTCAGACTGCGAATTAAAAAAATTTAGTTCAACCAGAACAGATGCTCAAACCATAGAGCAGTTTATAACAATAAGATAATCTGGAAACAGGAACAACCAGTCGATTACTTCAATCCAGAACAGCTAACAAATGAACTTACACAATGCAGTCATACAAAGAAATTTGGGGTTAGGGGAACAACGATTTGAAATACTAAGAAACCTATTGCGTAAGGTACAAGATGGAAGATAGCATTCCAACTTACCAGAGGAAGAAGGCTGGGAAATTCTATGGGACACTACAATAGTATCTTAGTTCCTCTGAAAGAGAAGAATGAGTGCAATCAGTAGATGAGCAGCTTCAAGACGGTTCAACTCAAAGACTGCAGGAAAAACATACTAGAAGGGGAAAAGATGGGAAAACAGCTATTCAACGATAACTCAAGGTCTGTTAAAGCTTGCAGGCAAAAGAGGACAAAAATCATGGACATGTTTACAGAGAAAAATAAAGATGCAACTGTAGTAAGTACTAATTAGCACTGAACTGTATCTAGGAAGGTAACAGCATTTTTGCAGCACCAGACAGCAACAAGTTTCTAAGGCCCCTTAGGAGCTGCACTCCCATCATTAAGCCAGCCTGGAGCCAGAGCCACTCAGTTTCAGCAGAAGATCCGGGGACAGTGGAGATGGGTGGGTGCAGTTCACTGAGCCTTTTGAGGGGGCTTCACTCAAGCACTCCATAACAGCTTAGCCAAATGGTGAGCCTGGCTATAATCTTACTTTTTGCCCAGAGCATCCTGCAATCCTGAGCAATGCTGGCTATTCCCAGTGAAGAGCCCTATCCACCTAGGACACCAGAGTAATGCTGCATAATCCAATGAATAAAACCAGTTAAGGTAAGTGTTACTTGCTGCAGGTGAAGCAAAAGCTCTTAGCTGGCAGCAGTGCCAGACAAAGAGGAAAGAACTGATATTTTCCTCTATGTATTGGGCAAGGTAATTTACTCATTACATCTAAAAGCTGCATGGTGAGATTTTTGCCTCTGTCTCACCTCTGAATAAGACTGGTTTACGAAGGACCAAGCACTACAATCCTCAGATCATATCCAGCATAAGGTCATCGGGCTCCAGCTGAATGGTTGTCACACTGCCTAATGCAAAAATCAAGCTCGCTTTGTTTGCTACACCAAAACCGCCTGCAGCAGCTGCTGTTCAAAAGGCACCTGACTTCCCGAGCAAAGCAAAACAACTCTTAAATTACTGCAGTAGCTAGCTCTGGCTGAAACAGAGAGAGGATGTAGTGTCCAGCAGAGTGATATAAATCAAAGCAAGGAGAGAGCAGAACTTCTATCAGTGCAGCCCTGGATAATGCAGTCAAACAGGATGTGATGAGATAAGGCTGTGGGTGGCCTTGCACACCATCCAATCGGTTACATTTGCGATAAAGGAAACAGAGCACAGAGCCTTGCTGCCCTGAGGAGGAAAGAAAAAAACCCCACGAACCAACAACAAAACCCAAAGGCTGGTTCTGATCCCACTAGTCTAGGGGTGGCCAGCTTGGGGATCAATCCTGAGTGATGGGTAACTGATGCACAGCTCCCAGGCACAGGCCACATCATAAGGCCATCAGCCTTGGACTGACAAAATGACTACGGCGTGATTAATGTCTCAGCTGGGAGGGAAAAACGAGCCAGCAAGGGCAGCAGAGATTGACACTGCCAGGTTGTCCTGGGATTGAGCCACACAGTGGGCTGGCCCCAGCTCTCAAAGGAACAGTGGAATTCCTGGGGAGTCACTGTTATCTCCCATGCGGGAACTGTTCCCAGAGCTCCCATTCTCCCTGACTTTCCAAGACATGTGGCATGTGTTTCCCAGCTTCCCAAACAGATGAAGGTTGTGGCAGGGTGAAAATGGTTAGTCACCCTCGTGCTGGCAGCAGCAGTGACCAGGAGTCATTCTCCCATCAAGCACAGAGCTGTTTAGAAAGCAAAGACCCAGGAGGAAGTCAGATAATCAGTCCCTTTTCTATCACAGAATCACTGGTAGTGTTAGTTAATGTGTTAAAATTATAACTGTCCCTTGAACTACACACAAGTGTAGATATTGACAGATTAAAATTACTTGAGTCTTACCAAACCAAGCTAGAGACAGAAATAAACAAAGCCGAGCATTTTCCCAAAGAGTATTATTCACTTAATTATTAGAGGATAGGGAACCTTTAATAGCAACCTAAAAGAACCCTTGCTCCTAAACCCACCAGTTGTCCTGAAAATCTCACCATCAGGCTCAAAAGCCTGCATTTTACCTATGAAAAAAAGTACAGCACAAAGACGAAAGTGAACCACCCAACAGCAAAATCAGAGTGGAGTTAAAATCTAGACAAGAACTTCAAGACAAGAAAAGGTTAACTTTAAAAGCGATTTGCAATTGCAAGTGGTTTAACTTCAGAGGGACTCATGTTCAACACTGTCCGGAAATCGAACATCTTTTGAGTATTTACTGGCAATTAACACTACATTGAGACTCATAATGCCCATTTTATGATATCCAAATCAAATCCTTATTTCCTAATCCTGCCTCCTGTTCATGACATCTTTCAACCTCTTGTCTAGGACTCAAAGGTAGATGTTCCAGAAAAAACTCACAACTGTGACGTACTTAGCTTCCCATAACACTAATGGCAGAACTGCACATGAACTCAGACAGAAGACAGATGTTTGCAAACCTCATCCAAAGAGGTGAAAATGTTTAGCTCCAAGACTATAGTCAGTCTCCAAGAAATGAAATAGGTGAACCTGGGCTAAGAGACTTACAAGAAAATAGACAGAGACACTGACCACACAACCTGTGACTTCCACTTCTGCGGTGCTTGCAGGTGGTCTGTTTTGTGGGCATGACCTGTCTGACCAGGGCTAAGCCCTCTACTAAAGCCTCAAGACAAATGCAAACCACAATCAGGCAGAACAGGTATATAAAATGGGAGCAATGCTTAGTGCTCCGTTGACTTTTCCTCCTTCAGTCAACCAATTACACATGTGCTTTGATTTTAGTAGTAGTCAGACATGAGCTTAAAGGAGTTTGAAACTTGTGATAGCACAATGACTAAGTAAAGAATACCTGTCATGAAAGACCTTCATCATATGAAATGAACCCTACTCATGGCTACCAACCAAGCTTCACTCCCTCGGGGTACTCAGACACCCAGCTCACTTTTGGAGCACACGCTCCATCTGGAACATGCGGAAGGTGAACATTCACAGCTTACAGCAAAGTTGGTCACTTCTTAAGGCTGACACTGGGGAAAGTCAAACAGATTTGGTTTCCTGTAAGAGTCTGAGATTTCCTAGCAGACAAACACACACCAGCCATTTAAACCAGATTCCAGTTCTCCTGTTAGTTTGATACATGGGACAGTAAAGCTGTCCTCAACTCAGATTAGTGTAATTTTGAGTTCAAAACTCTTTCCTTTCTCTAAATCTGGCATAAACAAGCTGTCATTTCCAACCTGCTGAACACAGAGTGATTTCACAGAAAGCAAATGAAAATAATGAGAATCTGTAATTACAACCCCAACCCTCAAACAGGTATCAGTAAGAAAGAAAAAAAGAAAAAAAAATAAAAAGAAATGCCAAAACTGAAAAAGTTAAACTTGTCCCCAGATATTACAGGAAAGCATGAACCTTCTAAATTATCTCTTTGCCCTTCCAGACCCTTCTCGCCAGGAAGGTCAACAGGTTATATACCTTCTGGTGGATTAATCTACAGGAGAACAAGGGCAGCTAGCCAAGCAAAACTAGATTCTTAAAGGGACACAGCCAACAACAGACTCTACTCCAGTTTTTAAAGCATGTTCTTACAAATAAAACCTGTGACCAAAAGGAACAGAAAAAGACACTTCTCTATTTTTCAGTTAGCATACAAGCTAACTGATAGAAACAGATTTACATTGTTTACCCTGCACAGTTATTTTCTTCTGACCATATAGACTTTTCACAAATAGGGCACAGAAATAAACAGGATTTTATTATTTTTATAAAAATAATTCAAAGAGCAGTGAGTGTGCTTGGAGATAATCTTCTTATACCAACCTCTCTTTTACACCTCCCTTTTTTTTTTCTTCCCTAAGCTGACAAGATTTTCAGACCAAAAGACCAGTCTAAGTCTGGCTAATCTGGTACCAATGAGCTTTATTTTGAGGACCTGCTATGGAGATGTATGATCAGGTAAAATAAACTTAAGACACATCAGCAAATCCTCCCTTTCCATTTCAGCACACACATGCTCCATGCTCTCTTGACATTTCCTGCTTCAGTTAAAGCAGTCCTGGTTATAAGAAATTAGACTTTACCTGCACATCTGTCATTAATGGTTACCATACTGTTGGAAAGGAGGCACTTGGAGGACTACACTGATTTATTTTCTCTTTGGCAATAGCAAAGCAGATGCTTCAAAAGCTTGTACCCAGGCTCTGAAAGCCACGGCACTCATGTCTTAGAAATACACCAAAGTAAAACACCTACCCTTTGGCAATCGCATTCTAACAAAGGTAAGAACAAGGTAATTATAAATCTACAACAGAACAGAAAAACAGAGCCAGTGACTCAGCCAGTGGCACCAGGAACTGGAAAACCTGCCCCTCCCTAGCAGGAAAACGTCTAATTCATATGGTGTTAAAAACAAAGCAGAGTGACTGCATCATCTCCAGAAAAAGGAGGACCTGAGGGGCAGGAACAATAAAAACAAAAATCCACCAACCCTCCCCCACCAAAAAGAACCCAAAAACCCAAGAACCCAAAATACCACCTCCAAACCCTAAAGAACTCTTTCTAATCATGTAGTCTCAGATCTTGTAAAGAGCTCCACGCATGCGAATTCCTGACTTTTTTTACAAGGCTCTACAAAGGAACACGTTGGGCATTTATTTAACATGGTGGTTGACAGAAGTTGGAGAGAGGAGCATCCGTTACTATAAACCTTACTAATAAACTTGATTGCTCTTCAGAGCAGGATAGAATTGCTGTGAAGGCAGAGAATGGAAAGAATACAGTGCACAACGTAATAAGTTTAGACTTAGAATACTATTTGTTATTCTTTAAGGAAATCATAGCTAAAAATTGGCTTTGGTTGTTCATATTATTAGAAAATTAACAGCTTCAAAAATAAGCATAATGATACATATGTTATATAACATAGATATGATGTATAATGATATACAAACAAAACCAACAGGTACAGGGGCATGCATCTACTGGATTGCTGCAGGGATCTTTGCTAGTCCAGTTGCCTTTGACATCTTAATTAAAGATCTAAGACTGAATAAAGGTAATGTTAATGAAACTTGCATGATACAAAATGACATTTACAAACACTGGTGGATAGAAACTACTCAAAGGGAGTTTGCATAAAAACAAATGAAAGAAGCAAGGGAGACAAATAAGACTATGTGGAAAAAGTAATGCAAAGAAAATGAAAAAATAACAATGAAAAGAACCCCAGAGATAAAATCAAGGAAAAAAGCCCTGCCAGAAGTGGGAGCTAAAGACATGCAAAAGTGAGAATGTTGAACAAATGACAGAGTTGTCTGCAAAGCAAATGCTTCTGCAAAATGACCAATGTGACTTTAATCTGCCTGGGCTCAGATATCACTTCAGGCAACAAAGACAGATGAATCACCTCCAATTCATGGAATATCCAATCTCATTCTGCAGAAGGAACACAGATAAGCTGAAGAAAGTGAAAAGAGTATTAAAAAAACACATTAGGACTAGAATAATAGACATTGAAAAATATTAAAATTTTAGCCTCAGTAGTAGCTTTAGGAACTTAAAAGATGCAAATGCAGAACTAGAGAATAAAGAATCATTTCAGAGAAACAGCAAGGCAAAAACTGTTCCAACAGAGTAAGAAAACTTTTCTGATGTACATTGGGTGATGAAAAAGTTGCCCAAGAAAATTTTACGTAGTATTTGAGGGGATGGGAACCAAACCAAATCCAACAAATGAACAAAAAACAAACCTCAGCTAAAGGGAAAGTATAATAGATCTTTAAAGAAAGGTAACACTGAATTTTCACTTTCTTAAGATACAGTTGTGGCCAGAAATTCATTTCACTATCACAGGAACTACTGTAGACGTGATCCAAGGAACAACTTAAGGTGTGGAAAAATGGCAATGTTGCTAAGAAAATACCCCCATTCTTCCCCGACTGCTCACCCTCTAGTCATTGCACCCCCTCCTCCAGACACTCCAGCACGTGACCGTATGATTAACTTGCCTGGAGAACAGATGTGGCTGAAAACTAACTTGCTAAAAGAGAGTGTTATTTTTCATCTGGATCAGCCCCCTGACCCGAGTCAGTGAACAGCAGTGCCAGTGTCCATGCCAGCAACAAAGCAGAGAGGTGTAACAAGTAAGGAAACGAACAGTTTGAGGATGTGTGGACAGGTTCTCTCCACAGCAGTGCCAGCCTGAAGTCTTTGTGGACCCACCCCTTGGGTTATGCTGGGACAGAACCAAGAGCTGAAAGATACAATCAGAAAAGGACACAATACTAAGGAAGGAAAGCTGTGAATAAGCATAACGTCACTCCAAACAGAGATGAAAGTAGCATCTCTTCGTGACTGTACTTTTCAGCAACCCTCTCAAAACTACGGACTGTATTTAAATTCTGTGAAACAAATACCCGAGTAAGAAAGTCAACGGCAACTGTGATTTTATGTAAGCCACAAGCAAGATTGGGTGCCATAGAGCCATTTTTCTCTTTAAAATTTCGCTATACTATTTTCATACCGTATTTCCACAAGCGTTCTGTAAAACACCAACATTAAGACACTTGCCACAATAATAACCTAAAATATTTCAAAGCCATTGGTAGAACTAATTCAAAATCCAAAAGATGTAGCAGAAACCAAGACAGTGGAGAAATTCCATGCACACTTATTTGCTTCCAAGACCACCTCCAATGAGCTGATAGTCCAGTTTAGAGACTGATAGACTTTGTTGCCTGCTTGAGTTCGAGGAAGCCATCCACAGAGGGATGTAAGGTAAGAACTCAGAAGGTGACTGCACCCACTGGCTGGCTGACCTTGGATTCTGCCAATCCAAGTTCCAGAGAAAACTGGAGTCCCTCAGCATTCAGCAGCTCTAATAAAGAAGCCCCCCTGTATTCACTACAGGATGAACCACGCTCTTCAGTCGTGAGAAGGAAGCCTATCAAAACCAAAAGGCTTTAACTGCACAGGTGATAACACAGCAGCTTCAACCCAGCCCTAGCACTTGCTATATATCCACTCTGCTTTCCCCCTTGTTCTGTTCCTCTCGCTCCTCCCCGTTACTCTCTGCCCTGTCCTACTGCCTACTTCCTTCTACAGGAGAACAATAAAACCTCTTACATCTATACAGACAGATGGACAGACAGGTGAACGAATGCTCCGCTCACTTTGCACACAGACACCGCAATAAGGTCTTGGGGAAGCCGATCTGTTCGCAGTAATAGGAAAAGGGGTGGGGGGAAAAAACCCTAAATCTCCTTCTCTCCCACCCAGCCCCCCGCGTTTGAAAAAGTACTTTTGCTGTTTATTTGTAGAGGAGCCACAGAACTCAACTTTTAAGGCAAGAAAGCAACACGAGTGTAACTTCAGGTTGAACAAAGGCAAAATTGGTAATTAGTTGTGGTTAGTTCTGGGGTTTTGTTTGGTTTTGGGCGTTTTTTTAACTTACATACGACCATTCACTTTAAAACACTTTACAGAACTCCTTAGGCGCGTTGAGTTACGTTCTTCTGCAAAAAAGGCCCATCTTTACCATCCCATGCAAGAGATTATTTAAACAGAATTATCTACATAAGATAAGAAATTCCTTGGGAAAGCTTTTTGTTTGTTTTTTATGTCTGTTTGTTTGTTGTTTTTAATCCTTTCCGACGGCATGCCACTAAAACTGAACCCTTAACTTCAGAAAAATTGAACTGGGAAAAATATTATTCCCTCATCTTTTGGTAAATACTCTGCAACAACCCACACTCCTTCTCTCAGATAGGCTTCCTTAGGAAATTTTGTTTTGTTTTTCTAAAAAACATCTTCCATAATTTACATTAAAATCTATTACAGAAAGCACTGCTTTTCCTCTCTACCCTCCCCAAGCACATCTCTACGAACGGTACAGAAACCTTTTTTTTTTTTTTTTTTTTCACTCTAGCGCTGTAGTTTTCAGCCGATGCGACAAGAGACCGGGTTCCCCAAGTGCCATCGCCGGCAGCCCCTTCCCGACGGGAGAAGCCGCCGGAGCCTCCATTGAGGATGTTCCCATCGCTTCCTTTGTACGCCTGTGCCTCCTCTGTCGCACATGACCGGGTCCGAACTCTCCCTTCCAGCCCGTCTCCCTCAGGCACCCGCGCCCCTTCGCCCCGCGCGAAAGCGACCGTAAAACAGCGTGTCCTGACCTGAGCGAGGCAAGAGCGGCTGCGGTTCCGTAGGGGCAGCGGGGACCGGCTTCAAATCCTCCTTCAGCTCCAGGACTTTCTGCCAAAAGAGCACTGAGCGCTGTTACTGCGCGCCTGCCCCTCGCTCCCGCCCGATCCCCACCCCCGAGCCCTCAGGGGTGGGAGCGGGGGCTGGGACAGGGGGAGCGGGCGGGTCAGCCTCTCGTTCAGCATCGCCGCCTCTAAGTCCGAGAGAAAGAAAAAAAAAGTTGGCGAGGAGCGGCTCCGGGGTGGGCCCTCGGGGCTCCCCTTTCCTCGGTCCCGCGGCGGCGGGGAGACGCGAACAATGCCGGGCCGGGCGGGCGGCCGGGAGTGGATGGGATGGGATGGGAGAGGAGCGGGGGGGCGGCCGGGCCGGCAGGAGCGCAGGCACAAAGCGCACACTCACCTGAGGAGCGCGGAGCGGCCGGCGGAGCGGCGAGCGGGGCGGGGGGGCGGCCGGGCAGGAGTTTGGGAGGAAAAGGGAGGGATTTTATTTCCCCTGGAGTTTGAAAGGAGGAAGTGAGGAATGCTAGGAATGAGAGTTGGTATGAAATGAACGCGGCCGAGGGAGGGAGGGGACTGCCGGCTAGCGCAGGGGCTGGGACGGGGCTGGGAGGGGACTGCCGGGGGGCGGGGGGCAGCAGGAGAAGAGCCGAGGCGGAGTTGGGAACAAAACCCAGCGGGGCCGGGCAGTCCCCGGCCGGGGGCTGCGTGTGACCGGGGCGGAGGGAACGCGGGCAATGGCCGGAAGAGGGGCCCGCGGGGGCGGGGGAAGGAAACTCCGGGAGCGGGGGAAGGGGGCGGCTCGGGAGCTCTGGGAGCGGGCGGGACGCGGCCGCCGCCTCCAGGGATCGAGAGCGGGCGCGGCGCCCGGTCACAGGAGAAGTTGGAGTCTGCGGCCGCAAGGGCCGACCTCAGCCGGGGGAAGATCCCTGGGAACACCGCTGCTTGCCTGGTGCTTTCTCCAGGGCGGGACTCCGGCGATGGGCCGAGCGCCCGGTGAGGGGGCTCCGGTGCCGGGGACACTCCCGCCCGCCCGGGCAGGACACGGCTTCCCTGGGTAATCCCTGCCAGCCGGTCCCGGCCCGCCGGCAGCGCTGCTTCCAAGCCCCTTAGAGACGTGCTGTGATTTGCACCCAGCATAGCTGAGCCCCTGCGAAACGAACAACTCAACCCCAACACGGCGGAGTGGTTATCCCAGGCGGCAAACTACTCGCCTAACAGCAAAGCGATGTCCCCTGTGGGTTTTCTCAGTCTCACGTCGAAGCTGCTCTTTTCCTGTCCGTTCATACAGGAGTGCCAGCGT
The DNA here is from genome assembly GCF_001604755.1 of Lepidothrix coronata. Lineage (NCBI taxonomy): Eukaryota > Metazoa > Chordata > Aves > Passeriformes > Pipridae > Lepidothrix > Lepidothrix coronata. The sequence continues at coordinate 1,573,781 of NW_016690354.1, read as the reverse complement.
GCTGCGCTAGAAAATGCTGATACCAGGCTGAGCAAGTTTAGTAAATGTAACTACATCCTAGTAGCACCTCTGGGAACGCAGCTACATCAGCAAAATAAACTTTTCCACGCCTCTAGCAGGTAACTTTCAGAGATGCCTGGTGTGCACGTAACTACCTGCGAAGAGTTAGAACATAGTTGGCTTTCTTTAAAACTTCAGTATATTGTAGAAATTGATTTAAAAAAAAAATCTCAGTTTTTGGTAAGAACCTAAAGCTAAAAAAGTTCATAACTCTTTCAAGTTGCAGAGAAAAGACTGAAATCAGGTCCTAAATGTGGCCTAAGGCCTCAGAAACCAAGTGGCAAACTCCATCAATTTCATAAAAATAAGGTTTTCTGATACAACCGAGAGTACATACAATATAAATAAGATGATGTTACAAAATTCAATGAAGTTATTTTGTGTGGTTTTTGTTTGTTATATAAAGCCCTGTAATGATTTAGCCACTACTTCTACCATGGCCTATTTAAAAACATGCAGTTTAATAAAAAAACATATATGAAAGGTAGTTCACTTCTCATCACACATATTCACTGCGAACTCTAGGCTAGGTCTCATAATTATGTGACTAACATATTGTTTTGCTCCCATTTCCTTGCCAAATCAACACAGCTCAAAGAGAAGGAATTGAAACCTATTCCTTCCTGTGAATCATCACACAGATTGTTTGCAGGACTCCAGTCAATTGCAGATGGAAATTCACTCAGGAGAATGCAAGTTTTTTAGTGGTGGGTTGATTTTCTTTTTTCCTTTACTGGAGGTAATGTGGAAGCAAACTATTCCACTTAGAACAGAAAGCAGAGAGCTGGGCAAACTTAAGAGGCTTAATTCCCCAAACCTATTTGTATTCTATCTGAATAATTTTGTTATGCAGTTTATAAAATAAAGCCTTTTTTTCCAATAAATTAGTATTACTTTTCCTTTAATAAAAGGCTCAATTCAATTAAACATAAAAAACAAAATCCTTTGCTTTCTTCATAATTTTCAGCTGTTTTGTTACAGACAGTGCAATGGTTCGCCTTCTTTGGAAATGTCAATTGAATCAAAGTAAATGATCACAAATTCCAGCCTCTGGAATACATCCACCCATTTATGTAGTCTCTAAATTGAACTAAATTACCAGAGCCGGTTATGGTTACCGTAGCCTTTACCTTAATGCATTCTGGTGAAGTTAGTTTGCTTCTGGATTTTTTCTCCCATTTTGGGACAAAAGAAGTGAATTCCAGCTTCCAGTGAGAAAATAATAATTCTATATAGAACACATTAAGGGATGGAATGAGGAGACAGAAACTCTATAGACTGTACAGTTCAAGAGATACAAGAGTTAACAGTGGTACAGGGTCTCCGCCTTCTTTCCTGGCAGGGCTTTCAGCCCCAGGATAACTTAAGGGTCTTCCTTAGTTCTGAACTAGTTCCAAACTGCAGTTGTGTACCACAGTTTGACACTGTGGCAGAGAGGATGAGATTACTGACTCTGCCAAAGAAGGAATCTGTCCCTAGGTCCATTTCACAAGACTACACACAAACTCTTAGCTCAACTTGTAAATCACAGGGAAGGTTTTGCTTGTCTTCTTTACCAGGAACAGGAAACCTAATTCAATGTCAGCTGAGAGATTTAGAGAACTGTTAATACCAGCGAGTAGAGGAGCACACTAAGTAAAGTATAATATAATAACTTTGCCAACAGTAACAACCCCCTATCCTACTGCTACCAAATTCAGCAGAAGAACTTCAATGAGAATGAGACACCCCTAAAAGAGCAAGAAATCATTCCCTGTCTTTTATGTTTCTGAACCAAAGAGCCTATAGCAGCCTAGGAGCTGTTTCCATCCACTAGGCCTGCCTTTAGGATTCATATTGAACAGTTTAATATGCTTCCATCTTTATTTTAAGATCTCTCTGGGATTTCAAGAATGTTGCATTCGCACGTATGCAACTAATATTACTGCTTTAAGAACAAATGCCCAGTAGTATTTCCTGCTTAGTTTCTCTCCCAACTAAGACTAATTTGGGTCAGATCAAAATGATGGGAAAAACAGAGGTGCAGAAAGGACTTACACATTGAGAGCTGTGCCAGTTTCTCATTACCAGATCCACCATATCTCCACTTACTGAAGTTTATACATATCTCAGTAGAAATAGGAAAAAATAACCGCTTTGACTTGACGTTCCTCCATCCCTTACTTCAGTTCTTGTTTCAGAAAAAATCTTATTGTACTTCAACACTTGAATGGGTTCAGATGGAAGGTAGGAAAATGCATTAAGAACCATCTCAAATGCTTTAACTGGACACTGGGAAAAACATTAAAAACATGGGGCAGAGAAGTGGAACTAGCTTAGAGAGAGAATCAAATGGAAACCAAGAACTTTAGGGGAAGACCTGGTAACAGGGGAGGGAAGTATTAGAGAGACTAACCTTACATTTATTCCCAGACTTCTAAGTGTTTGGAAAAAAACCAAACACTACAAAGAAAGAGAACTGAGAATTACAAAGGAAAAGAGTGAGTAAGAAGAGAGATGAGATTCAAGAAGATGGGAAGAAACTGAGGTAGTATCTCATACAGAAGGAACAAAGAAAATCTACAGGTGACAGCAAAATCCTACAAAAAATAAAATGAATTAAAAAAAAACCCAACCCCCCAAAAAACTCATTTAGAATTAAGGATTTTTCAATATATAAATTAGTTTATTTTCATTTAGATATAAAAGTTATAAATACAATTAATGTAAAACAGTATCTGATAAAGAGCACTGAATCTGTTCATCTGTCTGTATAATTTGACTGAGAGCCCCTGACAGGATCATTGATGTCAACAAATAGCTAGAAGAGCCACTTCTGACAGGCCTAATTGAGTAAAGGGATGTTACCGTGGCCTTCTGAGGACACAGAAAATCATATTGAATTGGAAATTAGCATTCTACCTTCAGGTCATCCCAAAATAACACAAGGCAGTTTCCTTCACACATTCCCAGTCAGAAAAATAATCAGACAGGTACACAAATGGATGTCATTTTTCTGGACTCGTAGCAGGAATGCAGAACCGTCAGCCAAGACCTCAGAAGAGCACAACTGGAAAGCACTGCCAGGTCTGGTCCCCAGCCTGATGAGCAGGAAGTACACAAAGGCACAAAAGAGATCCATCAGGATTCAAGTTCTCTTCACTGACTGCTTTTCTGATGAGATCATCTCAAGACAATGGCTCACCAGCTAATGCAGAATGGTCATCTGAGAGATACCTGAGATGGACTTCTCAGCATCAATTCATAAGTTACAGTTAAATACAGAGTTTACACATGATTACCATAATTATTTTTTCTGGCAATATCAGAAAACGTCTCCACAAAATTTTGTTAATTTGAAAGAGTGAGTGATATTCACCACTGCAAAGACTCCAGAGACCAAAAGCAATGTGTCTGCTCTTTGCAGCTTAAAACAGAGTTAGTCTGCTGACGAGGACAATACCCAAAGCTGGAGAACAACTAATTCTTGTCTCAATAGAAAGATGGTCTTTTCCAGGACCATTATGAATATGTGTAATGGCCGTGAAACAGGCAAGATAGGATTCCAAGATGGGATTGTTGCAAGATTGTTCTCTGCTTCAGTAGGCAGCAGGTGTGTACACTATGAGGCCTCCATGTCACACTGTGCAGCAATCCACTCTGATGAGTTAAGGCCGTATGAATCAAGAGGTGTTCCATGCTGTGACCTACAGACTCCATATTGTACATCCAGTATTAAAAATGGAACACTCGAAGGACACATTGCAAAGCCTTATGATACAATTCCTTTAAACTTACTGATGCCTTTGAAAATACCTGTAATCTCTTTTTGAGGAAACTCCTTCTTATAGTCAGGTTAAAATTATTTATACAAAATCTACTTTAATATGTCATGACTTGAGATAATCTCATATTAAAAAAATGAAATTGGTCACAAACCTATTCCTAGAAATGTAGCAAATTTTATGAACAACAGAATTCAATCACAACACTGCTTTTCAGGAACAGTACTGTATATTGTTACAGTACTACCTTCTGTCAAATTCAGTCAGATTCTATCATCTATTCAGTCTCATTTTAACAGAAGCAGCAATGAATACAATATCACCATCTGAAAAGGCAGTGTTTGAGATTTGATTGTTCTTTATTTGGTAAAAAGACTGTCAAGGGAGATAGAGAGCAATTAGAATACTGAAAGGGAAATGGATTATCAGCCTTAACAGAGAATCATCTCACAGAGTAAAAGTGTTGTATTAGAGCCAATGTCTTATTCCAGATGTTCCATTTTTTCTGAATTCATCTGATCAGAAACTCATGAGTAGCATCATCTTCCAGGCTTTAAGGAAGTTTCAAGGGATAGGAACACTTAGCCATTATTTTTCTATCCTAGATGCAAGGAGTTCCAATTAGTGGGCTTAGCCCACTGTCATGCAGCATCTGTAAACGAAGATTCTGAAAGCAGAATCAACACCAATGACAAAACCATCACCTATATTTCTTGTTCTTCCACAGTACATACAGAGACTGCTCCCAAGATGGTCTACTGCCAACACTCGCAGTGCTCTGAGGGCTGGAATGTGCTTTCTAATAAGCCTGTAGAAGTCTGTCCTCCATTTCCCTTCCAATATGCTCTTCATTACTACACCTGGAACTCCTACAAGATGCAAGCATGCGAGTGAGTTCCATGTTTCAAGTCTGTTGTCTTATTCACAGACCAATTTACTGTCAAAGCTGGAGAGTCCAATAGCAAAGGCCTGAAGAGCACAGAGGGGATAATTATAGTCCAGAGTGAACACATCTTCTGCTACACGACCAAACTGCATCACAATGTAGTCAGCTGGGGAGAAAAGAAAGATTCAGAGATGAACAACTTCACAGTGAAGTGAAAAGGAAAAAAAAACAAAAATCAAATAAACAAAAAACTCCAAACCAAAAAAAAAACAAAAAAAAAAACAACAAAACCAAAATCCAACCAAACACAAACAACCCAAAAAACCACCTGTCAGAGACTGAAATGGTTAATGATTTATGCATTCTAAGAGACTTTTTGCAGCCTTTTGACCTGCATGATACCTCTGATGAGCAGTCGGGCCCCTCCCTCCCTCCAGTGCTGAAGGTGTGAAGTACTGAGCTGAGCTTGCAGGCTTTTGACTATTGATACATCTGATGAGCAATCAGGTCCCTCCCTCTGCTAATCTTGAAAGGCGGGAACCAGGCGAGACACAAAAACTCAGCACACAGACCTAGGAGATGTTGGAGGCTCGAGGCACGGCCCGTGACACTAACCATGGATATAACTCATAACTTCTTGGAGTATGGGGGCTTCCCTCCTTCACCCCCAGCAGATCAAGGCCGCCACTTCAACTGACAGACATGGAAGCATCACTGGACCCCGTGGGCGGTGACTATAGACATCTGTCCACTCTCAGCTTTTCTTTCTCTTACTCTCCCTTGCTCTTATCCTGCCTTTCTCTCCCCTATGCATGTTCTCCCCCCCCCAAAGGTTATCTCTGTGTCACACTGTTGTACGACAGCACCCAAACTGCTAGCATGCCTGTTGATACAGAATTGTTAAAATAAACCTTGCCAGTATGTTTTCAGACACCGATTATTTAGTGTCGTTTCACTTTAATCCACCCCAAGGGAATTATTGATAAAAACCTGAGTTACCCCCCCTCTCCCCTTTTCCTGGGGCGGGTCGTAACACCACCACAAACCAAAATCCCAACCACAAACAAAAACCCACTCGTCTGGCAGTCCCAAATATATTTGGTTGGTGTTTCCATCCTTTCCCACCGGAGTGGCCTTGAAATCTGTTCTCTAGAGTTAGTGTGCTGTTCTAGAGATTACTTTTCTTCTCAGATCCAAAGCTCAAACCACTCTTTTGCTAGGCTGAAAGTGCTGTATTAATCCTTTTCCTTCTCTTCAGGAAGTTTGCATTTGCACCCTCCTTTGCTGCAGCAATGGAGAGCAGTGTCTGCACCCACCCCAGAAAGAAGGAGGCCTTACATAATTTTCTCAACAGCTTGCAAGTCCCCAGTAATCCTGAGCTAAATTCCTTCACCCAGTTTCCCTTCTCCAGGAAGCGTGTCCTATTCCTCCCAACCCTCATGAAATTAATTGGGTTCTCCCTGTTCAAATAAGTCCCACACACTCTCCATCAGATTCTTACGGTCATTGTCATGGACAATCTGAAAGTTCTTCACTGAGGCCTGAGTGACTCTCCCATGGAAGTTCAAAACATAGGACTGGGTATCATCATTCCAGACTGGAGCCTTGTTGTGCAACTCAATGAGGTTCTCCAAATTTTTGTTTTGCCATTTTGACAGCAGACCCTCGTGTTCCTGTTCAGAAGAAAGAAATACATTTATCAATTTGGAATTGCTCTGCTTTTGAGTATTGCCTCTCGTGTATGCACTGTCACTTGAAGGCCATTCCCTGTTTAATGAAACACAATGACAGCACTTAAACTCAGTCCTACTGAAAATTTCCTGTAAGAACCAGGAAGATACTTTCAGAGATTCCCAGTCCAAGCATTTTTTCCACTCAATAGGCTATCACCGTATTTCCATTCCAAAAAAGTAAAAAGAATGAGAGAGAAGGAAATGTGTGTGTACAGGAAAGGGAGCAATTCACAGGTCACAGATGACTGCCATCCTGCTGACAGGAATCCCTTCTGAGTCTCATAAGCTTTCTCTGATCCTGTTGCATCCATCTTACATTTCTAACATTCTGAACTTTAAAATAAAATAATCTACAACTAACTGCATAGTGCCAGGCCCTGAGGTGATTCAGTACAAAGTCCAAAGGCTGCAGCAGGCTGTAAGGTTAAATCTCATCCTATTGGATCTAACAAGTGATGCACAATATGAAAGAGAGATAAACAAAACAAGGAAAATACAAAAAGGAAGTAAACCAGTCCATTAAATTTGACAAACAATTAATTACAAAGAGGTTCAAGTTGTAGTGAAACATGACGTATAATTTTTAAAGTTCTGCAACAAATAAAATCCAAACTGAAATAATATATACTACGAGAAAAAATCCAAGCTGAAATTACTAACAGGAAAAAATGCTCAGAAAACAACCTGTTGCTTAGGTCTGACTGATAGGGCTAGTATTGTATACAGATTCAATAATGGATTTTTGAGGATAATCTAAATGAAACTTACTGTTCGGTTTAGTTACTTTATATCTTTGAATTTATCTTTATTTACTGTTTAAAGATGCAAAAATGACTGAGTACTGGCACCAACACAGTGCATTTAGGCACAATTTTTCCTCCTTTGAAGTGGGGGCAATATTTCTTAGTGGCAGTGCATTACAGAAAAGGAACTATAAAAACAGAGTCAAACCTCTACACTGAAAGCTTTGCCAACTTTCCAGAACAGCTTTGTGTTTCAGTCTTGTCCACTGTCAGTATGCTTGTCTGATAGCAAAACAGTTGGGAAAATAGGGGAGAAAAATAAAGGCAGGGCGATGGAATCGTTACTGTACTGATGGGGGAGATGACAATACCAATTGAAAGACAATGAATAAATGTTCACAAACAGACACAATTTTTCTGCCCATTTGCAAAATTAAATCTCTTTTCCAGGCTCTCATGAGTCTGAATTTCCATTCTTGAAGATTTTTTATTCTGATATCAAGAAATTCATTCTTCTCCTACTCATATCTACTCACAACATGGCTATAAAACCCATTTTCTAGCCTAAAATATTGGCCATGTCTTAGCACCTGTTCTTTCTGCCTTTTGTTCTTCTATCACATCAAGCATAAAACCCACATTAAGGGAACCAAATGTTTTTTATCATACACCTTAATATATCTTCAGATACAGTTCTGTAAGCTTTTAGCTATAATGTCCAGCACATGTATGAGAAATACCCACTAAATAGCCACGACAAAACTTCATCCTTCTCATCCTTCTTTCTTCTTAAAGAATCCTCCTTTTCTGTGACTCCTACAAAGAAGCTGACAGCATTCTGATCAAAAACATATTTACTCTCTTGCAATTACACCAGCCTACCACGGTATCTACCTGTTACCTATCGGTTGCAATTCATTTCCTGGCCAAGAATGCAAGCTCCTGGGAGAAGCAAGTGTGCCCTGTGTTCATCCAGCTCTCAGCATAACAGGGTCCCACCATGAGGATGGCTTGTAAGTGCCAGAGCAACAACATACAGATAAGTAAATAATATTTAGGCTGACCAAAGGACACCTAAGGATACAAACACTATTCAGAAGGATACAGATTAGGTAAAAGGCAAGAACCAATTAATCAACACATTTAGGCTACATTGTATTTACTCTCCATGAGACTTACTAAACCCCAGGCTACTAACAACCTTGCTCTAAACCCTGATTATTAGTAACACTCACACCTCTACAGGGAAGTTTTAAGCTCTTCCTCCAACCTGAAACATGACCAAACTCCGTAACTCACATTTCGTGGACGGATTGGAATTCGCTTATGATTCATATTCATTCCTGGAATGATCACAGACATTTTTCTGGGACCCTTGAATCCCAAGATGTTGGTTTCCTGAAAGACAAGGAAAGACATTATTTTCAGTAAATGATATACATCTCAAAGAAGTAAAGACAGCAAAACTGAACTTGTGTCCACATTTTTACTAGTTCTTAGAGTTTTGCTGGCTACAACTGTAGTAGCAGTTAAATAACTCCAACTGTGTTTAATCACTGAGAACTGCTTTCTCTCCCATTTAGAGAACACCATTATAAGACATATATGGTATTAACTAATTTAGAGCAATCTGTTATCCCACTGAAACATTTATAACAAAATCAGACAAGTGCAATTTCCAGGCATAAGTTTTTGCATGTGAGGCAATAATGTGCTGAAATCTTGCCATTAACAAGCCGTAAGTATGATAAAAGGCAAATATCTTTGACCTGAGTTTATGTTATTTCTATATTACCAGTTAGTCTAAAATGTTCCTGAACAATAAACAAACATTATTCTTCTGTGCTGTTATTTGTGTTCAAGAGAATGCCTACAATTTTCTCTCAAATCATGCTGTTTTGTAAATGATTAAGAACAGACCCAGAAAGGGAAGTATTCAGCATCTATCCAAACTTCAAGTCAAGCAGATTTTTCCAGAGTACTGCAGGAGACTGCTCCAAGTACAAAAAGCAAAGAAAAAAAGACCTGGTATTCTCAAATCATACACTTAATAATGTCAGTCAAAATCCAATGGTCCATTTAAAGTGTTCAGTAACAATATCAGTGCTAACCTTTAAAATTCCCAAAGACCAAATAAAAAGCCAGAGTCTTTCAGAAGTACCAAACTGATTGATAGAAGTGATACAGCTTCTTCTAACACATTAGTGCATTTTGCAGACACAGACAAAGGTCTCTCGATTGCACCCTCTATTATTTCACTTCAGAAAATCTAAGAGCACATATAAGAATGAGGGTACTGATTTGATTCATATATAAACTTCTTGCAGATAAGTTCAAAATTTTGAAAAGCTGACTTAATATTAACTGCTGTGCTCATTTTAACACCTTGCTGCATTCAACTAGGTAGGGAATTGAAGAATACTGTATACAAAGAAAATATCCAGTAATATTTCCGTAAACAGGACAATACTCCAATTATCACATCAATTCTTTTCCCCCCAAGTGCCACTGAGATCAACAGCAAAAACAAAAAATCAAGATAATGCTCCAGTAGGCTAATGCATCTTTAAATTTCTGCTCCCATACCAGTGAGAAAAGTATAAATCCTTCCACTTGGCAGCCATTATTTTGTAGAGAATCTCAAATTTTACTCAAACTGTAGGACTGGAACATGAAACAATGTAACATGAGAACCCTCACATAATTCTAGAGTGTTCTTGAGTGTCTCCTCACTCTGAAGCCTTGCCTGAGGTGATTCACAAATTGCAAAGACAATATCTCTAGGACAGAGCTAACAAACTATGATTTCCCTAGAACCACATCCTTATCAACAACAAGCTGCTACAGAAGTAATACCAGCTCTCTCCTATCCTCAAATGCCTTTGATTCTTCAAAAAATAATTCTACTTCACAGGATACTCCCAGTTCCTTCTCAGTGTCCACCAGACACCAGCTGGGCAAGGGGCAGTTCATGCTGTGGCTGGCTCCATGTAAATCGTACACTGACTGGCCACACACTGAACAACAGGCCAGGTAAGAAGGTTATCAGGATGTTAGTTTGGGTCTTTCTCCCTCCCAGATTTCTGGCACTGATTTTTTTTTTTTCATTAAACTCTCAAGAACTTATCTTTGAGGCCTCTGCCCTTTGTTGTATCTGGTTGAAATTGGTCACTTGCTTCCAAAGTTAAGTGGGGGAGGCTGACAGAAGCACAATTTTGTAAGCCCCATTTCCTCAGTAACCAGGCACAAAGAAGAAAGGGGCAAAAAGAGAAAGGCAGTACTTACATAACAAATAGCTGCAAGTTCCTGTCTTGTATGAGCCTTTTCCACTAGACTTTGTGCCTTGATTGGGTTAACTCCATGGTCATAGACTGTAAATTTAGTTCCCATGAGGTTTGACCTAATGTCAGGTTATGGAGAAACAGAGAAAGAGGCATCAGTGGAAAGTTTTGTCCTCTTCTGGAGGTATTGGTACAGCACAGCGAAAACATGTATCTCCTGCCATCTGAATCTTCCCATTGCCAGCTCAGTAAGGAGCTTCCATGCAGTGTCCACAGTGAACTAAGCCTGTAACTTATCCTGGAAAAGCATCTAGACAAAATTTCTTCTCTGAATTGCCACAGTGAGTGGTAATGCTGAAGAAGGCTGCCAACCCAAGTGAATACAGATTACATTCAGCAGAACGATGCGAGCTCATTCCCTGTGAATCGATACCAGACTGCCAGCCAAAACCACAACACAAATAAAGTGAAAATCCTATCTTGCCTGTCTATAGTTTTCATCAGTGATCCTCACCTGAGTTTTCCAATGAAACTTTCCCCTTTCCGGGATAAATCAGTTGGGTCAACTGATATGAGGTAATTCGATGTTTTGCTCTTCTTTCTTTTTCTCCCTGCAAGAAGGAATGTCTGGAAATACAAAATTTTGATCAAGACTGGTGCTTTATAAGAATGCACAGGCATTGCTAGGCATTGCTATCCAAACTGTTATCTCTCCATTTGCTATATCCATTCCCCTTTTTGTTCCACGTCAATATTAGTCTCCACAATTTTGATCTCTTCCAAAGTGCACACCTGAAATCCTATTCCTCCAATCAGCTCACTCAGCAGTCTCGATTTAACAGAACTGTCCTTTCTAGTCTTCCCTCCTTTTCTTCTGGAGCAGCTCAGTCTTCTTGCTCGTTTTTAACATTTAACATTTTTATACTTTTTAAATTTCATTTTTCATTGTATTATGGCCTTTAAACCTGCTAATTCCCTCTTAGTGCCCTGGCCAAATATAAGCCATCCTCAACTACATGATGGCTTTCCTCAGCTACTGGTTTCTTACCAGAAGCTCTCCCTTGCACCAAAAATATTATGTGGTAGGAGTATAACAGCCAAGAATGTGTACTGTTTCCAATACCTTTCTGTTGTCATCCCTTTCCAGATGCATGTAGTAAGTAGGGAAGAGGCCCCGGTCCATTCCCTTCTTATCTCTAGTGATTCGACACTTGACACTAATACCACGGGGTGCGGGGCGTAATGCAAAATCCTCCAAGTTCTCTACTTCTCCCAGCTGTGCATCTGCCTGAGGGGAGGGACTACAGGAAGCACCTGTTTCCTGTGGGAAGAAGCATCATATTAGCAAATTAATATCCGACTAGAGACTTTGGTATTCCCCAAGAAAATAAAAGTTTGTTGAAATACAAGTTATCATACCCAGAAGATACTGGGGAAAGGAAGGTTAAACAAGCTACCACCTGTGTTTCTCTGAAGAAAATGGCTGAAGACTTTTACTCTGAGAAAAGACTAACCCTCCAAGGGGAACGGAGAAAAGTACCTGTTAACCAGACATAAGTGAATTTCTAGGAAGGGGAGGACAGGGTGAGATGCTGTAAATATTCTAAGCAAAGAGCCTCTCTGCTTTTAGAACTTCAGACTCTGGGAAATAACGCAGTACGATAAAAGCGGGACTGATGGATGCTGCAGTAAGACAGGCTGGAATTTCTGTGACTGAAATGAGCACTGAGATTATGTTGGTTCAGAACAGTAACAGAAATGGAGCAAGCTGCTGGTGGAACCATATCAGCTAAATGTTGGAAGAGCCTTAGAACAATGTGTACAGTGAGGATGCAAGTTATGGTCACCAAAGGAATTGAAATTCTAATGAAAATCTAGTACAGGTCATTAAAGTAATATTTTCTTTAGGTAGCTGGATCTTGTGAATTGCAGCACCCAAGAGATTCCTCCTTTACTGGGCCTTGGAGATGAAGTTGCAGCTTTATCCCTGTTTCCAGCTACAGCCAGAAGGAAGCCTGAGTCAATAAGCACAGACACATGCACAAAGACTTGAAATTCACTAGTGGCTCCCACCCTCTCCCGCCTCCAGCACCCCCACCCCGTATTTCCAGTGGTTTGCACCCACAGCCCAGTCTCCCAATTATCTGACAGCCTGAACACTTGTACTACTCCCCCACTAGTGTAACACAGCAAATACATAGTCACCTCGTAAATATACTCAAAGAGGTCTTTCCAATAGTACCATGGACTTTCAAGGGTGTCCAGCATTCATGACCAAACCCTATGGCCTTTATCTGGTCTGAGTTAGCTCAGACCCTGGGTCTTCCTCATGCTGGTCTCTTCCAACTCACTGGCTAGTACAGCATATAATTTGTCAACATATGTATGTATATATACCTCACACACACACACAAGAAATAGTTAGAAATGGAATCTTAGAAGATAGTGGGACACACTGTCATAATCAGGCACAAGACTTGGGCAGACAAGCACATTGTCTTGCAGCTGTTTACATGCATCTGATGCCTTTTACACCCTTTAATCCCTGTTTTCCCATGCTTATTACTCCCTGATCCACCTTGACACCTCTCTTTTCCCTCTTAAGTTCCTTTCCCTAAACACTCCATAAAAAGTTTGTCCAATCCTACCACTCTGTTCAATCCCAAAATTCTGTTCCCCCTTGCATCCAACAATAAATGCTACAATCCTTCAGGAAATGATCCCTTTTAAGTTTGCATTGCATTTCAGAGCTTGTCTGAGTCATTTTGGTGGATTTTGCACCAGAGACAATGGCCTAATCTGTCTCCTTTGAGGGTCATAGTGCTGATTCACTGTGTTCCCATCTTCACTGATTAGAGCAGAATTTGGGATTCTCCACCCATTATTGTTCCTTTGATCACTGCTAGGTCTTTGTGTTTAACTCAATAGCCCTTCAGTCAGATAGCCTAACAATCATTACCTTCCTCTGCTTTCAGGGATTAATATGCTGGTTGCCATAGCTGCGACTACTGTATTTTAACCCACTGATCAAGGGGTTAGTACTAAAACCAAGCATGTGCCCAGCACTTATTAGAAATGGATTTCAAGACACTTACTGCAAAAGATTTCTCACTGGATGCAGAACTAGGCCTCTCAGATTCAGGGTGTGGTGAATGAGATGCTGGTTTTTTACTAGCTTCTTCCTCTTCTGTGTCCTCCTCATCAAAATTCAGACTGTCTGAAATTCCTGTCAAAATACAAGATCAAGCATGAAATCTCTGAAAGAAGGTTCGTGGCAGCACTAATTCATATATGACTCTTGTATAGCTATTCACTCTTTTAATTAATTTCTGTTGTTTCAACTGTTGATTTTCTTCATGTGCTATATTGCTTCCTGAGCCTTGTAATTCAAATCCATAGTGACATTTTGCAGCTGTCACTGTGCAGATGATTGAGCAGCTGTCAGGCCTTTAACAATACATATTTCACATGATATTACATGATGTAACATATTGCTTTAGTACATGTTGTCATTGAATTGATTTTGCCTACTTTCATGCAAAGAAATCCTTCATGTCTTAAGAACAATAAAAAAAAAGGAAATCCAGATCAATATGCTGACACCTATCCTGTAAATTAGACTCTGTACAGTTTACATCCTTTATCATTTCCCCTTAGTCTTATACACACTGAAATGGAGTATATTAATTTTTCAGTAACAGCCCCTCCTGTTCTTACATCAGTACCAATATAACTCAGGTCTCATGAACAATATTAACAAATTGATTTTTAAAATAGAAGCACAAACTAAGTAGTTCCAGGACTTATTAATTAAATCTTAACCTAAGCACAGTTACATAGAGTTGACTGTAGGTATATAACTAAAATAACTCTGGATTTATTACAGCATTTATAAAGAGCTTCTGTACATATCACTGGTGTTTCCTTCCACTTGGAACTGCACCATTTTGTTCTTTTATTCCATTATTTAATTTGGCTGTAGAATGGAAAAGCACATAAAGCATTACAGAAAATGAACACATTCAGTCTGCTAAGCTGACTTATTTTCTGAGAGACAGTGTTATAACAGTGCTCCAACATGGCACTGCATAGAAGGAGCACTGCTGGAAGTCTCAGATAAAACAGAAAAATCTAGTCTTAACAACCTGTCAGTAAACTTCCCAAAGGACGTTTGGGAAGAGGAAAGGCGTTAACCCTAGTACTCCAGCCAATTTCAAAATTCACTGTTTATATTCTACCTCCACTAGTTTTCCTTGAAGTTACTGGATATTCTCTTCTGCTTCCTTTCCTAACTCTTGTGAAATGTTGCTATCCATAGGTAAGCAGCTGTGGCATCTGACAACTGGATGGGAGTACTATATACAGTAGTATCTCAATACATAAAGTGTATTGAAAGCATTCTGGGAGACAAGCTCTGCAAAACAAAAACAAGCTGGGTATTATATTAAATGCTAGCCAATATTTTGCTGCAAAGTGGTTAGGCTGCATACAACAAAAAAAGGCTTCCTGTAGTACTGGCAGCAACTTAAGATACTTGGCAGACAGAGCTTGACACTCCACTAGGAAACTACTTAATGGGATATAACTATGTTATAGGTTATAAATCTGAGAGGTGAATTTTTCTTTCCCTGCTTCACTGTAAGAAAAACGGAGTTTGGAAGGGGAAGGGGGAAGGGGAGGTTATTAGCTTTACAAAAGAGATAGCCAGCAGAGTTGCATTCCTAGCTAATGGCCCATTCAAAGGTTGGAGTTTGAGATTTTGGGGGTAGTGGCTGCTCTTAGGGAGGAGAGGTCAGATGGCTAAGTTCTCTCGGCGGGACAGACAGAGGCTGCGTCCGGGCATTTCTGGAGGAAAAGCCTGGGAGCCAGTCTTTCTGGTTCTTTCGTCCTGGTGAGGCCTGACCACCGGCCTTGCACCGCCACTGCCTCGTGACTCCAGCCGGGATCTACTGGGTTTTCCATCGGAGAGGTGTGTGCTT
>NW_016690354.1:1488995-1558156 GCF_001604755.1 Lepidothrix coronata | reverse complement strand
TCCTTTGGTTTGAAGGGGACTTTTGGGTACAGGACTACTGTCTAGGGGTTTTTTTGTGTTCTGTTACTGGTTTTGCCAGCATACATATATCTTTTAATAAAGGGTTGTTATTTCTTCTGTTTTTTCCATGCTTCCTCGATTAAAGGCCCTTAATTTTGAATTTACAATTGCTGAGAGAGAGAAGTTTGGTCTATCTCATAACTCATCCTCTTTAGCAAACATTCCAGTCTCTTCAGACTGAGACATTTTTCGCGTCCAACTTGGGGCCTGGAAAGAGGAAAGGTGGAAAAAGGATAACCACCCTTTGTGTGAGTTACACGCATTTTGAACCCCTTGTGTGATTGACACGCGTTTTGAACCTGTAGGCACCATGATGTTAGGGGTTGTTGCTTTCCTCTGGTATATAACCATGCCAAGGTATCTGTCCCACCTGTCAATGTGTTTCAGTTCAGATACTAGTACTCTCATTGCAATAAGTACCTTCGAGTTTGTGCATTGGGTTTATGATACGGCAAACTCAGCACCTGTGATTTTCATCCGGAATATGTCCTCAAGGATGCACTACTGTTCTAACCTAAGCTGTTTCCTCTGGGGTTTTAAGGATAAGAACACCCACTCCTATGGAGAAACACAGGGGAATATATTTGCCCAACCCTTTATTCAGTTTCCTTTTGGATACAATCCAATGGCCTCTGGGAAGTTTAAATCCTCTTTAGATGTCAGAGACGTTTTACTTGTTGGGCTCTCTATCCTAGTTTGTGCCATTATAGTATACCTAATATACAAAGCCAAGGCCAAGAATTACCGAGAAGGCGTCCAGGAGCCTGCCCCAGGGGTGGAAAACCTCGAGTGGCATGGGGTATGGGAGGACATGGGTAAATTCTTAGAAAGTTGCTCAGCTCCCATAACATGGAAGCTCACCCTTGAACAACTCTTGAACCCTACAAAAATAATGAAAGCCGTGAGGGAGAGAGGCCGTGATGGATCCATGGAGAGGCAGTTGGCAGCTGCATGTGGGGCTTTGGCCATTGCCTACCGGAAGTTGCTTGGTATAGTGCAGCACTTCCAGGGAAAAGGAAAAGATGAAAACAAAATGCCTAATACGAAGGTGACTCAGGATAAGGCCAAATCAAAGGGGCAGACCAAGCCAACGGAGGTTGTCCCCATCCAAAAGAAGAAATATAAAGCCAAATCAGTTCGCCCAGTTGACGATGATGGGGAGGCAGGACCCTCACAGGCGACTGCTCCAGAGCCAGAAATCATCACTGAGTCTTTATCGTATAACAACCTCTGGAGCTTAAGGACAGACGTTGCTCGTCGTCCGAATGAGCCCGTTCTGGCCTGGATGATCCGAGTTTGGGACTCTACAGGTGATGCCATAAACCTTGATGGTGGTGAAGCGAGGTTCTTGAGGTCTATTGCCCAGGATGTGGGTATTGAGGAGGCGTTTGTGAGGGAATTGAAGTCCCTGTCCCTCTGGGCACGGCTTTTGGATGGTGTGAGGGAGAGGTTCATTTACAGAGATTACTTGCAGGCAGATCATTATACCACGGGCTGGAAGACCATAGAAGAAGGGATCCTACGTCTGAGGGAAATGGCACTGCTGGAAGTATTGTTTGGAGGGGATGGGCAGCCCACCAACGATCCTGACAAGGTTAAGTGTACACCACAGATGTGGTGGAGCTTCACACGTATGGGGCCATCCACACATAAAGGTTACCTGACATCATTGGAGGCTGGGGAGAAGCGGGAGCCAGTGATGTCTGTAATAAATAAACTTCGGTTGTACGACAGTATGATCGAAGGACCGCTACAGGCCCGCATCTCCACTGTAGAGACAATGATTAATGAGCTCAAGGAATTAACTACAGGGTTGAAAGAGAGGATTGAGGGAAACAATTTCCATATGGTCCCAGTGAGTCACATGAGGGGTATGTTAGGTAAAAAGGTTTGGATTAACCCTGCCTCGAGCAAAAGCAAACCCAAAAAGTAAACCCATTCCTGGGATTGTTTTTTGCCCAAGGGCCTGGTTGCACCTGGTGGGTGATGCAGGAAGATGGAGAAACCCGGTGTATACCTCAAGGAGACCTTATTTTCGGGTGAACTGGCTGTACCTGTGTATCTGCATCTGTATGTAACTCTGTATCTGTATTTGTATCTATCTATTAGTAGATGTATACATAGTTAGAATAATGCATGTATGTATGAAGTTCAAAGACTTAATCTGATAAAGTGTGAAAGCATGGGAAAGAAAAATTAGGGGTGGATAATGTTACAGGTTATAAATCTGAGAGGTGAATTTTTCTTTCTCTGCTTCACTGTAAGAAAAACAGAGTTTGCAATGGGAAGGGGGAAGGGGAGGTTATGAGCTTTACAAAAGGGATAGCCAGCAGAGCTGTATTTTTAGCTAATGGCCCATTCGAAGGCTGGAGTTTGAGATTTTGGGGGTAGCTGGCTGCTCTTAGGGAGGAGAGGTCAGATGGCTAAGTTCTCTCGCCGGGACAGAGACAGGGACTGTGTCCGGGCATTTCTGCAGGAAAAGCCTGGGAGCCAGTCTTTCTGGTTCTTTCGTCCTGGTGAGGCCTGACCACCGGCCTTGCGCCGCCACTGCCTCGTGACTCCAGCCGGGATCTACTGGGTTTTTCCATCGGAGAGGTGTGTGCTTGCCGGGAGAGAAGGGGAGAGCCTTGGACACCGTCAGCCCAGAACAACAACCCCCTCCGCGTGTGGGGACCGCCAGAGCCCAACAGCGCCCCCTGCCGGCCACCACGGGAACTGCAGGTCCTGCACCTCCGGCGACCCAACAGCGCCCCCTGCCGGCCACGGTTGGGACTGCGCTGAAGGACAGAGAAGTATTGTCAGACTTTGTTGTTGTTGTTGTTGGTTTTCTCCTTTGGTTTGAAGGGGACTTTTGGGTACAGGACTACTGTCTAGGGGTTTTTTTGTGTTCTGTTACTGGTTTTGCCAACATACATATATCTTTTAATAAAGGGTTGTTATTTCTTCTGTTTTTTCCACGCTTCCTCGATTAAAGGCCCTTAATTTTGAATTTACAATTGCTGAGAGAGAGAAGTTTGGTCTGTCATAACTCATCCTCTTTAGCAAACATTCCAGTCTCTTCAGACTGAGACAAACTATTGAATATAAAACTCTAAACCCCTTGATTGTGACAACCTCTGACTCAGAAAAAACACCTTTTCTGTTAGTGTCCTAAAGAATTAAATTACAGCATTTACTGGCTATAGATAGTTCTGCTGTTGTGAAAGCATTCAAGCATCTTATCCAGATATAACATATCTGGAATAAAAATACTCCAAATTTTAGCAAAATCTAAAGTCTAGCGTTTTGTCAGCAACTTCCTTGGAAAGGCCAGAAATTACACAGCACACTGATAAACTCTTAAACATAAATGGTATATTCCAATTCATGTCACAAGAAGGAACTACAGTACTGCATTTCCACATGTAGAATCTACTAGCTGTGCATTTAAAAGTGATATCCTATGGACGCTTACTTCATGATTTCTCATATTTTTTAGGTTTCTTAATGGTACTGAAAAACATTATAAAAGTAAAAGAGTCCTGAAAAGACATTTGCCCATTATTAACTCTTACCTCGTTTCTGTAAGATTTCTTGCAGATCTGGCTTGCCTGCTGTGTCTGTTAGAGCCTCTCCATCATTTTCCTTATCTGCATTTTCTTCTGTTTCAGTAGATCCAGCAGAGAGAGCTTGAAGCTTTGTCCCCAAATCTTGCACTTCTGATTTCAGGAAAGCAGCTGGTCCATCAATGCCTGCAGGCCAAAATAAAACAGAAATATAAAATTTAATTTTTACAGCTAAGGATGCATCCCAGGATCGTGGCTCTTTTCACCTTCCCCTGCTCAAACATCCCTTTAAAGTACTGAAGTATATTTGTTCAATTTTTGTCAGAAGACTTGGGAGGAGTCAGGCCTAACTCTGGTACAGACTGCCTATTACTTTAAACACACTAAGCATCAGTTTCTCCCTATATAAATAGAATGGTTGTATCTACCT
Source organism: Lepidothrix coronata (assembly GCF_001604755.1). NCBI lineage: Eukaryota > Metazoa > Chordata > Aves > Passeriformes > Pipridae > Lepidothrix > Lepidothrix coronata. Next base: position 1,554,121 of record NW_016690354.1, on the reverse strand, counting down.
TTTTCTGAGGGCTAAAACAATTAAAAGAAGTTGTATTTATCATGCACATTGCTACCCTTCAATTTATTTACAGGCAAATACTCTATTTTCTTTTCCTTCACATTCATTGTTTGCTTCTGTGCCAGTAAGTGCGGGCTCCACAGTGAACGTCACAAATCAATTTGATAAAAATATTTACAGCCACAGGCAGAAAAAACTGTAAATGGACGCCCCCTATCTTTTTGTTAGAAATGAAATTTCCATGTTTGAACACACAACAGAGCTGTGCACCACACTTTGTAACTGGTGGAGACATCTTGATGGCAGGGTCTGGCATAATACTTAATATTCATTTGTGTAGCACACAATATGTAAGTTCCAGCTTTGGATTTCTTACTTTCCTACTGTTTTCCTTCTTAAAATGTTACTGCTTTATCTAGTCATCATATTTCTGACATGTTTACTCCTGTTATCTCTTCTTAACAGTATTTGTTTGCACTGAAGAAGCCTCAGAACTACTGAAGCTAGTAAGTGAGCAGTTAGTTTTCATTTCAGTATTACCAAACATTCCTGTCTTAGAAGTTATATCAATCTTTTCTCTCACTCTCTTTTTGACTCAAAAGCATCCTTTAATACAAGCTTTCTTATACTTGATTTTAAACACATAAATGCTACTATCCACATCACTACTTTCCTCCCCATCCTATGATTCTGAAAGACATCTGGAGAATGAGAAAAATATTCAGGAGAGAGAGAACAGCATAGTTCCAAATGTGATCTTCAAAGCGAGTAATACTGGTTTGTTTGGGTCTTTAAAATTCTACTCTGCATATTGATTTTATTGTTATTACTACAATGCTTGCATTATAAAATCCTGCAATAGCATGCATCTCGAAGATTCAGAATGTTTCTTGTTACTTTTTTGATAGGCTGATGGGATCCTGGCTCTCATAAACAATTTCCTGACATTTCCAAGTGTAAGGATTTCATTGCTGCTCTTTTTTCCTCCCTGTGACAAGGGAGTCTTAAGGCTCTCAATACTGTATTTCTTTCTACTTCTAAAAGAATGGTCATTATTTTACTGTAATTTTTTACTGTTTTGAGACCACCAAGTTATTGCCTTTGGCCCTGATACCACTTTGTGCTTTTGACTTTGTGGACCACTATAGCTTGTTTGTCATGTTTCAGTTGTCTCACTGAAGCCCACAGAAAACCCATTAAGAACCTAATTCAGTATTTATAACACTTTTTTTTTTGCTTTTCTCTATCATTCAGTCATATGCAATCTTGAGACAGAGTATGCCATGACAACATAAGGAAAAGTACAAGCAGTCACTATTGAATTATTTTCTTTTCTTTGTCCTACAGCTTCAGAAGATTTTTTCTTAATTTGGATTTGTATCTCCCTACCTTTGTAGACATTCCTAGCTCATATCTACAGTTCTTCTAGCCTAACACAAGGGAGAGATTACTCAAGGGCACATGAAGATTTCCAGCTGTCAGAAAAATTCAAGGTGAGGTTTTTGTTTGCTTTTGCAGTTTAGTCTTGCTCAACCGTACTGTACTAGAATTCTACTTCTGTACATAGAAAGTTATGCAATCAATCTTGTTTATCACTTGGCCACTGCCACAGCAACGTAGGTGCCCATCTGTGACATATAATGCATGTACTGGCACTCTGGGGAACATTGTTGCAATTAGGTTGATTACTCACCATGTAAAACAACATCACTGTGGACAGGGGTAGGAGTTTCTACTAAAGGAGTCTGCTCCTCACACCCTTTGGGCTTTGACCTGCGCAGCTTTGCCTCAGGATTTGGCTGTACCATCAATGGATCAAGACGTTTCTTCCTCTGCTTCTTCTCTAGAAGAGCTCTCTGTGGATTGAAGAAAAGCATGAAAGAGATGAGTAAACACATCTAGAGAAAACATGCCTCTGCCCTTGGCAATAACATGCCAAGACATTCTCACTGACCAGTACCTCAAACCTGAAATATTCTTGTAATCTCTTACAAAAATCCTGACACAGGTACCATTTTGTCTTTGGAGTGAGATATTGCCTGTGATTCTCCATGAGAAGTTGATGGGTGACATGGACACCTGTTTATTTTTGATCTATCCTGAGACCACCAGCAGATAATGTGAAATCCTTTCATCCACTCTAAAATGCAGCAATCCTTAATACAAATAGATAAATTCAGCAGTCATTTATAGTCCAATATGAAACAGTCAGCACTTGCAAAGGAAAAGGTTTTTGTCTCAAAAGTCATCATCTTACAGGGAGAACCTAAATAGCTCCCAGAAACCAATGTTGAGAGATAAGACTTAGAGTGGGCAAACAAATAAACAACAATAACTAAAATAGGAATGATCCACTAAAAGGAAAATTGATCTACCTTGCTAAACTTTTGCATGTAATTCAGGACTGAAAGCAAAGAGTGGTAAATCCACATGTTAAAAAAAAATTCCAAGATACACATACATTTGATATTTATAATTTCCTACTAAACAAGAACAGAAACAACTTCTAGACTTAAATCAAGGCAAATGGGGACACTGTACCATTTTAAAGACAGACATGCCTAATCCTTAAAACCTAAGGTAATGCATGAAGAACGAAAAATCGTATTTTAATATTCTGCACCATTATGCAAACAATATGCAAGCTCCTTAGTGTAGATGCAGTTTATTCACGGCCGCTTCTTCTGTACCTGAGCACCTCTGGAAGTTGTTTTTGATAACAGAAACCATTTCTCCATCAAATTATTTGGAGTCTTGATGGACCCACCAGATAAACAGTACCAACAATTCAATCCACTTGAGACACAGACATCTTTGGAGCCCTTTCCTCTCCCATTATTTTTTTCTCTTGTTAGTTCTTCCCTCTCCTATTAGGCTTTTTATCTCGAATGAGATCAGTTTCTCAGGCAACCTCTCCCTGAGGAATTCCAACATAACTCAGTCCTTGGTTCTTTATTCTTTCTCCTTTTTTCTCTTATCTGAAAAAAAAAAAAAAAACAAAACCAACCACCCCCAAAAAAACAAATTGGAAAAAAAAACAGAAAACAAACACCCAAAACCCAAACAAAACCAAATATACAAAACCCCCAAACAAACAAACCAACAAAAACCTCAAAAGAAATTTACTTTTTTTTTCTTTAAACTTAGAATTACACTCTGAAGACTGGACTGCAATACAGGTAGTGTTTGCTATTGGAGAATTATTTGCAAGGATTGTCCTGCAGAGCAAGAATTACATAGAATCCCAGATCACATTGGTTTAGAATGAGTGAAGAAAAATAAGCAGTAAAATCAGTTTTTTAGAAACTGCTAATTGTGGATATGTTCTCTAGAAAGGTAGTCAAACCGTCCAGAAGAATTTACATTGGTTTGTGTTGTTTATTTTTTAAATTAATGCTGAGGAAAAGTAAAAAATGTCATGATAGTTTATAAATCTCTAAAGGAGAGAGGAAAAACAAGAATCAGAACATTATACTCAGAATAAGGATTTGAGAATTGTTGTCCAGACTTCTCCACCTGACAAGTAGACAGGCAAGAAAAAAAACCCAACAAAACAGACATACCCTGAAGGCAGTAAAAAAATAAGAAAATGCACAGCTACTGCTAGAATGCAAAACTGAATTTGAGATCAACACAGAATATAATAACTTTAAGACTTACTTAATGGATTATTCTATTACATAAGCTTTTTTAAACATTTCACTGCACAGCAGTCGAAATTTATTATTATTATTATTGTACATTGCGTTTCATCATAGAATTTCTAGGACTCACTAATCCAACAGCATCAGTTTATATTAAAACACAGTTTACCGCTGGTAGATGTGACCAACCTTCTTCTTGCAAGAATTTCAGAATAATCAAAGTGACAAAATCCGACAGTAATTTAATTTATTTTAAAAGGGCTTCTCTCTAATACTTTGTTTACTGAGCAGGAAAAAACATCTGCAAGTCCACTGACAGGACAGTAAATAGTAGTTCATTTTCTCTCCATACGGTGGCAGCCTGCTCTTCAGTACCACGTATTCCCGGCCTTATTCCACTACAGAAGCAGAAAAAAGGAAACTGTATTTTGTTTCGTTTTGCCTACTAAGTAGCCTTTTCCTCCAGCTCTGTGGTACAGCAAATTTCATATAATATTACAACATAAAATTTAGACAGTTCGTGAAATGGACACCAAAACACATAATCAATTAATTAAGTAACAGATACAGATTATGATGATTTGTTCAGCATTTTGTGAACTCCATGCATCAAATACTTTCAGAAACGTTTTCTTTGCACTGCAGAAAACAGTAACATCAGAATATAGGACAATTAAAAGATCACAAACCACCAACTCCTAATGAGTTTCCAACAAGTCAAGAAGTCAGATGAATATATCCTAGCAAACTAGTAAGACAACTAGTTGAGTATTCTGTCTACAATTGTGATAATGGGAAGATGGTATACAGGAAGGTTCCAACTACACCATCAAAGGTGCAATTATTTGGCATTGTCCTAACCTTAGCAGGCTATAGAGGATGGATCCTAGCTTGGAAACATCCTCTCCACTCTTCCAGCTCCTCCTTAGCTCATGCTGGGGCAGCAGTGGCAATGCTAGTGATGGTGGCATTCATGAAACTTCATGTCAAGAGTAATGCACCACACCAGGTGCATTCAGAAACGTGTCAGGCTCCGTGCTCTCCAGGCACAGGGAGATGGCAGCACTGCACTTGGAGCTGCAGGCACCTCATGTGCTCAAGCACATGAAAACCTTCTACTAATGAGGGACTAAGCACTGACTGAGCAACCACGTGCTCTTGCCTCAAGTCCAGGAGAAAAAAGCATCCTGGCAGGCAGAGCTGGCCCACAGATGGAACTTGATGTCATGCACTATTGTAAATAATATTTTACTGCAATTACAGGGTTCCCAAACCCATTATAAAGATGGATGACAGGCATATCTCTGTGCTGTGGCAAATGCTTATTCTAGATTCTCTGTCTGACCAAAGATTTTATCCATGGCTGGATTAAAACATCTTGCATTTATTTTATCCCAATTCCTATAAATGTTTATGACAAATTAATCAACCAGGGCATCGGCTACAACCAGCAATGAGTCCCTCATATCTGGTAGTGACTTCTGTTTCTTCAGAAGGCATAGTACTATTCATGTACAAGTTGACTTTAAAAGTAATATTCAATCCCAATTACATAATCATAAATTAGAGAGTGTCAGCATTTCTCAACAAGTTCCATTTGCAAGGGGCAGGGGGGTTGTTAAAACCTATTTCAGAGATATTGTCTAGCTGTTGGTTTTGTAGATGATTGCAATCTCAACCAAATCCAAGAAAGATGGAAACAAAATTGCAAATGGAATGCATAATTTAAACTGAACTCTTCATGATTTTAACTGACAGCTGCTCTGAGGGAATTCCACCCAGCTCAGCAGCTTTGTTTTGGTGGAACAGCCATGCATCCCCATGGCAAGGTCTGACACTAAGCATACATTGATCACAGTGCCTAGCACTAGAAGTGATTACTACCAGCTTATGACCCAAGACCACAGTCCTAAAACAGACCCTGAGGTTCATCACCAAGCATTCAGACCTTCCTTAGTTTTGGAACATCTTACCAAGTGCCATTTGTCACTAAATGCTCCTTTACTGATTACTTGAAATAATGCTTTCTATTTTTTAATTATTTGTTTTTAAACAAGTGTTACTTGATAGTCTACATGTAAAGGACTATCTTAGCTTCCACAAATATGACCAAAGATAAATTTTACCCCTTGACTGAAGTGTTTTAGGTAAAAGCCTGTATAAACACAGATAAAGTTGGTGATAAATTCACTGTCTGAAGCCAAAGCTAAGCAAACTCAGACTACAAATAACGAATAGGTTCTGGTAAAGAGGATTATTATCCATTGCAAGAGTAGCCTGAAGACTGTTGTGTCTGGATTTAAAGACCCTCAGCTGAGAAAAGGCCTGTCTAAAAACCATACTTTAATTTGAACAAGATGAATTTAATGTAAGACAGTGATTTGTGGTCCATTTGAAATGGCCAGCTAGAGAATCTTCTAATCTATTTATAAGCATTTGAAATTTCACAGAGAAAGAATATTAAAGATGGATACTTTATTGCTTTGAAGAACATGGTGATGTAAACATCCAACAAACAGCACTTCAAAAACTGAGACCTATAACCTAACATCTGACCCATGCTTGGCTGTAAATATTTTCTCTGTAGGAAACAAAAAAAGGTCAAAAGGTGCTGGAAATCCTTCTCAACAGCATTGTTAAGGAGATTTTTCTGTAGGTTGGGGAAACTTTTTCTTTTGCTCTGATGCTTAAAATCAATAATTCCCTGCAGTCTCCCTATCTTTCAATTCATTCCTGTGTTCTGGTGACTCAATTGCAACGAAATGAGAGGACATATGAAAAATGAATGTATCAAATACATCAAATCTACAAACCATGGCAAGGTTGACTTAAACTAATGAAAACCATGAAAATCTTCAAAGAAAAATATTAGCAAGTTGGTCTTTAGACCAACCATTTTTAGTACTTCATCCCCATTTCTCAAGTCTCTAGATGGCTGTTTGTTTTCCTATACTTATTTTTACCAGCTTCAGTACTATCATTTACCTGATTCTGTAGTTTCAGCTGTCGTAGTTTCATGCTTTCATCCTCAAAGATGCTGGGAAAGGGAAAGAAACAAATTCATTAATTATTGCTATTAAACAGTTTCCATTACAAGAGCACAAGATATTCTCAGACTGCAACTTCGCCATCAAGACTTAAAAACAACTGTTAGACATTACTTCTATCCCACTAAAAGACCAAGATACAAAGAATTAAAAATAAAACATACTTTGTATTCTGTCAGAAATAGGACAAAAACTGTAGCTGAATCCCCTTAGTAAACTGCTCTGAAAACATTTTGTAAGCACTAAAGGCTTCATTATTGGTAGATGGATTATGACCCACTACTGAGGTAGGGCTATGAGACAATTTATACCTGAAGGTTTAACACAGTTCAAATTGATTCAGTAAAGTCCCTGCTCTGTCATAAGACACCCAATTCTAAATTAACTCAGTTCTCTCTTGGAGTTAAACCTACATAATTTTCTCTTCCTATTAGATTTTCCAAAACTACTGCTAATACCTGAATCTGTATTTTCAACATCTGATATTAATTCTTAGAGATAAAATATAATTATTTCACTATTTTGTTGTTTTATAGATAATTTTCATAAGAACTCTAGCTTTTCATTCTAAATTGTGTTCCATACAGATTTCCCATTTCCTTTTGTATGATAATGGATTACTACATAAAGTGCAATTGAGAGCAGCTAATCCTACATAGGGGAAATGTTAATTGACAATTAAGCACATATTCTGCCTATCACAGTTGTGCACTTCCTCCAACACAGCTTTGACAAAGACCTCTCTGGAACTGAGAAAGCATCAGGAAGAAGATACTACTTGATGTGGGAAATGGACAAATGTTATATATTTTATTAATAGCACACAGAAAAGCAGGGCAAGCCAAAATTTCAGTTTAAACAGGAAATTCTGTCTGGTTTATGTATCCATAAATGTCCAATGATGTGAAGCCACAAGCTGGCAGGCAGCGCTGAATATAATCCTAACAAGGAAAACCAGAGAGACAGCAAGAGACAGGGAGAGAGGAGGGGGGGTTTCTGCAAAACACATGCCATGGAAATTGGATTACAGCACATAGAGCTAAAGAGTCAAAAAGGCCTGAGCCCCCCTATAATAAACCCACATTTGTCTCAGCTTCCAGGCAANATCAGAGGTCCTTAGAGACAGCCTACCCTGGCCAACACAGGCCCTGCTCTGGAAGGTGGAATTATGCAGAGAAAGAGTTCTATATACACATCATATATAACAACTTATATGATCTAAAATTTATACTAGTTCTTGAACTAATAGTACTTTAAAGCAAGCTATGACTGCCATTTTCTTGATACACTTAGCAGTTCTCATCATTTCTGAACTTCTTTTTTTTCTAATGTATTTGAACTATCATCACACAACAGGTCTAGGACCTTGAAAATATCTTGTTTCTGAAAACTGATGTTACTCCTTCCTTGGATCTTCAATACATAGTATCTTGGATTCAAAGGCAATGGAGGGCCTGGAAAAATTAGTGTCTTTCTTGAAGAGGAATGGAGAGCTATTGCACATCCCCAAAACAACAGTTACAGTAATACAGTTGTCTTCCCTTGAAAACAGCCACAACTTAAGAAAGAAACAAGCAGAAGCTACTGAGTGCTGCAAGATATACAATAGTTATTGCATGACACTTCAGCATATTTATTATTTATAGCATAGGTGATGGAAAAGGCCATCTTTAGCAAAGTTTGAAAAATGCCTCAAAGCTCCACTTAAGATGTTCATGATTAAAAAAAAAAAAAAAAAGAGGGGGAATATTCCTTTTCTTCTCATACACCTACTGATTTAAGAAATAGATTATATTTGTTAACTGCAGTCAAGTTTGTTATAAAGCAATCTGTGTATCTCTGATCAGCAGTCGGTTTACAGACATATTCTTATGGACACGAAAGTTTCCTGTGCAGATACAAGCTACTGCTTGTGGGTTTGTTGTTTTTCCTAATAGAAAATGCATCCCCAAACAATTTGAGTCTATTCTTCAGAAAATAATAAAACAAATACAAACACTACCATTTTAGGAAATAAGTTCCCAGGTTTTCCTTTTTACCTGAAAGTTGACAAAGTGCTGAAATACACATACACATCTTGTGGAAATCCTCAGTGAAAATTATTTACTTCATATGCTAAATTATTTTCCACTCACACTGGAACAAAGTTACACCATGTAACAGGATCATAAAGCAGACTACACAGTGCTTCACCTCCGGCCACTTAATTGACGCTCAAACATGGCTGAAATACAAAGTTTCTAACAGGTCACAGAGCTTGACAGAGCAAAAAGATTACGAAGAGTATTCTCTCTTACAATTCAAAATTGCCTCATAGTAGGCCACAAAAGGAAAGCAGCCATCAATCCATCCTTCCCATTTTAAAAAGCAAGGATTCACACAAGGATCAAAATAAAAAGAAACAAAGCCACGAGCACTGTGGCTCTATAAACAGTTGCTAAAAAAACACAGCAATCTTACAATATTTTCATTTACTCCTCCTTCAACCTTTCCTAGAGCAGTCCCTCATTATGAAAGTGTAACATAATAACCAGACAAAAAAAGAGCTTCCCACACTTCAGACCTTTCCCTACTCATCACGGCACAGTTGGTGGTATTACAAACTTTAACAGGAAAAGGCTGTTCTAGAGTCACTCCTGCAACTCACTGCTAAGGAATGCAAGCAGTGTGCTAATCCAGCTGCAGGCTTCAAACAGGAATCCTCCTTCTACTGGGCTGACAACACAGATCAGTGTCTTTGGACATGCCCACACAAAACCACTGTGCTCTTTGCTTTTCTGTTTGAAGGGTTTACATGCAAGAAGACTTAAATATCCAGCAGGAAGAGGAAAAATTAGCAGCAATTCCACAGCTACAACAACACAGTTCAAAAAATGAAAAAACCCCACAGCCATCAGACCAGTCAAACCACCAAACAAGTAAACTTGTCAAATTTACTTTTGACAAATAAGAACTGAAAATATTCAAGTCGCCTGTCACGATCTTCCTCTTCCCAAGCACTGCAGTGCAGCAGACTACAAGAGACTCTGCCCCCCAATTCCTCCGCTGTGTTTATCAGAATCCACCAACAATCCTGCTAAAGCTGTGGACATGCCAGAGAAAGGAAAAATGACTCAGAATGTAACATACAAGAAAAGACTAATGATAATCCAGGATACAGAATAAAAATGAGAGTGGGAAAGCAATTATTTAACAAAAACACTCAACTGAGAAGATACAACAGCATGTCTGGATGCGGGAGAAGACAGCAAGATATAAAGGGGTTCACAGATCCATTTCCAGATTTGACACAGACCAACATGAAGCAAAGTTTTATTTTTAATTGATAGCATCTCAAATTCCTACTGAAATCAGAGTCAGCCTGGTTTCCATTTCATAAACAGAAATTAAAGTGTTGCAACAGGAATACACAGCAAATTTTATTATAAAAATGTTAACTTAGTCTTTCCTAACCATTTTCAGAATATCAAACAACGACAATGAACAGGTAACTCACCAATTATTTAACAGATATTCATATATGCAATTAAGGCTTCCTTTTTATGTAGTTTATTTTCCTTTCTGTAAAAAAGGCACACTACATCTATTGACACTTCTTTCAGAATGGACATACTGTTTTTCAATAACACTCCAATTTTGGCATTACAAACTGTGGAAAGGCAGAATTTACACTCTTGTTTTCATTGCAACTTTGCTGTGTGTCTGAATATGTTATACTAAAAAAAAAACCCACCAAAATAGTTATGATCTAAACACTTGGCAATAATTACCATTGAATCAGCCAAATACAAACTCATAGTATAATGCAACTCTGAGAACAACGAAAAACCCTGATATTGAAGTAGGAGAATGTAGAAAACAGGGCAAGAAAGTAATCCATCAGCCTGAAAATGGTCTTCCATTCTGTCCAAGGTCCACACAAGAAAAAGGATTCTGAAGAACTGAAGAGGGTTCAGCAGAAAGCTGAACAAATTGACCAAGGATTGGTTTATTCAAAAGAAAAATCAATATGCTCCACTGTATTCCATGGATTTGATGCCACAAATGACTATTGATGAGAGAAAAGACAACAAAATCCAGCCATACATAATTGAAACTAAACAAATTCAGACTGCAAATAGTTTTTTTTTTTTATTTAATACTGTGACCATAGAGAGAACTCATGGAGCTGTGTTTTTTCAACAGAAAACAAGGGGGTTTAATCAAGGTTGAATATTATTATGTTAAAAAAAAATTGCTGTCATAGAGTAAGGCTACAGTTTACCTCAGATTTCAGATGTGGTTATCACACAGAATGGGAGAGCAAGCATTCTGCTTTTAATTTATATCAATTACGTCCCCCTTATATATGGGCTGTTAAAGCTATAAGGAATCAAAAAAAAAAAAGGCTATTTCTATCATGGACTAGTTTTGCAAGGAATTGACTGGTTGCAGCTGTGAATGACAGGCAAGAAGCAGAGAAAGTAAGAAAAGCCACAGGAAAGAGGAACTTGCAGAGAGAAAATGAGTGAGAATTCACTGGAAAGACAGATTTGAAAAGACATTAAACAAAGGAAAAACACCATCATGAAAGTTCTTCCTGCATTCAACAAAATGTGTGTTCCTCATAGGTCCACTAAGAAATACTATACTCAGTTTTTCCTCCTAAACAAGCAATGCAACAAGGCCGTGCAGATTTAAAAGTTTCCCAGCTGGCTAAATCTGTTCTGCAAACATTTGATAATAAAAAGTAAGAGTCCCAGCCTCTTAAAAGAGGAAGGTCAGATAAGCTGATTGAAACAGACTCCACCTTAAAACAAAATCTGACCCAAGAGAAGCAAAGATAGCTTGTTTTGCTTTTTAATTGTTCTAAGCATCTTTAGAGCCTATATTAGCACTGTATATGCACTGAACTCTTGGTGAGAGAAATTCAGGAATTATTACCTATTTTGCACAGCTCTAGGGAAGGTATTACAGCTTCAGATAGTCCATAGTTTGGCAGGGAGATTTCAGGGAAAGTGTCCAGCAGAAACTTCCAGCTCATTGTAAAGTGAATTAGATTTTGAGTTTACAGCACCTTTTACAAACAAACTTGATATTTTTATAGCATTCTGATGCATAAATCCTTTTAACAAACACAATCTTTTGATCTAAATGGGAATATGAATCTATACATTAATAATCAAGATTCTTAAATTTTTAGTTGTTGCCATTGCTCTACTTTTTTTAAAGGAGCTCCAAGGCACAATAACATCATTTCTGTCCACAAATATCCCCAATTTTCCAATATGTTGTGTTCCATTTCTCACTCCACAGAGGATTACTTCCATCAGGAGTCTTACAGAGCCCATGTAGCTCCTTCTTCCTTTGCAGGACAGTTTAGTAAAGTTGTAGCAGCAGTTATGTCTCTGAGCAATACTCCCAGAACTTAAGAATCAGGGAACAAGAAGTGGCTTGTGGCACATATCTTTGTCCACTAGATTTTATTTTTAGGTGTAGAAGAGCAAGTAAAAGCAACTTCAGTAAGAAATGTGGAGTCAGCTGGTGTGAAAGTGTTTTCACTCTTAACCCTCCAGAGATCTTTCCTGGGGACTGTTGTCCTCATGTGAACTACAGCTATGAAGGAAAATAGAAGCTGTAGAAAAGAGATCAGCTGAAGAAGGATTCTTATATTTTGAAAGATAGAAGATATAATCCAAACAGCAATTGCAATACTGTTTCTGGAAATGGTTGAGGAGCAAAATTTATCTGTAATGCACCTTCCAATCCACAAAAGGGAGGAGTCCCACTGACACAACTGTAATTGCACATTTCTGGGAAAACGTGTAACATAGCATCCATAAGATTGAGGATTACCAATTTTTTCTGCCTTTCCCAAGGCAGAAGAGTGGGGCGGGGTTGGCAAAAACTTGGTATTTTTTCCTTCACAATTAAATAGCAGTAAGTCTTCCAAAGTAAACTGATCTGCTGCAAATCAGCCATAAAATGCCACATCTATTTCTAAGTGACATGGCTAAGGTTGCACCAACATTTTCTTTACCAATTGATATTTCAAGAAGGGCAAGTTTTAGTCTCTGTCTGCCTTTTTTACATAAAGAATCCTTTCCTGATGAAATTAGATTTACCCTTGATTTCTCCCCGCCCCAAGAAACATGCACAGATTACTAATGCTGATTTGAGAAAGATTTCACAAAATTTGTTTGGAAGCTTTACACCTACTAAACGTATTATGAAAACAATGACACAGCAACGGTTAACACAATTTTGGAAGCAATTCTGAATGAGTCAATAAACTGTTGTTAATAAAGCCTGTCTTTGATATGCTTTAATATAGAAATTATGCCCCACATAATACAGATTGAGTAAGCCGTATCTCAGAATATTGCAAAATAAGTATAACATTAACTAATAAGAACAATAAATTATGTCAGAGCAGGCTGGATGGAGGGAGCATCTAGAGATAAGCCTTGAGATCTGTATGTCCTACTTCACTTCAAAATACACCTGAATCCTCTGGCTACTACATGTTCCTGCCAATAACTTGTACCAACTACCTGAACAATTTACAAGTTACTAAAAAAGATCCAAAAGAAACAAAAAGGCAAGTTAGTCCTTTAAAACTTCTGCTTCTACCTACCTCCAGGCTTAATAATGGAACTTTATAGAAAAGTACCTGATAATTTCACTTTAAAGTCACATGGACTGGAAGCATGCCAAAAACACACAAATCAAAACATCCACTATCCCCTCATCCCCTCCAAAAAAAATCCAACCCCAAAAAGGTTGGTGTTCTGAAGATTATATATACATAAATATCTCAAGAAGCCCCTTCCAACCTCCATGATTCTGTCTGTTTGGGTTCTAGAGATCACAAGATAAATGGAGATAGTTTAGATCCTGAGAGAACAAACTAGATGACAATAAAGAATACAGACTGTCACAAGAAAATGCAACAGGAACAAAAGCATCATGAAATAGTTACATTCTAAGCTCAGAACTATTTTGTCTACTGTACTTCTTAGTGTTTGCATGCCATTCAAAAACTGACTCAAAGTACCAAAGACTAGCTCCTCCAAGGAACAAGGGAACAGAGCAATGAAAACAAACAGCACTCTCTGGACAGAAGCTACTAGATCTTCTATTTGGACTACAAAGAAGAGCACAAACAAAAACCTGTGTCATTCTCTACTATACTATACTGGGAGAATGGAAAGGAGATTCTTGTTTTCCTTAGCCAAAATCTCAAGTAATTTGTTTCTCCAAACCTAAAGTGAAAGGATTATTCTTTTCCTGGAAGGAAGGCCAAAAGCAGCCAGAAATCCACACAAGCCATCAACCATTAAAGCCATCACTGATGCTGGGAAGGTGGCACAAAGACAACCATAAGAACGTTCACATAAACTTATCTTTAAGTGTGTAGCCAAACAGGGGTTTTCAACTGGCATTTTATTAAATACTTTCAAGAAAAGGGAGACAAGGAACCTCCTGCTAGGCACATTCCTTCACGAGTTCACAGCTGGTGACTCCTTGAGTAAGGACTTTTCAGCTAAACTACCCCTACAAATACAGAGCATTATGCTTCCAAAATCATGTTTATTCAGGTGAACTTAATGAGACTTAGGTTTCTGCTAAAGAAAAGAAACATTTATTTCCACAAGCAGAACACCAGCTTTCTATTTAATGTCCTCTCAATTACATGCTCCAAATCCCCATGGTCATTTCACTTACAGAAATAGCTCTGCCCAAGGAAAAGGCAAAGCAAGATCCACAGGGGCTTGGAATTCTGACTCCTACGATCTTCTGTTAGTAAATTATTAAACCCTGACTGTCACTTTTGTTGATGTTGTACCTAATTACAACACGAAACCAGTGAAATGTAGAGCAGAATCTACTCTCTCCTAGCAACAAAGCCAGCAGTTAAATGGCAGGTGGTATGTTTAACCCAGACCAGGTAACAAAACTCAAAGTTCCCTGAAAATAATTTGCATCACACTTCACACCACAAACTGCACTTGTTTTATAGTCTTTTGAATTAAAAACGGGAAAGAACATGACATTTTCTGAACTGACGCTCTAGAACTGATTGTGGGCTTTTATTTCCAGTCCAGCATTTTTTACATTTTTAAAAGATTGCAAGGAGAAGCCATTAAAGAGATAGAAACAGTGCAATGTAATTTCCATCTCAAACTGTGTGACTCAGCAAGATACCACTGCTAGATTTAGGTTCTTGTTCTTTTTTTTTGTCTCAGATTTCACACAAGAATGCAAAGTCAGAAAGGAGCGCAAAAGCGACCACAGACTCCTATTACAATAACACAGGTAGCTAAGAGTTCAAACATCCCAGAGGTTATATGTTTTAAAGAGCTCTAGAAGTAAGTGTAAATGTTCTTGGAGTAGTCTACAACAACTTCTCTAAGCACATCAGAAATCCACTTACAAGAGAATTCATCCCATGACTCAATTACAATACAATCAACAGTCAACTGTGCCTCAGTGACAAAACACAAATCTAGAGCTATTCCAGTGCAAGTCTGGTTGCAGAAAGTTTTCACACATACAAAGTCATAATTATGTTAAGTCAGGGCATTTGTCCCCCCTACAGATGCCACATTAACAGTGTTTAAAAAAAGCAGAAGACAAAAATAATGGTTCTCTATAAAAAAATAGTCATTTTTTTGTAACCTAAAATCTAAGTAATAAGAGATGGGAGAAGAACTTATTAGAAACTGAAGAGACAATTCAAACAAGGTTCAACTTTAAGACACCTCTTTGCAATTGCAGTTACCAAGTGAATTTCAAATTGTATTTGGAAATTTCAGTCACACATTGTTGCTACATTTTCTCTCTCGACACTGCTGTCTACCTGGTAGGAAGTGAGGTGATTCCTTCTTCATTCACACTAAAACTGCAAAAGATTTTTTCTGTTGAATCTGTACTCCAATGAGTAAATATAAACCACATTTATAAAATATTTACAGATTTATCTCACTTGGGACAGATTTCTTGATTATAATGTTTAGCGTTGAAAAAGGTGAAGCAAACAGGATACTAAGCCAATTCTCTTTTATCTAAGGATAAGACTTGCAGAATTACAAGTCCTACAAAACAATGCTTTTTAATTTGAAGGAGCTCACTGGTGGCAAAACAAAAACACCCAAGGACTAACAGAGATGACGATAGGCTTTTAAAAGCAATTTTAAACTTCTGTCTTCTCTGGATTACAAGTATAGCTAAAATAATAAGCGAAGTATTTTGTCCTTTTTTCCTCAAAATTATAATTATGGTGCACCTACACAAAACACTCAAGCCCAGCAGCCTCTGAGATTCCTGTCAATCTCAGCTACAGTAAGGTTTTTCAAATATGGAAAGGGCTTTTGGCTGGACACCAATATTACTTTTGAAACTAGTTTTGAACCCTTCTCAGTCTGGGGGCTCATAATATTTTGAAAATTGAGCTTATTGACAACAGGCTCTTTTTATTCGTTAACTTTTGAAGACACTGAGGAAGTGTCCCAGAGTTCCTGAGTTCACAAGCTGAAAGCCACTAAGTCATGCACATCTAGACCCCAAGGAAGCATCCAAATGACTGTAGGACCTCTGAAGCTGACATCCAGTTTTGTAGTCTCTGTAGACTCAGTCAAGATTTTTGCACCCTGAAAATTATCATCTTCATACATGACACCTGCAAGTCAGAAGTTGAAACACATTGGGAATGCAGCATGTGGGAGGCTTTAAGTAATCCCATATATGGTGTAATTAGTGTACAAAAAGGTGAAGTCCATTGTTCCCCAAAATTCTAAAATACGTACTACCATAAGATCCAAGTTTCTTTCTCAATATTTTAAAAGCTTACAATAGTTTAGAATTACTTTTACCTGAATGTTTCTACTGTATTCAACATTAGTAATTTCATGTTAAGTCTCAAAATGGACTTTCCCAAAGGAAGAAAGAAAGTATAGCACTTAGCAAAACTATGAAATAGCACTACAAGTTTTATGATCTCCTAAAGCATTAGGATGGTTGTGCTTTGTCTCCCTGAAAGTCAATCAAACTCTAAAATAAAATGAACTTGAGCAATTTCAGTTGCAGCCACCTCAAATGGAAGATAGATTAACACAGGTTTCAGAGATGGCCTAAATACAAGATCTTTCTTCTTTATCTATCATCATGTATCCCACAGCACATTTACAAAACTGTATGCATTTATTTTGGCTTGTATCCTTCACCTCTATCCACTAGAAATAAAATACTTTTTATATCTTTATGTGTATTTTACACATTGCCCAATAGTAAAGGTATTCCACCTCTGGTGGGGGGGGTGGGAAATGGCAAAAAAAGGAAAAATGCTGCTAATCAGTTCTCATTTACAGCCTTTCTAAGCTTTCCAGTGTAGTATCTTCATTGCTATGAACAGTCACTTATTGCACTCCACATTTACTTTTCCTCTAAAACACACTGTTTGAAAAACTGACAATTATTTTACCAAACGAGTTCTAGTGACTAGATTAGTGATTTAGGGATCATTTTACTATCTCCGTTTCAGAAATAGAAGATCCTTCCTAAGAATACAGACTTTTGTCTTCCTGCAATTTACTACAATGCCGATGAACTTGGTAAGTTCAGAGCTGGACCCCTAAAATAACAAACCTTAACGATCTATTTTAAAACTGTGCATTTTTATTTAAGTTCGTGTATTCTAGTTCTGTTACTTTAACCATGGAGACTAATAAAGTTAAAAAATTGATTGTTTGTTTAATAAACTGGGGTGGGAGAGAAGCAGCTGTCACATGAACTGCCATTATTGCTATGCTATTTCTGTGGGGGACCCATAAAAGTACACAAAACAAATTTCTTAGCAGAAAGAAATTATACCAGTAGAACTGTTATCAGAAAAACAGCATTATTTCCTGTAGCTTCAACTCTTAACTTAAACATCTAATATCTATGCAAGAAAACTTACATGCATCTGGTCATCAGTTTTTCAAAAATTGTTTCCAGAACTGGTACACAACCCTCAGTCCTTAAAGTCTGCATAAAGAAGTAATCTTCTACTGTTTCATAGCATATTTGGTGCACCCAAGCGGTTACAGGACCTTTTCTCTTTTGCTGCTTTTCACTCTCAACTAAAATTACAAAATCTAATAATATATGTATTAAATAAATACTATTTCTCTTCTACACCGTGTTCCTTATAATATAACTACTAGAAGTGTAGGTGTCTCTCTTTACTGGCTTCACTTCTCCCTATCCAAACATCTGAGGCACAAGATACAGGTTTTCCTGTGTTTTTTTACAATCACACTGATTCTGTCAAAACCTGTTTTCGCTGCCTGCCTGTATCCTCACATTTAATTTCAAATAATTTCGGTTTTGAGCTAGTCAAGTGCCACAGGCACAAACTCTCCAAAATCTCTTCTCCACAGTTCACAGCTGCTTTTCCTATTACATCAGCTAAATTCCTTTCAGTTATTTCTCCTTTTTCCCTTGCAAAGGCACACGGATTATGTCATCACATAGGCCACGAGTTTCACGAGGGACAGAACGGCTCAATAACATCGCGAAAACGCTTCACAGCAGCGCCTAGAAACGAAGAGTGGACCGAGACCCCACAAAAGCGATTTAATGTACAACTACTTAGATGATGCACAACAGACAGTAATGAAGAATGAAGCACATAAAACACAACAACACATAAATCAGCAGGACGGCGGCCGCCCGAAGCGGGACACGGGTGTTAGGGGGGCAGCGCCGACCCGCGTGGCCGTCGCCGTGCGGCTCCGCCCGCCCGGGCCCCGCTGCGGCCACTCATCCCGGCACCGGGCGCTGCCGCTGGGGGCTGCCATGCGAGGCAGCCCCGGCCCAGGCCGTTTTGCCGCCTCCCCAGGCCCCCTCACCTGTGGCCGGCGGGACCCCCAGGCCGCGCCGCTCCCTCCATCGCGGCCCCGCCGTTGCTATGGGCCCCCGCCCGCCGCTGCCCTTAACAACGGCGCGCGGCACTGAGGCGCGCCGCCATTGGCCCGGACCGCGAGGACGCCGCCCGCCCATTGGCCGCGGAGCCACGCACGCGCAGAGGAGCAATGGTCCCCTCCCCTGTCGCCGTCTCCGCTGCAGTCGCGGGAGGAGCCCCGGCGCGGAGCCTCGGGAATCACAGGGCTCCCTCGGGGACACTCCCCACGACAGAGACACTTTTCCCCAAGGAAGCCCGGCCCAACAGACCCCCGTCGCCAAGGCGCTCCCGCCCCGCCCATGTCCTCAGCCCCGGCAGTGCCATCGTCCGTTCGGGCGTGTCCTCGCACGCAGCTGAAGTGCCGCTCCCGCCGGGTCAGGCGCTGGCCTGTCTCTTCGAGAGCTCGAAGTTTGCCTTCACCAGGATGTCGGCAGCGCTCAGCTTCCCTCGCTCCCGCAGGTACTTCATGACGTGAGGTCGCCGTCTCCAAGTGACCTTTACTCCATACTCATGTTCGGGAGTATCTGTAACCAGCACTGCTGCCGACTTCCCTCTCCCACAAGGATCAATACCAAGTGCCAGCTCTTTTTCTGGATGCCAGGTATCACTACTTTGTGACAGAGTGTTGCTGCATCTCCAGTTCCTTAGGGAAGGCACCTGAGGAGCCTCTGCATCTGGTAGACTAAAAGCTTCTCGCTCCACAGGCTGGAGAGCAGATTCTCTACAGTTCTCTGGACCCTGCACTTGGATATTGGCATTTGCTGCTGTCCCTTTCTTGAGCTGGCTGTGAGAACACTGTGTGTCCTTCCTTGAATGCTTTGGATGATCCAAGGGGTGGCCTGCATGTCCTTCTGGATTCTCAAAAGTTAAAGGAGGAAATTTGCAGGCTGCAGCTCTTCGACAAGGTCCTCCTGCATGAAGCAAACTGTGGTTGGCATCCTGATTCTGAGGCTTGTGAGGACCACGGTGCTTCTTCTGGCACGCTTTCAACACCACTGGCTTAGTTGTTTCAAATTGTGGGCACACCTGAAAAAAAAGACATAATAACAAGATAAAAACCCAGCCATTTTCTCCAGACAAGTAATGCCAACCTGATTCTGCTTCGCCACCTGTCCCATCTTTTTTCAGTGTGTTCACTGAGTAAGCTGGTCTGCTGCAAAGGGAGTCACTAACAAAGCTGCTATGCAGCAGATGCCTCATGAACATCATATTCTGCCACTCTCCTCAGAAAACTCATTGGGGTGCAAGTGAGCTATTCTCTGCCAACTTAGAACTCAAGATTTGGGTTTAAAGGAAATCTAACTGTTGGCTACTCCTGTAACCCCTGCACATTTAAAACTGTTCAGAAATTGATCCTTTTTCTTTCTTTGTCTTAGCATAACTCCAAATAGATTTAGTGAACTAAATACTCAGTCTCCCTGAACAGGTAGAGGTTGAATTGAGAGAGTAATTAAAGGATGCCCACTTAGCTGAGTGGCCTTAGATTGTGTTAATACAGTATTCACAATTTTCCCCCAAAATATCCAGATCGCCCAAAATCCACTTCAAAAAATCAGCTTTCTATAAGAGGTGGTCCAAGCTCAACAATCTATGTTTCTTTGAAAGATTCTGGACTCTTACTCAAACCCTGGAAATCCTTTTTTTGCTGTGTTCTTTATCTTCCTGGTTATCAACAAAAAGAGTCCAGATTCTGTTTCAAATTGCAGTTTGTTTTTCCCCAAGGGACACCAAACTGGGTTCTTGCTATGGTAACTACAATCTCCTTCAGCATTCTAAAGTTACAACATAGTTCCTCAAAAAACTAAGTACAGTTGAATTAAGGATAGCAATTGTCTGCTGTACAACTGAACTGCTTGAATGCAAAGCCTGTGTGCAGGAAAAGGAAAGTGATTCCATGATAATTGTATCCTAGCACATACTCAACACAGGTCAATCACTGACTTTGAGGATATGACCTCCTGGCTTCAGAGAGCATGTATGGTAGGAGCCTAGCAGTCGAGAAGGTATGAAAAACTTAGATAACATCAAGAAGAGAGGAGCAGAAAATCAGTTCTCACTCAAACAGGTTGACACTCCGCAGAGGATACCTCCAGAAGTTACAAACCTACCACATTTTCAAACTGAAAAATATCTGACATTTTAAGCACTTGAAACAAATTTTAAAATCATTGTATGTTTAGAATCAAAGAGCTACCAATGTGGATATTTCCAGCTCTTCCAAACAAAAAGAATGCTTATTCACAGCAGTTATTTTACTTAGTATTTCAGAAGCCACAAAGCTAACTGCCTCAAGCACATACAAAAAAAAAGTTAAAGGGAAAAGATGGAACGTGTTCTACTTCAAGATTAAGGCATCACAAAAATAACTTCAGGTCACCAGGAACAAAGGAATGTCTCATGCAGGTTTGAAACCACACTTCCTGAGCTTCCTTTGTGAAGAGCAGAGCTGAGCAGCAGCAATGCTTAAACGGTGCTGAAATGCTTAAAAGAGCTCCCCTAGGTGATGACTGCTGTTGTATAGGAACAGTCTGTCATTGCAGCACCTGTTTGTTTAAAAAAACCCTATCCTTACATGATAGAAGGAACATCTTAGGAAAATGCAAGCAGTCCCAGAACAGGAGCCCATCAGACCAGAAAAGGGGCCCATAAGAAGACTGATATAGAGAGAAACTATTCAAAAGACAGAATAGAAAAGAGGACAGGTTAGAACAAATAATCCTGAAGTGAAAACCTATGTTCTCTAAGTTTAGAAGTGTCAAATTTAAGCAAAGCAACTAGTACTTTAACATGTAACATTGAGAGTTCAGCAGTTATTTCGAGCAGTAAGCCAATAAAATTTCCCTTCATATTTATAATGTGCAGGGTTTTCAGTTGCCATAGAAAACAGCATCTTCCTGATAAGAATTATTTTTCCAGAAATAGTCATATTAACCAGTACAGACTGCACACAGTTTTACACTTTCAAATAACCAAGACCTTAGTGGTTGCTGTTAGACTGTGAAGCAACTCATAAGCACTTATTTATGTTTTAGGCTGCTACAATGAGTTCAAGTCTGGGCTACTAATTTTCAGTAACCAGAACAGATAACTTTCTGTTGAGACATATGGGAAAAACTTGAAAATCGTGGCTGTGGGACGCAGGGGGAAGGATAATCTATACCAACCCAGGCAGCAGAGGTGCTCCGGTCTACAGGTTTTGTAGGCACACGTCTGGGATTCTGGGCCAAAGGCAGCGGAGTTTCATAGCAATGGATGGGTCCTGCCCACGGCTTCTCAAGGAATACCAGCTCTGCCTTCTTGGCCTTGTGGGTACATTTCTTCTTTGGAGGCATCAAGAGGTATGGTAAAACCACTTAGAAACCTCATGATGCTTGTTAGAGCCAGTTGGAGAAAGAGGGAAGCACCCCAAGGAGATGCTGAAGTGCTCTCGATTCTGTAGAAGGCAAATAAATGTATTTGAAGATAGACTTGTTTGGAAACTTCAGATCTAGTTTTTAACAGAAGCAAAACATTTATGCAGCAGTTGAGCATACAAGTCTCTAGGCAGACTTCTTCCTACCAGTAGTTTTTGAACCTTCTGTTGATTTCCAGGTAGATTTAGAAATGCACAGCAGGAATTGGAGCAGTTGACCTACTGATCCAGCTATATCAAATCAGCTATCAAAAAAAAAAGTCAGAAGAACTTGCTTTCTCTTTTCAATTTAATTTGGTTTGTAATGCCAAGAATATACTGTAGGGCCAAGGTAACCAGAAGTCTTTACATTTCTAGTTGCTAACTACCTTTTTAATTAAATACCTTTTAATTTCAGGAATTTTTAAGTTTTTTAGTTTGTTTTTGTTACAGGACAGAGTTGACATTTCCCTCCTGTATTCTACAGATCTTGCTTTTTTTTTTTTTTTACCTAATGAATAAATTTGAATTGAAGTAACATTGAATTTAATTTTCCATTGAAAAACAGATCACAGAATCAATTAGGTTGGAAAAGACCTCTGAGATCATCAAGTCCAGCCTGTGACCAAACACCACCATGTCAACTAGACCATGGCACTAAGTGCCACATCCAGTCTTTCCTTAAACACCTCCAGGGATGGCGACTGGAGCAGCCCATTCTGGAGCCCATTCTATTGTCTAATCACCCTTTCTGTGAATAAATTCCTCCTGATGTCCAACCGAAACCTCCCAAGGCACAGCTTAAGGCTATGTCCTCTTGTCCTGACACTTGTTACCGAGGAGGAGGCCAACCGCCTCCTGGCTACAACCTCCTGTCAGGTAGCTGTAGAGTGCAAGAAGGTACCCCCTGAGCCTCCTTTTCTCCAGGCTTAACACCCCCAGCTACCTCAGCTCTTCTTCATAGAACTTACTCTCTAGACCCTTCACCAGCTCCATTGCCCTTCTCTGGACATGCTCCAGCACCTCGGTGTCATTCTTGAATTGAGGGGCCCAGAACTGGACACAGCACTCGAGGTGTGGCCTCACCAGTGCCAAATACAGGGGGACGATTACTGCCCTGGTCCTGCTGGACACGCTGTTCCTGATACAGGCCAGGATGCTAGTGGTCTTCTCGGCCACCTGGGCACACTGATGGCTCACGTTCAGCCAGCCTGAATCACCACGGGCGAGCTCAGAAGAGGAACTCCAAGAAGAACATTTTAGAAGAGATGTATACGAATGCAACATCCTGACTGCTTACCAGAGGCGCAGCCTCCTCGGGGCGTCCTGCGGGCCCCCGCAGCCCGGTATAGCCGTGACACACGTTAAACGGCGGAACTCCGCGGCTCTTCACCAGGGGCCAACGCTCGGCCGGCGACCCGGGCACAGAGCAGGGCTTCCAGGCGGCGCGGCCGGAGGGAGCTCCGGGGACTGCCTCAGGCGGGACGGGACGGGCGCTGGGACCCCGGTGCCGACCCCGGTGCCGACCCCGGTACCGACCGCTCCGGCCCGGCGCGTCCCGCCGGCCCAGCCGTATCCCCCGCCGCCACCGCCCATTGGCCCGCGCTGCCACTGCCCCGCCCCCGCCCCCGCCCATTGGCCGCCGCCGGGCCACCCCGCCCCCGCCGCCGCTCACTGGCCCAGGCCGGCACGTGACCAGGCCGGGGCCCCGCCGGGCGCCAAATTCAAACCGGGGCCGCCCCGGGAGTGCCGGAGCCGCCGCCACTTCCATCGGCCCTGTCCGCCCGGGAGCTGGTGAGTCTCCACCTGCGTCTGCCCCACCTCCAGTATCCCCCTGCAAGGACCGGCAGCCCCGGGCGGCCGCGCTAAGACCGTGAGGCGCCCGGGAGAGGGAAGCGCTTAGGCTCGGCCTGGGGTGGAGGGACCCCGGCGGGGCAGGCGGACTTAACGGCGGGCGCGGCGGCGCTGGGGCTGGAGCGGGCGGAGGAGGAGCAGAGAGCCCTTTAGCGCTGCCCCTCTTACCACACCTGAGGCCTCGTGTGCACAGGGATGCTCCTGGGCCTTTACTGGTGGCAGCAGCTCCAGGCCTGTTTGGGAAGTGGCGCGCTCCTGTAGGGAACGCAGTCTGTTGGAGGCTGGCTAAAGGCTCCTCTTTGGGCGCTGTCTAACCGGGGTGTCTCTTTAAGGGGGTGGAGCTGATCGCAAGGGGCCGTACGTGTGCCTGTGTGCCACGACCCGCATGGAGTGCGGAGCGTTCCCGTCGCTGCCGAGCAGCCCGCGATCCCGGCTGTCTGATCCCTGCGCGTAGGGCAGCTCGGTTTGTTTTCCGCTGGACTCTCTGCTTTGTATCAATGTAGGTGACTCTTACTGAGAACTTTCTCGTTTACCTGCTGGCCCAGTCCAATCTAGCAATGTAAAAGGCCTCCTTTTTTACATTAGGGATGCCTGGCATCCCTAATGATAAACAAAAAGTAAAATTTTTGTGTTCTCGTTCTGTTATAGTTTGCTGTTAGACACAGGTTCCACCAAATTCTTGATGGTATTATAAGCAGTATTCTCACTGCATCTTGTCCTGGAAGCAGTATCTATGAATTTTATTTCCTCTGCTTCCTGCTTTATATTCTAAATTGCCTGTTGTCAAAAAGTTTGACATTTAAATGTATGCTGCCCAATGAGGAATTTATCTGGTTCTTGACAAATCTACAGAAAAAGTGACTAGAACATTTACTTTACATCTGTTTTAAAGCGCTTAACTTCTGCTGCATTTATTGTGTGCTTTTGTGGTGTTTGAGATAATCTCTTCTTCCCAGATCTTAAACCATCTGTAAATTCCCTTTTCACTCAGGTTGTGTAATCTTCTGTAAGAATCAGGACTGCTACTTCTATGTTCTACTTCCTATCCATTCCTGCTTGCTGGCTGATGCTGGCCAAGTCACATTATAGCTAAGACTTTCTATAAAGTACAAATACACACTTTCCTCATCATTATGTACTTTGTGATGCAAATTATCTACTGCAAATATCTCTCCTGTCCTGCTTACACAAGGTGCAAGTAAAGGAGGTACAGTATGACTTTTCAGTAGCCTTGCCAACCTTATTAAACACTTTTGATTTTATTTTCCTTTTGTGTTTTTGGCTTTGTAGCAATTGCTGAGAATGTGTGCTCTGTGGGAGACCTGTGATGATTTGCTGCACTCTTTATGTTGTATCTTTTGTTTTACAGGACTTGTTCCTCTCCCTTTCAATGGAGAGTGACAGTATAGATCAATAATGAGGACCAGCCCTCGCAGGCCCTTAATTCTCAAAAGACGGAAACTGACCCTCCCACAGACGGATGAATCCAGCACTTCAGCAAGAGATGAGAACAGAGGTCAGGATGAAAAGACTCCTAAGCAGGAGCACAGCCAGGAGGACCAACACAACAGACAACCCAGAGACAAAAGGGACTGTGGCCTGCAGAAATTCCCAGCGGGAATAAAGATAATTGACCATCCTACAATGCCCAACACACAAGTGGTGGCCATCCCTACAAATGCTGATATCCAGAGCATCATAGAGGCACTGACGGCAAAAGGAAAAGAATGTGGCAACAATGGACCCAACAAGTTCATCCTCATTAGCAGTGGGGGCACGTCCCGTTCAGCAGGTCCAGCACCATCACAGCATCTCCCATCAGAGAAGAAAGCCAGTGCAGCAGTCAAGGCTGCAGATGGTCCAGAAAGAGAGAAGAATGTTACACAGACACCTGGTCTTGCAGGCGGGACAGCGCTCTGGCATTCAGGAGTTGATTCTGCGGGTGGACAGGAACAGGAGAGCAACAGTATGTAGTCTCTACCAGGTTTCTTTTGGTTGGTTGGTTGGTTGGGTTTTTGTCCTGACAGACAAAGAGATGTGAAGTGGACCAATGAGTGTAGTGCTTGAATCTCGGTACGGAGTAACAAATAATATTTTGTTAATTACAAAATAGCCTATAGATTTGATTCTAATAATCTACATAGCTTTGCACATCTAGTGAAATCTGAAGGATCACAGTGCATATGTTTTTAGTGGAAGACATCTGAGCTTCTGACTTGGATCTTGTGCTATGTCTTTCGGTTAGAGTCTGTCATCTCCATCCTTGGCTTCTGCTTACTAAATTCATCCTTTAGCTAACGATATTCTTGAAGCACTAGATCAACATTGTCCTGTTTTGGTTGAAAGCAGCAATCTGGTTTGAGTGTTCATTTTTAAGGCTGCAGCTCTTTTCAGAAATAGGCAACTTCACATGAAATCAGGAATGCAAGAGTAATTCCTTCCACAACATTAGCATTGCAATACCATCTTTTAATAGTGCGACTAAATGCCTTCCTTTTGACAGTTGAGATGAAGGGTTAAGAGGGTTACTTGTAAGTAAGCAGAACTATGATAAGGGGTTCTGCACTTCGGTCACAATCCCATGCAGTGCTACAGGCTGGGCAAAGAGTGGCTGGAAAAGCTGCCCAGCAAGAAAAGGACATGGGGGTACTGGTCAACAGTGGCTGAACATGAGCCAGCAGTGTGCCCAGGTGGTCAAGAAGGTTATTGGCATCCTGGCCTGTATCCGGAACAGTGTGTCCAGCAGGACCAGGGCAGTGATCGTCCCCCTGTATTTGGCACTGGTGAGGCCACACCTCGAGTGCTGTGTCCAGTTCTGGGCCCCTCAATTCAAGAATGACACTGAGGTGCTGGAGCATGTCCAGAGAAGGGCAATGGAGCTGGTGAAGGGTCTAGAGACTATAGCCCTATGAGGAGCGGCTGAGGGAACTGGGTTTGTTCAGCCTGGAGAAGAGGAGGCTCAAGGGAGACCTTATTGCTCCCTACAACTACTTGAAAGAGGTTATAGCCAGGTGGGAGTTGGCCTCTTTTCTCAGGCAACTAGTGATAGGATGAGAGACCGGGGGGGTTCAGGTTGGACATCATCAAGAATTGCTTCCCTAAAAGGGTTGTCAAGCATTGGAACAAGCTCCCCAGGGAGATGGTAGAGTCACCATCCCTGAAGGTGTTCAAGAAACAACTGATCGCAACACTTAGTGCCATAGCCTGGTTGCCAAGGTGGTGTTTGGTCAAAGAAAGGACTCAGTGATCTTGGAGGTCTTTTTTTAACATAAATGATTCTGTGATTCTGTAATATGGGCTTGTTATCCCAACAGGCAGTGGTGAGACAATGAGCTCTGTGTTGGACAATAGTCTCACTAACATCCAGTGGCTGGGGAAGATGAGATCTGATGGGCTAAATCCCTCTTCTGTGAAGCAAGACACAGAGAAAGAGAACCAAATGCCTCTGCAGGAAAGAATCAAGGTAAGTAGGAGAAGACAACAGCATGTGCTAAAATTTTTGGTAAGGAAGTAATCTGTGTGGATCAGAAGACTTCCAAGAACTAGGCATCACTGTCTCTAAGTAACCTGGGTTTGGCCTTTACTGATTTGAATAGAACATGGAGGATCCAGGGATCATTCATGTATCGCTCCTTCTGTCTCTCAGACTGAAGAAGAAGCTGCTGCTGCTATTCCTGCTGCTGCTGCTATTCCTACTGCTGCTGCATCCTCATCATGGCAGGATTCAGTGTCAGAACGACCTCCTTACTCCTACATGGCCATGATCCAGTTTGCCATCAACAGCACTGAGAAGAAGCGTATGACTCTGAAGGACATCTATACCTGGATTGAGGATCATTTCCCTTATTTTAAACATGTAGCTAAGCCAGGTTGGAAGGTAACAAGCAGGCCTTCAAGTTGCTGTGGGCCACAGGGTGATGTTATAAGCCATCTGGATCAAAATGAAAAGTTGTTCCCCAGCCTGCAGAGCAAGATGGAATTTCATTTAAACATCCCACCCCAAATACCCTCCCATTCCAGATGTTCACTCTCCCACTTCTTGTATCCCTTGTCTCATTCCACTTGAGCAAGATGATGATATATTTGATCACTGGACTAAGAATAAGGAATTCAAGAGTAAATAGAATAAGAGACTGATGACAGGGTTGGCTGGGTATGCTGTGAATATGAAAGTTCAGTGTTGTCTACCCTTTGGAATCTAATCCCTCTGCTAGGGCAGTCATGTTTGAGGTAGCCCTTGCTGTGCTGATAACAAAACTACTGCTTTTCAACTCCCCTCACTGCTTTCTCCCCAGAACTCCATTCGGCACAACCTGTCCCTTCATGATATGTTTGTCCGTGAGACATCTGCTAATGGTAAAATCTCGTTCTGGACTATTCACCCTGATGCAAACCGTTGCCTAACATTGGACCAGGTATTTAAGGTGAGTTGCCTCATGCAAAGAAAATAGGACAGGTTATCCAGTTTCTAGGCAGATGCACCTTATTTTAACTGTAAAGTTAAGCTGCTTTGACATCAGCCTTTTTGTAGAAGCTGTATTCAGTCACTTCTCTTGACAAATAGACAAGCTCTGCATTTGAAAGAAAAGGTGCTGTGGTTGTGCTTTTGACCTGGAGCTTTCGTGGAACGTGTTCATTCTTCAGATGCTGTGCCAAATGTAATAGTCAGCTTGTTCAACTTCTTTCCATGGGCCTGATTCAAATTCCTAATGAGAAACTTTCCACTGAAGCCAACTGGATGTTCCTACGCTGTTTGATAAGTCAGTCATAGGATGGAATTCTCCTATCCCAACTAGGTGTTTTAGGAAGTATCATTTTGTGGGGGAAATAGAGCTTGTGAGTCTGGTATAGGTGTGTTTAGACTCCTCTGTATTTTCTGCTGGGTAGCCAGATTGACTTTTGTTCACTCAGATTGTGCAAGTTTAAAATGACCTATTTGTCCCCCTCTTTGGCTGATAACTTCATCTTAATTTTTTTCCTTCTCAATGCCTTCTGCCACCAGCCGCTGGAATTGGGGTCACCAACATCGCCTGAATGCTCTGAATCAGTAAGAATTACCCTCTGGCTTGGGGCTTGATCTTCCATTCTGTTCTTGCTAGTCACTGATGGAAAGGACAAGAGGCCTGGGGAGGGGGACTGGGTCACTGTTGCACCTAATCATACAGCTCCATGCACACCCTTTTTGAGGAAAGAGGTTGAGCCAAAGGTTAACTGCCTTCAGATGATATGCTCTCTCTTTAGCTGGTAGAGCTGTACAGCTTTGAGCAACTTGGAATTCTACTGCTGAAGTAGGCTGCAATGGTGACCAATAGGCTTCAGAGAACAAGCCTAGAGATTTCTGGCAAAATTATCATCTCCATGGCAGCAGTCCCAATCTGTTCTGGGGCTCAGATCCAGAGAGAATAGGGTTTCTCTGTGTTGCTTTTTCATTTTGGAACCCAGCTGCATTGTGACTCTGAGAAGGATGAACCCGTTTGCTGTCGCTCTTGCATTCGGCAGTTTTAACAGTGATGGATTTGCAAGTGTCCGGTCAAACACTTCTCTTGCAGCTACAACTCTGACCTTCCTTCCATCTGCTCAGAATTCTGATTCTTCTGTTGCTTCTACTATTCCATTTGAACATCTACCTGGTCTATGGTTTGTACAGAGATCTCACATACAATAAAGCCATCCTAATCACTGTTCCTCAGGCTCTGAGGATGCCAAAACCAGGTCCCTTCTGCAGTAGAGTCTGCAGCTGAAGCAGATCTGTCTTTTTCTACACAGCCTTTGGTTGGCAGCTGGCTTTGGGATGGTATGGCTGCAAAACAGCAAGCTGCAGGGACCTAGAGCTGACATGAGGGCTGGGTGCTAACAGCTGCTCTCTCTACATTAGCGCAGCCCAAAATTCTGGTTTCACAGTTCTAAATGAGGCAGAAGAATAAATATGGATTCTTTGTTTTAATCTTTCTTTTCTCCTTCTCCTCTTTCTTGTTTCACAATGACTGCAGCAGCAAAAGAATCGTCTTCCAGATACCCTGAAGAATGTGGGAAGCAAAACTGAACCCCAGAATTCACGTAAGTGTCTGCATCAGCCTAGGCCAAAGAGAATCAATTCAGTAATCTGGGGCACTCTCTCAGATTCCTTTAGGAATACAAGTTGAATTTGTTATCCAGGTTTGCCAGCTTTTATACTCCCTATTGTCAGGTCTGAAATTGAAGGCAGTATTGCTGTGTCTGAGAGAGGATGTGATGGGGAGATGGTGAGGATTGGGTATGCAAATAGAGTGAGAGCCCTAGCTTGAGGGCTAGGATTTGTATGAAGGACTATTTTCTTGTTAATGAGGCCTTCTGGCTTCATATTTGTATTCTCAAAGTTAGCAGAGAAGGCAGGTGAGCTTATCTGATTGAATGTTTATTTTGGGGGGTTTAGAAGGACTCTGTTAGATGCCTGGGTTTCAAGAGGTAGTTGTAGAGGATAAGAGGCTACTGAGTCCATTCTTCTCCCTTCCAGGCCGAAAGATGAAGCCTTTGCTTCCCCGCGTCAACTCCTACCTGGTTCCAATCCAGTTTCCTTTGAGTCAGCCTCTTGTCTTGCAGCCTTCTATGAAGGTTCCTCTCTCCGTGGCACAGGGAGCATCCCTTAATAGCTCAGAGACTTTGCAGAGCAATAAGCGTGTGCGCATTGCTCCAAAGGTTGGTTTCTTGTTTTCCAAGGTTTTTTGTGTGGCTTTTTTTTGGGGGTGGGGGTGGGGTTAGGGGGTAGGGTAGGAAGGGTGGGTGGGTGTGGTTTTGGGGTTTCATTTGTTTGAGTTTTTGTGGGGTTTTTGTTTGGATTTTTTCTATATCTCTTGCCTCCAATAGACCTGTTCCTCATATGGTTCCTTTGTGCATCTTTTCTAGGTGCTCTGAAACTCCCAAGTTCATACTAATCCTTACTATCCTTTACTGTCTCTAGGCTGACTATTACCTGCTAGTTTACTTGCTATAAGGATGTTTCTATAATTTGTCAGAGGAAGGGACTTACGGATTGGTTAAAACAATTTTTCTCTACCGCTTGGATGTGAAAAAAAAAGAATGAGAGAAGTGTCTTTTTTCTGATCCTAAAACATTTGTATTTTTGATAGCACTAATGACATGTAACATAAAGAACTTTTTCTGAAAGAGTACTTATTTCATGTAGTTTCTTCCCAGAGGTTTTCTGTATCTGCTGTTTGCTAATTCGGTGAAGTTCCCAGTTATTCTGGGCTCAAGAAAAACAGCTATAAAGCAGGTCTTTCTCTTGGCATCTCACTGAGTGCTCTTGTATGCTTAGACATTGTAAACCTTTGGCTTCTTCTATCCGATCTAACCATAATTCTGTTTTCCTTTGTGTGACTGCTGCTTTATGTCCTTCCCTGCTATGATTTATCTTTCTCCTGTGTTCTTTTTCTTTTGATAACCTCATTTTTTTCATTTCCTTTTCCTTGGTTTCTGAGAAAGCTGTCCTCATTCGTTTTGTTATTCACATATAGACAGTATAAGAAGAAATCAAAGGAGTTACATTTTTTCCACAAATAGTGGATCTCCTTCTGCCTGTACTCCTAGAAGTTGCTTACAGATGAAGTGTTGTGAAGGGAATGACTTTAAGTCTCTTAACTAAAATCCTTCCCATGTGATCTGTAGGCTTCTTTCTGTTGACTTTACCAAGATCAATCTGTATCTGTTGTTATAGTTACTGCTTTCTGAAGATCTTCCTCTTACCTTTCTCTGCTGACCTTAAGTGCCAATCTTTCTTTTCTTCTTTCTACTCTTATTTGCATTTTGGGTGGGTTAGATCCTTGCTTGCTGACTGCATGTCACTTGTGTTTCTTTATAGATGTCACTGTCTACAGAAGAGTCACCCTCTTTACCCACGGCTGCTGTCAAGGAAGAGGGTCAATGTGATGAGGGTTTATTCTCCCCAGCCCATTCCCTAAAGGAGAACAGCTCCCAGCCTGGTGAGGAATTGGCTTCTTTCCCTGAAGGTGTCTGTATAAAGGAGGAAGAAGGCTGTCAACTGGATGACTGGCTGTCCCCATTTGCCTCAACCATAACGGTAAAGGAAGAGCCAGGCTTATTCCTCCCAGACTCATCCACAAAGGAGAAGAAACAGTTCACCACACTGAAGTCCCCACCTAGGGCTGTTTCTGACTCGTTAGTTATAAAGAGGCGGGAAAGGCGGGAAATGGGCAGATCCAGGAGGAAACAACGTCTAGCACTGCCTTGCTCAGAAGAACCTGTCCTTGTTTTGCCAGAAAGCAACAGCTTTGACCCTTTTCGGTTAGCGGCAGACTGTCCCTTCCCACTGGAAAGCCAGCCTCTTGAACAGGTATCACAGCTCAGCTGCTCGCAGGGAGAAGAAGGAGCCTTTAAAACACCAGTCAAGGAGATCTTCAGCAAATTGCCAGTTTCTTCCACTCCCAGCAAAGTCTCAGCCACTACTACCCCCTCTCTAGAGGGCCTTGACCTCTGGAAGTCTGCTTCCTTAGCCAAGGGAAGTCACGAGCTGGACTTCAGTCCAGTGAAAACCCTTCAGTTGCCATTCACACCCCTCCAGGACAACCAGGACTTACTGGGTTTTAACAGCACACCCCTTAAAAATCCGCTCTTTGATTCTCCTCGGGAATTTCTCAATACAGAATCCAGTGATATGGCTCATGCCCCCCTCACAAGCTCTCCAGCGTTGGTTCGTGAGTCTGCGAAGCAATTATCTGCTGAACTGACAGCCTCTGGCTTTACTGAAAACCGGTCACTCATGGAGGGCCTTATCCTGGACACCATGAATGATAGTCTGAGCAAAATCCTTCTGGATATCAGCTTTCCCGGTCTTGAGGATGAAAATTTAGGAACAGACATTAGCTGGTCTCAGCTGATACCTGAGCTGAAGTAAACTGGCCTGAGGGCTGAATTTGGCTTGTTCTGATGTTACAGAAAGCACTCTACATGAATGGATCTCAGATGAGTAGTCTAAGACAACTCCTTTGACTAATTCCCACAATAGGAATAATAAGAGGGTGTAACTGACTCCTGCTAAGCTGGGAGACAGGCCCATCAGCTGCTATGAGCTTCTTTTATAAGATGCTATGGACTTTGTGTAGAACAAGGTAGAACTGCTCTAGCCTTGTGCTAGAGATAAGAATCCCTGGAGAGAGGTTATCAAGAGAACATCTAGATAGGCCCTGAATGGCATTTGCTCCTCAGGGTATCAGAGGAAATGAACACACTCCTCGGTGTGTTCTCAGGAAAGAGCCTAGGAACCTCATCCTAGCTCTATCTTAATTTCCTTTACTTTGTTCCCCTATTACTTAGTATCTTCTGTCTAAATTTAATGGGTGTAAATACTGTACATTCCTTAAATTAGCCCTTAATTATAAGAATAATTTTATTATTGTAGGGTTACAGGAATATTTTGACTGATAAGGGATTGACCTAGAGTGTTGTCCGTATGTTCCACACCTCCTGTATTCTACCCTAAATAAGACCTCAAAGTGAGAGGCGTGAAGTACTTATGGAGAAGAGCTCACATCAAGCCATATAGCTCTTTTGACTCCAGAGTCCTATTATGTACCTGGAGGACGAGGTAGAGACACTGTTGCAGTAAGATGGACCTCTACTGAATTGTTAAAGCTTCTCTCATTACAGTCATCAGTTGAAAATGTAAAAAAGAACCTCTGAAGCGAATGCTGATATTTCCACTGTAAAGTGACCTCTGGAAATACAAGGTATGTGTGTCTCGGTGCAGCAGAACAACTATTCCCAGCTCTCTAGAACTTATGTCAAAGTAGGAAATTGCCATGGAAAAGATCTGATCCTTCTGCTTTCAAACAAATGGTGACTCCTGTATCTACATACTCAATAAAGCTTCTGT
Organism: Lepidothrix coronata; assembly: GCF_001604755.1. Taxonomy (NCBI): domain Eukaryota; kingdom Metazoa; phylum Chordata; class Aves; order Passeriformes; family Pipridae; genus Lepidothrix; species Lepidothrix coronata. The sequence continues at coordinate 1,520,391 of NW_016690354.1, read as the reverse complement.
GGGAACACAGCTGAGTATTATCTGTACCCCTCTTAGCTGGGATTGGGCTATAGCATGAGCAACCAATTTTTGCACATCTCATGTGTGTGCTTTGTGATCACTGAGCAAGTGGTCACTGGGACGTTTTCAGTATTCCTCAGGCCATGTTGACCAAAACACATTAAACTTGTGTACTCAACCCATTGCTTCATACAATATACTTTTTCCTGCCATTTGTGGATAAATCCTGACTTTATAAGTCAGAAGCATACAATCTGAAACATCACAACACCACCAGCAGATGAGTTTCTCTATCTTGTAAATGCAAAACAAATCTCAATCAAAACTCTGTGTTTCTACCTTCCCTTTAAGAGATAAAACCAGTTTTAGATATGTGTGGTTTTCAGAACTGCAGTTCTCTTGTGTGCTTGTTAGAGGTATTTGCCCTCAGAAGATGTTTCAGGAACTTTGGTTTAACGGTTATTATTTCGTTTTCTCTGGTTATGAGGCTGCAGAGAAGGCCTGGTTTGTGGCATACTTTCTGTTAGCACATCTTGTACAGCTGTCAACACTCTACTTGGCTTTCTCAAGGTATCCTGTCATCCTTTGATCTCACTTCTCGAGCCTGAGAGGATGTATGCACACAGCTGACATCCAAGAGCCAGCTATTTGTCTCCAGCAAATAATGAAATGTTCTTGTCCTTTGTGTCAATTCGAGGCAGGTGATCCCCTGCTGTCCCTATCAGCTGAGGTGCTTTGATAGCCACCTCACATTATGTTTTGAACATAGTAGTCCCAAAGTTTAGTTTCCCTTCCTGTTAAGTGTTCCAGTGAGAGCACTGCTAGAGGGAAGTTATATGAAAAAGGTGGGAGGAATAACAGAAAAAATTCCAGAATACTGCTCCCCAGCAGACTTCTCATTGTTTGGGCCAACCTAGTTCAAAGCCCCCATTGGTGAGGATTTAGTTACAAAATGTTTCTCTATCTGTGTTTGCCTTATATTCTGCCTGGATCCTTTCCGTAAGGAAAGGTAGTTATCACCTGTCCTTCTGCAGGCTCAGTATTTGAATTATAGTGTAGAGGTGTGATCTTGTAAGACAGTGGATGCTTCTGTCCACCCTCTTTCAGTAAGAGCAGAGCCATACTTCTTGTCTTTTCATGAATCTGTTGCAACCCAAGAGCAAGTGGGCATAGCTCTTCACACCCTTTGCATAGCACCCCCCAGATCTTCTCTGAATGATGTCCAGGAGCATCCCAAGACTGCCCTTAATTTCTGATAATAGAGAAGGCTGTTTAACACCTAGCCAGTAAAAACAAACATTAATTTAAGATACAATTTTTAAGAGACTTGGGACACACAAATCTACAGGGGGGCAGCAAGTGCTGTGGACGCTCTGGTCCTCTGAAAATTCTGCTCTACATCTGGCAGGAAGCGCAACAGATGCAAAGGGTAATTCCCCTTCATTGGCTGAGTGAGGTTTTTCCTACTATGTTATGTCAGCTGAAAAGGACTGGATGACGTGAGCAAGGATGATTGCCACCTTTTTGATTTTGTAGCTTGGCTGGCAGAGGAAGAACTCGATTCCTTCCCCGTACAGAAGAGAAGAAACCCTGTTTTACAAAGTAGCAGTCTTTTTGCGACAATGTCAGGCCTTCATTTCTACCAGAGGGCTGAGTAGCTCTAAAGAAAGGTGAAAATTTCTTTTTTAGTAAAATATCTGATTTCCTCTCTAAAATGCAGTATGGACTCAGAGAGCACAATGACAGGTTTGAAAAATGTGAGCTGGTTCCTGAACAGAAAGCATCCCTCCCCCCTCCCCTTTTTGCGACAGAGGTGAGCTACGACTGGATAAGAAGATATTCAGGGCATAACAAAGTATTAGCTGTCTGAAATTAAGAAGAAAATGTCCTGCTTTACCAGTCATCTCAGACTGGTTTCTTGCTTTGAAACGAGGAGAGTTTAGAATGTAAAGGCCACGAATCTGAACTGCTGATGCAGATCAAATGACACATTTTTCCTTGAGTTTCAGCTATGACTTTCCTTGGAAAAATAAAGATCATGAATACCCTGATATACAGCTTACAGACAATGCAGGCAAAGCAGATTCCATTCTACGCCACAAAATCGGTGGGAAGTCGTTATGTAGATCACACTGATGAACTGTTTACATAGAAGGTATATAATCAGAATTTATCCTCCTAATTTGCTTCCATTTTTTTTTTAATGCACCCATTTCAAAACAAACATTTAATGACTTTATTTAGGGAAGTCAAGGAAAATGCCACAAATGATTATAAAAATACAGTCAGACATGGTTTTATGCTCCCCTCCCTGCTGTAGGTCTCTATTAACTTCTCATGGATGTATAGGAGGTTGCTGCCAATAGGGCCTTTGTTTATTTAGTTATGTAACTTGTTGAAGGTAAGTTTTCTTATATTCATCTGTGATTACAAGCAAAATACCTGCTCATTAGAACCATGACTGTTCAAAGGATGGACTAATTTTCCAACAAAAACCCCCCTCATCTTCACTGGACTTCAGAAGAATCTCTTAATATTGCTGGTGTTTTCTATAGAATACTGGTTTTCACTACCAGTATGTTATCTTTTCTTGGTGTACTGTGTTTTTTCACATTTGATGCATTTTTGTGTAAATTTTAATAAAGACAACGTTTTGGAAAATACACAACAGGCCAGAACATTCCATCTCAACTCTATGCTTTGCCCATGAAGTAACACGTTTAGATTACTTACATCTTTTTTTTTTTTTTGTATTCTGAATTCTGAGATTACATTTTTTCTATGCACAAAGTTATTTTGGATTGTGGAACCGTATTCCACCTGCAATTTCTGTTCTGGATAATGCATGTATATTGGGAAGCCCTGAAACACTTGATTTAGGAGTGTTTATCTGAGTCTTGTGGTCTAATCTGCCCTGAGTTATCAACACACATTTTCCACTTTAAGGTTTGCTTTAGAGAAGTTTCTGTTTGGAGCAGCTAAAGTTTAGCCTGCTCTCATGGTAGTCTTAAAGTTTCAGACAATTAACAGTGTTTGATATATTTAGCATCTAATCCAAACCCTCCAGGAGGGGAAGAAAGGTCAGGAATGCAGCAGAACTGAAATCATAAAACACATTGCTTGGAACATGTGGGATCACTGAAGATGCCTTCAGGATCAATATGGTTTTCCAAGTTTTTGCAAGTAATGATGTCAATGACACAGAATGGTCTGACCTGAGGAGCTCTGATCTGTCGCTAATTAGTTCTTGACAGTCTGCACTCTGCAAGCATAGCCATGGGACTGGCATGCCACAGTGATAAGAGCTATTTTGCTGTTTCCCATGGCTGAATCTCAGTTTTTATTTGTTTGCTGTTTTTATTAAAATCTTGGAGTCAGGAGATCATGAAATAATCTCAGTTGTCATTCAAATCCTGTCAAGGCCTAGCCATCAAGAATGTAACAAACAGCTGGTGCATATACAAATGCATCCTAAAGGCTAGGAAACCAGTATTTATAATCTAAAATAAAATTACATTGTTAAAGCATCATTGTTACTCATCAAATCCTTGAGGTGATAACACATCCCTCTGTCTTCCTGTCACTGCAGGTGCACTGTGTACACAAAACACCTTCTGTACTAGAAGTACTGTAGTAGAAGTGCTGGGGATTCCATCATAAAATCCTGAATTGTCTGAGCAGTAAATAAAATATCCATACTGAATTTAGCCTCAAGGTAGAGTTATTCTACTGGGGAGAGAAGGGGCAAGAAACACAGGGAAGGCAGTTCAAGCAGTCCAATTCCTTCTATAAATGAGAGCAGAAGAATGTTTTGCTCAGTTTAAAAAAATCCTTTTAAACAAATCTTTTCTTGAAAAGACCTAAGGCCTCTCTGCTTTTGAAGGATTTTGTCAGGGTGTCCTTCTTGACTTTGATGTTTCCCCTTTTACGAGCTGAATGAAAATGTTCTGGTTTTTGACTGTTATGAGCATTCTTTAAAAAAATTATTTCACATCTTTAGCCCAGTCATAGCTGGCAACTAAAATCTGAGAAGAGATTTATTCAGTACAGAGTGTGCTCCAGCACAGACCTACTGAAGTGTATGGGGATTTCTTTCTGAACCTGCTCTTCACGACTGTCAGCAGCTGAGAATGGCAACACGAGTGCTTGTGTCCTAGGGACTTGTACTGGGCTTCAGGGAGTGGATGATGCAAAGGAAGACCTTGATGAGAAGATGGTGTCTCAAAGAGTCAAATGGAGACAGGGTTCAGAAGACAAAGAATCACAGAGTCATAGAATCATCTAGGTTGGAAAACATATTTAAGATCATCAAGCCCAACCATTAACCTGACACTGCCAAGCCCACCATTAAACCTAAGTGTCTACAACCTACATATTCTTTAAATACCTCCATGGATGGTGACTCAAACTTCTCAAGGAAGTCTTTTTCCAATGCTTGATAACCCTTTCAGTGAAGAAATTTTTCCCAATATCCATTTTAAACCAGGCCTGGCTCAACTTGAGGCTACTTGAGAGAACAAAGAAGAGAAGAAGGTTCGACAAGGACCATCACAGTCATCAATTCCACAGTCTTCATGTTTAAGGCTGGGGCAAAATGATCAGCTACCAGAGCAAAGCATGAGAGATGTGAAATACTTATTTCAGGTCTTGAGTTTGACTGGTTTACAAGGGAAGGAGAAGCAAGGAGAAAACACAATGTGGAAAAGGTGACGATTCACTAAGCAGGACTGAGGTATTGCTCCTGAAGAACCATCTACAACTGCAGCATGACTAAAGATTTGGTCAGCAAGCACTGAAGCTTGAATTACTGCATCTCTAAATAAGAGTCTGCCTGAACAAGAGAAAAAGAGGTGGGCTGCAACACCATCAGAGTGGCTGACTTCACCTAGAACTGAGTGTGTTTGAGTGGCCCTGCTACAGTAGAACTGCTCAGTCATATTGCATCAACCAGAGACATGCTACACACATAAATATACATGACTTCAATGGTGTATACTGACAAATACACCTGGTTAAGTGATTATAGTTATTTTCAGCAAGTTATACTGCTGACTGATCAAGAATTTGACTGATCTCAGTTGCTTTAAGATACAGAACAAGCCATTTACAAACAAACACGACAGGAAACACTGCAGCACACCTGGCAAGTGCTGATAGGAAAGTTTTCTGCAGTGTCTGATGGCGGACTCTAAAAGTAAAACCTGTCCCCAAAGGAAATGAGACTGGAGGCAAAGACAGCCAACAGAGACTCCTACCTTCCAAGGACTACATCTGGGCTTCATTTTGAGCAAGATGAGATCTGCTCTGATTCTACAGCTAGCTGGGCACAGGCAAAGAGTGTATAGGTGGTTAAATTCTTTTTTTCTGTTGTTGTTTATTATGAAAAAAACAGGAGGTTTTGACAGAATCCCATAGAGAGCCTCTGAAAGCACCTTGCCAAGACTTTAGTAATAGGCCCATACATATACATACGAGATTAAGCTTTTCAAGGCAACTCTAATTGTGCTGGGTTTTACTGTTTGAGTATTCAGCTTTGAGGACACCCTCTGAAAGGAGATTTAATGGTGCAAAATCGTCATTATTATTATTTTTATGGCATTATGTAGAGACTTAAATTCTCTGTGTTAACGGCGAGTTCATTCTTAGCCTCAAGCTAAGCAGATAATGGAAATGCTGTTGTACCTACAGATAGAAAGTGAAAGGACAGTGAAGAAAACAACCACCTAGAGAGACATACAGGAGACATCTTTGAGGCTGCATGCTTCCAAGTACTGTGCTATTGGCCTTAAATACACAACTATCCTTCATCTCAGACTCCTGCATACTTTTATTAGTAAGCATATTCCTAGCAGAAATTATTCTCTGCTTTAAGCCTCTTCATGAGCACAGAGAAGCTCTAGCATGAGGAAGACAATTGCCATTGCTATGTGCATTAGCACTCGGAAGTGGATGTTCTTTCCCCTTGTGAAAACAAAGCCAAAGTTTTCTAGTGTGATTCATGAAGCTGTGCAATGGAATTCTGTATTGCCTGCTGCATGATCAGCAACTGTTCTGTTGTACTAACTATTTTAACCAAACGGAAAAGGCCCCTTTTCAATGCAGTTTAGCTCAAGCAAGGAAATCAATACAGGCAGGACACAAATCATTGCAAGCAATATTTATATAGCAGAGGGATTTCATATTGGACAATGTTGTTCTAAGTTTGCTATGGTGTAACCATAACTCTAGCCCATATGGCAATACACTGACTGTAAATTACCTAATTAAGGAAACTATTTTACTTTCTGACTGACCTTACTGGCAGGACACACTTCACTATCCAGCAGCCAAGCTAAATGTTATGTACATCTGAGATGACATTTATCTCAAGGAAACTTGCCAGACATATTCACAGATACAAATACTGTAATTTATTACTTATTATTTCTAGAGTATGAAGATATTTTATTATACAAATAATAAAAGTGGAGGGAATTCAAAGCAGAGGAAGCTTTTTTTTTCAAAGACAGAAGGGGAGAGAGAAGCATGCATGATTTGCCTGAGTAAGATTTGTCCTCTCATCACTCCTCTGCACCATCTGTGCATCCACAGACCGCGCACAGGCTGTGACAGTGAAAGACAGTGAGCAGAAAGTCACCTCATTGTGATTCTGCACTGGGCACCACAAGGAGTATCCTGGTCTTGACACAGTTGCTACACCCAGGGCCATTTTTACACCCACTTGAAGCTTGCACTGCCAAACTGAGACAGTACATTGGAAACTGGTGTAATGTAGAAACAACCTTTGGGCTGGTTACATTATGTGGGCGCTACTGTTGAGCTCTCTAACAGCCCAACTTGTCACAAAAGAAATGTAAAGCTCTTTATCTACAATCCACCCTCACACCTCCACTGTGTCAGCTCTCAGGAGGACAAAATAATAGTTTTCAAACTATTGAAAGAGAAAAATTCAAAGCTGAAGAGAAATATCTAAGCAAGAAACAACCATTCGAAGCTGCAAAAGTTGCAGGAGAATATTTTAAGGAGGAACGATTTAACCCAGTCATTAAAAAAAGGTAAAAAACTGTGAAAAGGTAAAGCTTCCTAGAAGTGAGATACAAGGAAAATCTCTGGTGAAAGAACCTCAGCTTGTGAAATTTAAGTCAAACCAGTGAAAGCCCTCAACAGGGCAGCTCCTCAAACAGCTAGGGTACTCAGTAAAATATTGGTCTCATGTGAGCAAATCTGTGATTTGCTTCCATCAGCAAAGGATTTCATTTCTCCCCTTCACTACTCCAGGTACTCTTCATGAATTTCTTCCAACAACGGAGTAGCTGACTGGAATATTGATCCTCTCTTGTTTCTTGGCTTGGCAAACTGGCTACTGGGAAATGCTGCTTTTCAGTGTTTTTCCTTAGAAATATATGCACTACTTCTGAATTCTTCACTGTTTCTGACATGGAGGTGGTCAGGATCAGGAACCAACACCCATAAATATAGATAGAGTGCTGTAGCTTTGTGATTAGAACCTGGATCCTTTTGCCCCAGAGCTCTCACTGACCTGTAACAGCTTTGAGCTGGAAGGCCAAGCTGTGGAGCAGGGAGAAGGGCATTTATCTTCTGTGGAGGCAGAGTGGTTCTTCTATTGTCTGAATAGCACTGTTACACATCCTGTAAGGATTTCTGTATGAAGAGTGCAGAATAGTGAGGTAGAATGTGTTATGATTATTGTATGTGACTGGATCAAGAAAGGAAAATAATTTGTCAGTGTGTATGGGATTGTGCATCAATATTTTCATCTAAATCAGTTTTATTTATCTAACAAAGGCCCTTGGTGAGTCATATACTATTTTTCAGGGCCTACAAAAGATGACTGGGAAAGGTATAACCGGCACAAAGAAACCCTTAAAATTTGCTGCACTCTGATCTGATTTTCCTGTAGAAAACCTTTAAGAGTGTCCATTCTGCAAAAAAACCCAACCAACCAGAAAGCACCTAACCTACTTAGTGAACGGGCTCTGTTTAAGAAGAACAGGATGGAAAAAATAATAGCTGAATAGAAAAAAAACAGTGACCTAGAACCTAGCATGCCTCTGAAGGGAGAAGATAGTGTTTTAGCTGACTTCACCTCCATAAAAATGCTAGAGTTTTTTGCCAGGTCTACAAACTAACACATCACAGGATATAAAGAATTAAGTGACATGCAGTTAGAAGCAGAAGGCGTGAAGGAGGGGAGAAAGCTTTAAATAAGATTTGAAGGTTTCTCCTCTTTGAGGCAAAAAGAGAGAAATATTTTGTGAGTTAGGGACCAGGATTAACTGGTCCCTAAAGCAGAAGTGCTCGAGCAATGGCTCCAGTACTGCTGCAAGGCAAACTGATTTTGATTGGACTTTGCCAAAGTGCTATGAAAAATAAACTAGCTGCAAGGAAGTACAGGGACTGGGAACTAGGAGTGCTCCCTCCTCTTCATGCCCACGTGCACATCTATGGTGGGAGATGATCTTGTCAGAAACTCTGTAGCTCTGCCCATAGGTTTCAAGGCAGAGACTGTGGGTGGTCTGGCTCCAAAATGTTCCATTCTACTTTATAGTCTTGAGGTTTGTTCTGAGGCTTTGAGAAAATTGGCCCTGCCATTGCTACAAGCAGAAGCAGACCTGCTTTGTCATGGCTGGCCTGCTGAGGTATTCACAGTCAGCAGGAGGGGAAACACCTCCTGGCCCTGTGTGAGAGCAGAGGTGCATGATTCAGTACTGGTTTACAGGGATAATGAAAGGACTTGATAAGACGACTCAGAGTATACTCCGCAAGGCCACAAGAGATCAAAAGTGTGTGTAAAGCACAAATCATAACAACCTAGAGGCAAGAAAATAAGACTGTGGGAACACAGTTTCCCTGGGAATATCCTTTATTTAAATTGTTTTCTTAATTTGATTTGCAGATAGATAAGGACAGTTGTAAACACCTCTGTTGAGCTCTTGGTGGGACTCTGCCTGCATTATGGTATTGAAGTTTGGCCTTGGAGTGTAAAGCAGTTAGAATGTACTTCTACTCCCATTCCTGCCAAATCCAGTTCTGAAATTTGGTGCTGTGGAACTTGTAATACCTTGTGTAAAGCAGTTAGCATACTGGGAACAAAAAGGCCAACCTCTCCAAATTTTAGAATGACTCTAAATGACCAGCCTCCCTTCTGACATTTGAGGAGCAAAGATCCTAAGACAAGTGCTAACACTGTAAGGATTAGCAGGGAGTAAAAGATGCACCATAGAAAACCATCGTTTCCTTTGCACTGAGGACAACCTTTTGGTAGTTTCTACAACCACAGTCAGGTCTCACATGGGCTGACTGGACTTATATCTGGATCTTGTATTGGATTTACTTCCTAATACTGCAAACTTGCTGTTACCTTTTTATATAGAATCTAGAACATAGAAATAATTGGTATCAGTAATATTGGAATGTTACATACTACTAAGCTGGAAAACAAAATGGAGGGAGCAACAATCTGTCTCCTTTTTCTGTAACTTTCATAGTTGCTTTCATAGTCCTTCTATGTTGCACATGAAAGCTTTTTCACCCCTTGCTGGCTTTCATGGAAAGGTAGTGCTGTTCTCAGCTTCACAGCTAAGTTAAATTTGGTTTTGTCCTCTGATGTCAGAATCAGTGCTTAATGGGGCAGTGTATTAACCAGTGAACAGGAATCAAAATAAAGCAGCTTCAGTTCAAGTTGAAACTTACTGTTTCAAGCAGGATAGTACTAAGGCAGAACGCTGAAAAAGTGAGCTCTGCCATGTGCTTTCTCCCCTGAGAGGAGGGATGTCTGCCCTGGTCCAGACATCCCACACTGCAGCAGTGTCAGCACTCTCTTAGTGTAAACAAGGAGTCAAGTCCCCTGGTATAGACAAGTCCATGATTTTAGGCTTCTGCAACATTGGAGGGGATTGCTTTAGATGGAGTGGGGTGAAAATGAGGGCAGAGTCGGGCCCAATTACAATTGCCCTGGCTGGAAGCAGAGACCAGACCTTCAGCATTTCATTCAAGCTACACAGAAAAATCCTTCAGTGCAGCCTGTTCCAAACGCATGACAGTCTCTGCAGAAAGGAGACTGGGCATGCCTGCCAGGAGCCTTGAGGAGGATGCTCTCTCCCATTTACCACGGTACTGCATCATCTCCTAGGCTGAACCGTGTTGCTGCCAGTATTTGCAGATACACTGAGATGCGTCAGAGCCTCCTGGCAGAGCTGCTGGATCGCACAGGCTGCCGCTGGGAGATTTAGTGTGTCCCCAGAGTGCCAGGAACAGGGAATACAGGAATATACACACGGGCACTCGCGCGGGTGCGTGCGCGCAGCCCGGGGAGGTAAGTCCAACCCCCGACAGCGGGGCCACCCTTCTGCTGCTGGATTTTTCCAGCCAGAGCATCTCGCCGGCTCTGCTGTGATTTATGGAAATCGGTTTCTGACGCGGGGCTTTTTCTGTTACGACAGGGACCCACGGACTGGAGGAGGTAGAGCTGCAGTCAGGGCAGGAGAAGTGAGGGAGAGGAAGAGGCGGGGAGCAGAGGGACACGGGGGACTGGAGGGGACAGACAGAGAAACCGGCACGGAGACACTTCAGAGATGGGTGAGTTATAACTAAGAGCAGGAAGAAAGTCAGAGAAAGCAAGAGAAGGAGAGCTGTGGGGAAGGGAAAGGAGATCAGAGACTGAGTCAGCCTCCAGAGGGCAAACGCCAGGAGACGAGTTCAGGGAACACCCCAGCATAACAAAAAGGACCGGTTCTGTCTGAATCTTTACCATGAGCACAAAGAAGAGCTGCCACCTGCCACTGGGGCAAGGAGACCAGGAGGAAAAGCAGAGTGAGGGTACTCCTGAGCTGGAGCGACAGGAGTGTGAGATGGAGCTGAGGAACAAAGCTATTCTGCAACAGAAGAGACGCCTTAAACAGGCCACCCAGTTTGTGCACAAGGACTCTGCTGATCTGCTGCCCCTGGATGGCTTGACAAGGCTTGGCACTTCCAAGGATCTGGTGAGTCCAGTGGGACCCCATTTGGGAGGGAGTCCTCCTAATAGCTTTCATCCCAGTTGGGAACTGCTGTCAGGTTTCTGAAAGGATCATGGGCAAAGATGAAACTTCCCTTCAGGATGATCTAGAAGCAGGTCAGGGTAGAGCGAAAGAGTGAATCACTCATTTATATGCATCTATACTCTCTATACATCCCCATAGGAACCAAACTCCTCACAGAGGCAGGCAGATATGGACTGGAAGGACTCTCCAGTATCCAAGTTTCTACTCACCAGTACCTATATATGTTCATGTGACATGTATATTTCCATGTGGGACATATCTGAAAACCCCCATCTATTCCTGCATGATCCAGCTCAAACGCAGACTGCTTTCCAGACTCAGCAGGGAGGGAAGCACAATTCATAAAACTCGGAGAGGCTTATGTTTGACCTTGTCACCTTTTTGCATTATTTTCTCTCCCCTCACTCTCTGGATTTGTGGAGGGGTAAGCACGGGGCAGGACCACTAACCAGGCATGCAGGCAGATGCAGTACCTGGCACTTGTGGATGATACCTTTGGGGAGGTGGCATGGGAGTGTGGCCTGTGGGCATCTTCTTGTGGAGACGTGGAGCAGGAAGCATCGGGAAGGGAGATCTGTTCCAGGAGCCTGGGCAGTCTGTGGTCTGGAGGGACTTCCCCAAGGCTAGAAGCAGTTTCCCCATGGGATCTCCTGCTGGCTCAACTGTACACATACTCTCCTTGCTCTGGCAGTTTTGCTGTCTAACTTTCCACTGTAGAGTTTAGCTGCTCAAGGATGCAGAGGTCTAAACTATTTTCCTGAAAGAGTGCCTAGGTCTAGTTGTGATGGGGGCACAATCACTTATTCCATCTGTGCCTGTGAGTGTCATAAAAGATCTTGCCCCTCCTTGCAGTCTGTGCTTCCCTCTGTATCCTCAGACAATCGCAACACCGCAGATGCTCATTGTATGTGTGTCTCCCATCATTTCCTGGCTCCCGTGGCAGGCTCCAAGGCTGCTGGAAGCAAGGCACACAGGAGCACGTGTGTGTGGGATGGGCAGGGTCCCTGGCACTGGGCCTGAGTGGGAGCTATTCTCCTTGCTGAACCCTTCAGCTGCAGCAGCTCTGCCCTGCGCAGACAAGGGGTCAGTGCCACATTCCCATGCTGGCACACCCTCCTGTCTCCCACACCCACCCCACAGCTGCCTCAGCAGCTGCTGAGAGTCTGTGGCTCAGCAGGGTAAAGGGTGGCTCTTCAAAGTCACCCTGAGCTGTCACCTTGTGTTCTGCCGGCCCTTCACAGCTGCACACACATGGACGTCAGCAGGGACTGGTCTTGAGTGTCCCTCTGGCCCTGCACACTGTCACTGCTGAAGTACGAGAGGGAAATCACATAAGCGCTGTCTTAGCAAGGAACAGGGACTCTCCTCCCCACAGGGAAGGAGGTCTGGCCATGCTGGAGCCCGGAGGGCTCCGCTCAGGCTGGCAGCACAGGCAGGCAGGCACAAGCCCTGCAGCGTTGCAGCTCAAACATCTCCTCAGGAGGGCATAGCCAGACATACCCCTGGGCCTGTCCCTGGACAGCTTTTGGCAGGGTACGGGAAGAAGCCACTTCTGAGTGTTTTAGTGTGTGTTTGTTGACCCCAGTCACCAAGGCAGAGAGAAACATGTCTACCTGCTTTGCTTTGGAATTGACTCTTGTCACACCATGCCCCAGAGTGACAACTGGCACCCTGAAGCCACAAATGCTCGCTCGAGCAAGACAGTCCTTGTCCAAATCACTTGCCATGAGCAGCTCTCCTGGTTGAATTAACCATTCTAAGCGGGAGAATTCCCTGTGCGTAGATAGCATGCAAAACACTGCAAAACACTGCATACTTCATGTTTGGTCCACGACAGAATAGCTGAAACATTTTTACCATGGAGCTAGGGGGCAGTGAATAAGGCATAACATCTTTTCTGACATGGAGGTTTTGCTCTGGCATTAGAGGGCACAAAATAAAGTGTGGCCCCTGTGCAAAGTTTGCATACATGGGACCCGTGTGGTACTTCCATTTCTGCTTTACCTTGGAGCAAGAGGAGAATGAGGCCTTAGTAATTCAGAAGTTCCTGCAACTTGATGGGATACTCTGACATTGCTGTGATACTTTGGGGACTGCAAGTCCAAAATATGCTTTTGGCATATATCTCCTGGCATTTCTCCAGCCCTATGAAAACCCCATCTATGTTTCCTAAATTTATATGGATCCCTCCTGGAGGACAGGAATACAAAAAAGGAATGTACTGAAAACAAAGCAGCAGTAGGAAGTGCTGGAGAGTTTGATCTTGGAGAGAGAGCAAAACACCCCAGAGTCCTATGGCACTTACACTAGGAGGAGAGTTTAATTGATTCCCCAAAACAGGTCTCCATTGACAGTACCAGAGACTCCAGCTGTGGCCATCTCAGATGTCCTAAAATTAGAGTAAGGCCTCGTGTAATTTAAAACTAAATATGTGCTTTCTTTTGCAGTCACAGGCTGTTACTTTTTGCCACTCCTCTCTTGTATTCTGGGTGTGCATTCAGCTTATGCAATGCATCCAGCAGTGCCTGGGATTTGATGGGCCCATCATGTCTCCAACAATGAGTAATTATACATTTCTATGGAGATCTCACATTTCCAGCTTTGTAGCAACAAGCATGATTTATTTTTTCCTAATGCCAAAATAAAATAAGTAGCTACATGAGCTACATATTCTGAAAGTACCAAGAAGGTCTGAAGATCTGGCTTCTTGCCTCCCAAAAATCAAGTTCCCCAGCTCGTACAATGTCACTAATCATAGCAAGGCCTTGAGATTTCATACTAGAGAGCCTGAACCTTCCCTAAGTTGCACTGGCAAACTGCTTTGACCCTTGTAAGTGCCCTGAGAGGGCCTCCTTTCCAGCTGCTGGCCAAAACATCCTTCAGGTCCTCCCTCACCATCCTCTAAATCTAATTGTTTCTGATCAGCCCAAAAGAGACAACAGTCTCCCATTCTCCATCTTACTGGTGAGAGAGAAGATAGGAAGGGCCCCAGGAGTCTGATCTTGATCAGATGACTCCACATCCCAGCAAATCCCCATCAGCACTTGGCCTCTTCCCAGCCTGAGTGACAAGATGGGGACAGAGGTGGCAGCTGCAATTGGCCTGCTCTTTCTGTGGGAAAGGTTACAGGGAGAGGGAAAAGTCCTTTTTGTGTCAGATTGTGAGAGATAGGAGGGAGGATGGGAATTCAAAGACCTGCTGTTTATTCCCTGCCCTTTTCCCATGGCCCAGATGTTAGCTGGCAGGCAAACTGGCACTGTGCTCAGAGTACTTAGGGAGTTAAGTACAACAGCCAGCTGTGCTGTGGGCCGGCACAGTAGGCTGGGAAAAGACTGGGAACAGAGGGATATTTTTACCTCACTTTTTCAACTACTGCAGTGCCTCCCACGCAGCATGTGAATGATCTGACCCTCACCCCTTGAGTGACAAGGAAACAGAGGCATGAGGGACTTGGCATCTTGCAAAGAGCAATGCTGAGTGTGACCAAAAAGCTGGTAACATCTGTCCTGCTCCAATCATTTGCCAAATATGACCAGTCAGGGTACTTCAAGTGGCAATTTACACACTTCCTGGCCTCAGCCCTCTGACCAAGCATGAAGCTGGTCTGAAGCACATGTATGCTGTGGGTACCCAGCTCATTGGCAGGTCTGGTGTAATTCATGTGTTTGGGCTGCACATTGACAAGATCCTACATCAAGCTGCTGCACAATCTAGGATTTAATTTATCTTTTAATTTATTTTTTTTTTTTAGAAAGATAAAAGCAGCAGTTTATGCTGTAGCACATTAACCCCTTTAGATTCTTTGCCTTTCTTCACTTAGGCAGTTGTTACTGAGAATGCCATGGTCAGCTCTGAGCAGCTGCTCTCCTGGAGAAGGGCCATGGGGCCAAGTACATGGAGAATGGACAAAGCTTCCTCCAACAGGCCTATTTCATTGGTGTTGCCCACTGTTGATTCAGTAGCAGTGCTGGATCAATACTGGACAAAAGCTAGAGCATCTGATATGGGGGAGCAGAGACAGACTACAAAGAACATTAAAAGCTAGTTTTAGTTTCCTCTTCAGGGGAAGCTTTCTGCTTCATTACAAATAATTGCTTGTACACCTAAAATTTCTAGAGTCCTGCCTTCTTACCCACAGGTACACATCACACACATGCTGCATTCCCTGTCCCCTCCCACATTAGAAGGTGTGAATGTGCCTGGTTGGTTGTCAGCAGACATACTCAGTAGTGTATGGCAGCACCTGAACAGGTATGAGACTGCCCAGTGCATGTTTAGCTGAAGGAACAGATATGTGTGGGGAGACCATGCATCAGGCATGTTTTTCTCCTCCAATAGCCGCATTTGAGAGATCTGCCTGTCACAGACATCCCAACACTTTAACATCACCTTAGTGGCTACAGAAAAAAATCTTGGGATTTAAAGAAAGTTTTTTGGGATAAGCCTGTCTTTCATCAGAATGATCAGTTGGGTTAGGCATTTGCAACCTGGTTCCCTGAGCTAGCAAATGTCCTTGTCCTTAGCTCCATTCTTAGCTGGGATTTCTCTTTCTTTGTGATGGAGACAGCAGCCACACAGTGTGGTCCAGCGGCGCCTCTTGGAAGGCAATCTGAACAAGCTACGGGTTCAGTCTGCACGGGTTCAATCTCCACTGGCAAAAGACCAGGATGAAAAGATGGAAAAGGGAGAGAACAGGAGAAAAGAGACTTCACCTCTGCTAATACAGTGCCAGGTAAGGCAACAACACGGTGCTGCTGATTTCACAGTGATGGCAAAAGCTCAGAGCTCCAGCTGCCCCCCTCCTAAGGGCCATGCTGAGTTATAAATGGCAATCCCAGCTGCAGTCAGAGAGAGCAGATTTCATGCATGGACTCCTAGAGTCTGGATTCAGGTCTTCCAAAGCCAGAGGAAAGCCTTTCTGCTACATGCATTCTAGTTGTCCATATTTGAGGATAAATTACCTTAATCACATCTCCTTCCTTTGAAGGCCAGTTTTCCTGTGATAGGAGGTATTTCATAACTGCATACAGAAGCAAGGAATGTCTCCTTATCACTTAAAGACAAGTGACCCTAGTTGATTTACACTTGCTGGATCCAGTCTGGTCTGATTCCCTTGGGTGTCAGAGGACCTCCTCAGAAAGTGGCTAAATGTGCTCCGAATTAGCATTGCTGCATCTCTTGATGGAAGCAGTATTTTTAGCTCCCTCTTCTTCTTATACCTTCCTATACAGCAGAGCACACTAATCCCTGACCCTTGTACTTCAGAAAGCACATCCAAAAGCTGTGCTCCATGAAACAAGGCTGCATGGTTGAAGCTGCTCAGTAACATGTAGATATGAGACTCACCAAGATAGAGACCTGGTATAGGGTGGATAAAAATACATTTTACAGTTTTTAGCTGTTTTTAATTCAGTTACCTGTCCTAAAAACATCTCCTGTGTTAGAGAGTAAAGACTACACTTCCAAGAAAAACACATACGCCTTTTAAAATTCAGTTGGCACAATAAATTACAATATGAACACAGCATGGTAGCAAGTTTCTGAAAGGCTGCAAGCAAAGACACTGCCTAGTTTGTTTTGGAGTCTTTACTGTTGCAGTCAGGCATTGCTTACCCTGGGTTTTAGACCTTAATGTAGCTAGGTTAACATAACCGTACTTGGGAACAGACTAGTAGGATAAATGGCTTTTTGATATAATTTTTCCAAATACCTGGAGCCTGGTTTTGAGCAAATGATGTTGTTTCTTTCTCTTTAATAATCACTCTTTATTGTTCTGTATGAGGAAATTCAGTGACAAAGCGTGGGGGTTTTTGCCAGGCATGTACATTGAACAAGGACAAGCACGTACAGGTGTTGTATCCCAGGGGCAGTAGTTAAATCAGCAGAAGGGTCCACTAGTGGACCGTTTGTGTTTCTAATGGACTGGACCCCAGCTGTCACACACATTTTATTTTCCCTCACAGAGGAGGGTTAATGAACATCACAGTCAAGGAAATAAGTCTAACACTCCCTGAATTCTGCACAGGCATTTCTCTCTTTTTCTGCCCTTCTTAAGAGCCAGTCACTGTTTGTCACACTTAATCTTCTTACACTGAAGGAAGGGAAGCTCTCCTCCCCTTCTTTTTAGTCTTGTTGCTTTTGATGTTCTCATTTGTGAACTTCAAAAACCCTCTCCTGTCAGTAACAGAACTGTGGCAGGAAATAGAACTCGGGCTGCCAGTTCATTTTAACCAGAGAGGTGAGCTGGTACCTTTTGGAGAACTGCTTGATTATGGTCCAGTTTTTATTAGAAATGGAACACGACCCCAGTGAAGTCTTTTTTCCCTGACAGCACCTCCTGAGAAAAGATAGTCTACCAGCTTAAAGCTGCTGTTTACACACAGACAAATACGCTGAAAATTTCAAAGTGCTAACAAATGCATTAACTGACTTGGAACTGAACTTGCCTGGGGAATAAGTCCAAATATCTGTAGACTTCAGTGCTACAGGGAGATTCAGGCAAGAAGTGTTTTCACTCTAACAGGTTATAGTTGCCCTGTGCCTAAGGCCTTTTTAAGTCTCAGAGACCAGAGACAGAGCCAGTCTGTAAGAGTTGTACTGCAGAGTCCTCCTATTTCCTTAGGTGGGTTACCCACATGGTATTTTAGCAGAATTGTCCTTTTTTGTGACAACTTTTGCAAAGCACTTTGGAAAGCTTATCATGACAGAGATGCATCACAGAATCAAGCTGTTATTTTTTTCTTGTGGAGTTTGTCTCTTGTTGGCTTGGAAATAGATGATGAAAGATTCCAGTGCTGTCCCAGTCCACTTTTCCAAAGCAATCTGGGGTTAATCAGCCTTTTGTTTGCTAAAGCAGCTTCTTGACTTTGGAACTTACATTATTTCAGAACACACAGTTCTTTATAAGTGGTGATCCTTACTGATTCTCCTTCCCCTGTTTCTTGGAAATCCCCATAACTGACATTTAGATAAAGACTAATGGTGACTGGTAGCAAACTGAAAATTCTGGAAAAAGATATGAGAGTGGGTAATGTGATGAAAAGTCCTCTTAGGCCAGGAAGGCTTGCAGTTCTCATCAGCTGCCTGTGTAGTCCTTACCTCAACTGCGTTGTATTTGTGGTATGCTGGATGGAGGACTTTCCTCAGGCTCCTGGTGAGTTCTCTGGACAAATAGTTAGTGGTGTAATTTGAAAGTGGATAACTTTTGTGATGTTGCTGGAACTGATAACTGTGCTGGGCTGTTTACACTGAATGAGATTAAATGTCATTTTCTACAGAATAATCACTGTCCTGTTATATGCTAGCAAGTTTCTAACTTGCAACTTTCCCGGCCTGCTCTGAAACAAAACTCAAGAATCTGCCTAGTGATAGAGTTTAGGCTTATTATAACAACAACAGCTCATGCATCTCAGGTCAGCCGGCTCCCAGAGTGATTCCTTAGTAACTGCTATCCATGCTTCAGGTTTTCTGTTTCTGAGAAGCTGATACAATGCTTTTTCTGCAGCTGGGCAATGAACAGTTGGCTTCTGTGAGCCAGAGGGATGGTTAATGCTTTCCCAGTAGAATCCATGTCTGTTACTGAGGAAGAGCTGTTTCAGCTGGACAGTGTTGGCAGGTTGCAGCCTGGGCTAATGTGGTGGCACACGTGACCTGAGACTCATGGTCAGTATACCCACTGAGGTAGTGAGGAGGCACAGGGAAGCCTCTTCTGTGAAGCACAGTAGAGAGGATGAGGAGACAGACATTTAGCACACATCTGCACTCTGTGCCTTTATCTTACCTCTCTGCTCAGTCTGGCCACAGTCCTCGTAGGCAGGGCTGATACATCAGTGAGGACAAGACAGCACAGACATTGCAGAGCTCTAAAACCAGAAGGGAGGCATTTTGTTATAGAATCACAAAATTATTTGGGCTGAAAGGGACCCTAGTGATATTGTGTCTGTTTGCAGCATTCCAGTATTTCTCACAAGAGATATTTTGTTCTTTCTTTTTATAACTGCTCACAAATAGTTCAGTTTTGAAAACGGAATCTTGGAAATACTGGACCTCTTGGAAATCTTGGAAATAATGTAGCTCGCTCTCTGTTATGATTAATAGTCAGAAACAGATTTAGTTAAGAAATCATGAAATTGAAACGTTTTCCTTGACCCTACTGGTGCTGCACTGAGTACCTCATAGCCATGCTGGTCTGCTTAAGGTGATCAAGCATTTAACCTTGTTAGGAATGAGCATAAGGGTAGAGGAGCAGTGGGAGGTCTGTTGCTGCTTCTGAGTGACTAATGGCACAGAGCACCACAGTGAATGGAAGAGAGGGAATCACAGGAAAAACACAAATGATAGTAGGGGAAAAAAAGAGCCTCTCTAAAGGGAAGCTTTGTGGCTGGCTTTTTGTGGGTGTTGGTGCAAGACAGAGCCTTGAAGAACTAGGCCATCAAGAATGGATATTAGGCACTAGAGACAGGTGAAAAACATATTTTGTAGATGGCAGTTACCCCATCTTTTCCAATTCCTTTACTAAGTCCTGCTCCTCCTTTTTTCCCCCTGAACATAATTCTTATCAATGTCCTTGGTAACCCTATTTTTTCAGACCTCTAACATATGTGAGACCTGCTGTTACTTCATCACCTCTGGCCTGCCATTAAGGACCTTTGTGCAGAGGGGGCAGAAAACATTTGGCAAACACATTTCCTTTTCCCTTTCAAGTGCAAAGGGGTGAAGAAATTAAGTGAGCAAGGCACTGGGGATTATTCCAGCAAGATCAAGCACAGGTGACTGGGGTGCAAGGCATCCAGTCTCTCCCTTTGCTAAATGACACCAGCTGTTACTATTGTAGTTATAATATCATGTCATATATCCTTGAAGAGCTATATAGGAACATAATGTAAACCCTACACAAAATAAATACCTTCTGATTAGGTTGTGTCTTGCATTCAGGAATCATTTGAATTTGTCAGTTCATCTCAGGGATATATGTGCTGGCTGCTTCTGTTTCTGACTTCTCCCTCCGGAAGCTCTTCAACTGAAAACAAATGTCTAGCCCTTGAAAATTGTTACCTGCAACACCAGAAGAAATGGAGAAATGACAAAGGCTGTGGCACATGCCTGTATTCCTTTAGAAGCTTTTGTCACATCAACTATTGCTCTGCTAATAAAGTCCATGGGGGTTTTCTGAACAAATTCACTAATTATGCATCTCTTGGCAGGAACACTGTTAAGGTAAAGTCCCTAAAACCAGATAAATGTCTGGGCAATCAAATACAAATGAAAGAAGACAAATTCAAAAAGAAATCTTTGACAGAGGTTTGCAGAGCACTGTGGAGACCACTATTGTCTTGGATAAGTCTCCTACCTTCTGACTACTGCCTAAAACACCACATCTTTGGCTGTGTTGCTCAGAAAGTTAGAGGAGTGAGTATGCCCATTTTGAGCCCACAGTAATCATCTGTTGTTGTTTTTTCTAGTGCCAAGGTCAGGTATTGAAAGCGACTGTTAACACTGGGTGTCTACCGAACCTCATCTCCAAGAGCTGTTTAAACCAGCTGGGGTAAGTCTTTGCACAGTAGAAGAGGAGAGATGACTAAAAGAAAACCTATGGCAAGAACCTAGGCACCCTTGCTTCCCAGCCCCAATGATAATTACTAGCAGCTTTGCATGTGCACACGGCTGTTTAGGAGAAGGTGCAGAAGGTGGGATACAGGGCAAGGCATCAGGAGCACTGGCAAAGTTGTGTGAAGACCCCAGACTGGGAGGCAGAGCTGTGTCATTCTGTCTGTGTGTAGTGCAAGGCAAAGCTGCCCAGCTGATGGCTAGTGGTGAGGTTTTGCTTGTTGAATCTACCTCCAGACATACTGTGTGAAAGAGATTCCTCCTCTTGTGGGCCTATTCCCAATGAGAACAAGAAGAACTGCCATCAGTGAGAAGTCCTGTTTTTCCTACTCTTCCTCCACTTGAGGCAATAACACTCCTTGTGTCCCACAGGCTGGAAGAAGTGTCTGCCATGGACTGTGGAGACCTCTCTCTTCCTATCCCCAGCGTTGTTGGCCGAGTAGAACATATGGAGTTGCAATTTGGCCCGGAGACAGTGTTGTGTTCGGCACTGGTTGTAGGTGAGAGTGCCAGCCCCTCATCTCCCTTATTTTTCCTCTGTCCCTCTTGCACTGTCAAGGGCATTTAGAAGGACCTTTAAGAAGAGCGTAACATGGTAGGAGGTTGGTGATGTGGTCGCTTCCACTGCTCGCCAACGTCATTATGTGCTGTGAATACCTTCAATCTAACCAAATGCAAAGGGCATAGGAAGGGTACAGAGAAGAGAGAAGACACGGAAAGTGGGAAGAAATGATGTGCTTTTTGGTCTTAAAAAAGGATGTGGAAAATTCTCATTTACATTCTAAAATGGACATTTCTTAAAATTATGCAGAAGGCTTGATTAGTCCTCTGGTGCCCTATGTTCTATTGAATGGGCACTTGTATCTCTGGCTGAGAGTCATCAGAGAAGGCAACAGAGGGTACAGCTTATTCCCCAGAGTGTTTCTCTGTGTACTCATCTGCTTCTGCTGCAGGGAGCACCCTGAAAGAACCTGGTAACCACAGAGTGCTGAGTCTCCCTCAGTGTCCTGAAGCAGGACCCTTTGAAGGAAGGAGCCATAGTACCCAAGGCCAAGTCAGCAGGTGCTGAGGCACGCCCATCAAACAGCAGAAAGGCTGCATGTTCCACATTCACATCAAGCTGTGAATATGCTGAAAACAACTTAGTTGTCTTTTCCCCCCCCTTGTTCTTTATCCCTATTAATTTTCCAGCTTTACTCTCTTGCCTTTATCTGTTTCCTCATCTTTGATGAGTACTATTCATCTTCCAAGACCTTCCTTGCTCCCCCTTTTCATGCCTATTCTTTCCATGTTCCTAGTCATCTAGAAAGAGCTTCCTCCTCTTATACACTCAAGTTCACTCTTCTCTTCTGTTTTTTCCTGTACTAGTTCTTGTCCTTTATGGAGAATCTGTATTAGTACCATCACAGGTGAATTTAGCCCAGTAGCATCTATCCATTTTGCTGGGATGTGGAGATATCTGCCTGGAAGGAGCAGAATTGCTACCCTTGTGTCTTATACCTCCCTGTACACACAGTGCTCTTGCTTATGTCATTATAAATAAATTATAAATTACTTAAATAAATTAAATAAATTATAAGTCACTTGTTACAGGGCAAGCTGGCATTCAGGAGACATGGGAAGTGTTAATGATATTACTGGTGGCTCCTGATTCCTGCAGACTCCAGGACCTGGAAATTCCTCCTTAGCTGCCACTCAAGTCCAGATGGGCAACTCTAAGATGCAGGAGGTCACTCCCACCCAGTCCAATGCATGTTCTTAGTGGCAGGTTGAGGTAGTAGCAAGGCTGAAGGTATATTCCAAAGAGGCACATAGAGAAAGGACAGAGACAAGGCCAGCCACACAGATCACCGCATGCAGAGTAGTGCCTTTACCAGCAGGCACATAAATACCAGCACAGATAGCCTAGCCCTGGTCCTCCTCTCCAGCTGACCAGGACTGAAGTTCACCATCAGAAGTTCACAGATCCTCATTCTCTAGATTCACAAGCACACTTATATTCATAGTCTTTGAATAACAGCACAGCTTCTAGGTCTGTTTTATATCCATGTTGGGATCATAGGCCCCCTACCTAGCCACTGACCCAGACCCTTGAGTACAAAGCCACAACCTCATAGGATCAAATTCATCAGGAAAACATAAACACACCCAAGTCTTTCTAGTTAGTGGCATTTAGATCTCTCATAGTCGTGCCCTGTCCTCTTCAATTGCTGACTTATAAACCCAAGGCCCTTGTGACCCCAGTCAGAGCAGGTAGCCAAAGCTCTCTTGCATGCTGAGCGCTCCAGTTGTTGGCACCAAGACCTACAAACTCTGTGATCCACAGTCTTTATTCAGTTACTGGAACTCAGACCTTGCAGCACACATCGTAATCCCTCCATTGCTGGCACTCAGGTGTATAAATTCTATGGCACCCAGACTTCTCTTGCACACTGGTGTCTCTGGTTGCTGGCACCTGTGAGCTACATCTTTTTCTCCAGTTGCTGACACACACCTATGAGCCCTATGGCCTGTAATCCCTTCAGTTACTGGCACCTCCCTTGCCAGTCCCTGAAGTTAGTGACATCTACAGCTATTTAACCCATGGCATGTTCTACACTTGCTAACACTGAAGACTTGCAGCAGTCAAATGTAGGATAGAGAAGTTACACAGAAAAATTTACTTAATAAAATTATCTAATAAGATAAGTTTATGAATCAGATGTTCTTGTATTCCATATCCTCTTACAGGAGAAACACTCTTTGTTTAGATGGGTAGTATTGTATAATTTTAAGCCTGATTGGTGTCTTCTCTCTTCTCAGATGATGAAATGCTGGAGTTTTGCATTGGTCTCCAAACTCTGTGGTCTCTCAAGGTAAGGAACAACTCCTTGCTTATTGGAGGGCTCCTCTCAAGAAGTTCTCCAAGATCTGATTGCTGTAAGCATCTGAAATACTTAAATCCAGGTCTTTCAGGGCAACGCTTGTCACACAGCTGCCTGACTGGCTGCAGTATGTGCCGAGTCACTGATTCCTTTCCACTCCCTCTTAAGGGTTTTAAGAAAGGAAACTCCCAGTAGGATACTATAACATCACCCATTCTTTATATTCCTGACCAAACAAGTTGCAAACAGGAAGAAGAAACTGAAGAAGAGACAAGAAAAGGCAATACACTAACTTTGTCATGAGATATGTGTCACCTTCTGAAGGCAGATGTGAACAAGCTCTGCTTTTGCTTTAAGCCAAATGAAGCTGTATAATCATATTCAGTATCCAACACTAGCTGGCCATGAATGGACAGGGCCCTCTCCTTTTATCAGCTTGGCTCAGGGTCAATGGTCTGCTGAGCCTGATTCCTGGGTGGCTCAGAATATGTCTGCAGCAACCTGGCTCCTGCCTGTCACATATTTATAGCCACATCTCAGACTCATAAAACAGGAAGAGCATTGGGCTGAACGGCTAAGTGGTGTGAGGACATCAGTTCAGAGGGAATCATAGGAAGAAGGGAGGGGAATAGCCCTGTGAAGGGTTTGGAGAGGAATCCATTGTAGGAAACAGGATGAAAGAGAAGGCATAGAGAACACAAAGGGAAACTAAGGTCTCTCTAAAACCAAAGTGGTGTTGCAGGTTTTCTCCAGTCATAGACATCATGAGATTTGTGATCTGAAATGTCCAGCAAGTAACTGGCTCTCCCTTCTTTAGTGTTGCATCGACTTGGAGGACGGAGTCCTGAGATTTAAAGCACTGAGTCAAGAGCTGCCTTTTCTACATGCCTCTGAAGAGCCTGCTCAGTGACTAGCTGTGTTCCCCATGTCTGGGGCTGAGGAGACTTGCTGCCATGAAAGAGAGATGAGGGCGAGGCTCACGTGCCCCTAACCTTGCTGAGTTCTAGGCTGAGGCATTCACTGGGGAGTGAGAAAAAGGCAAGTGGGTGCTGGAAGCTGTTGTTACTGTGAGTGCCTCAACTTCAGAGATGTCCCTCTTTTCAGTGGACCCTCTCACTTGTCCCAGTGTGCCAAGTGGGCATTTTGTTCTTGCTTTTCTATTTGTCCCTAGTCACTCCAATTTCTGTTTCTGTAGTAAATTTACCCTACCCCTTTAATGACTACAATACCCTCTGTTCATGAGACAAGAGAGTCTCTGTGAACAATCTCCAGTTGCTTTGTGGACAAAAGGATGGCATTTCTCCAAAAACCTCCGAAGACTGCCATGAATGTTTCCCTTCTCTTTGCCTCAGTGTGAGTGGATACCCGTCCCATTTCTTTGTGGGAGGGGCCCTGTTCTCCTTGCCTGTACTCTGGCAAGCTGGATTTTGTTAGTTTTTTCTGGCTCAGAGCAGAACAGAAGTATTTTCTTGGGAAAACCCCGCAGCAAGAACATTTTTAGAGTTCTCAGTTCTGAGAAACCTTTGCAAAAATGCTGAGTGTAGATGCCTAAAGTACACACAGGGGCTTGGGCTTTGTCACTGCATCCTTGGGCACTAAGCTGTGTTATACGCATGGCAATGCTTATCATCTCTTGGTGTCATACACAGTAGTCAGACTTGCAGACCCTGCTCTTCTGATCAGGCCTTTCCTCTCTGTACTCCAGCTGCTAGAGCTACATTCTGTTACCTCTGCTGCTTCATCAGAGATCCTGTTGTTCACTTCAAGTGCTGCATTGAATTATAGCACAAAGTCTTCTGCTCTGTCACCTCCTTTCTTTCAACTTGAGATCCAGTGACTGAATACAGATACTTCATCAGCCTCAAGTCCTGGCATCACACAGCCCATCAACTTTGGTACTCTTGCACAAACAAGAACTGGACTTCCTTGCAGTACCCGCTCAGGTCAGACAACTGTGAACTCATCTGGGATGTCAAGGGTGATTATTAAGTCACTTAATAATTGTGGTTTTTTTGTTTTTAATTTCCATCCTAGAGTGTAGCTGTATTATTAATCCATGGTCTATTCTTTACTAGCTCTAGGAAAGATGCACTAGATCAGGGCTTGTTCCATGCCTCATGACTACTGATTCACTATCCACACTCTCCAAAATGTACCTTTTTCCACCCTTAAAATGTCATGATATCCCAATTTTGCCTCTCTTTCTGGATTAAATACTGCTGACTCTCTTCCTTTTTTATCAAACTGTTTGTGCTGTGTTTCTCAAAGAAGTTGTGTATGCATTTTTGCTTTTATTCTGTTAGTTCTTTCCAAAGTCAGATGCTGTATGCTGCAGTTTAACACATGCTAAGCACAGCAGAGTACAGCCCGACTGATATGATTTGGGATTCACTTACCAGTGTTAGTTGGTATGACTAGCATCTGCTCCTCCTACATGGAGCATAAGACTTCTACTGTTAGTCATCGCATCTTGCATCTTCTGATCTTCTGATCTGTTCCATGACTTCTTTTCTACTCTTCTAGTTGTGCATCTGATTATTTCTGCATGAACTGCTTTCCATGAATCTCCTGAATGGCACCAACAGTTCTCTCATTTAGTCAGGAAACATGCCTACTTGATGAGTCTGTCTTCCAAAGCACCAGTAATTCTTCCTGGATTTGTATCACTTGCATGGCTAACTGGCTTCTCAAACCCAGGGCTCTTTATGACAGTTTAGACTTGTACTAAACCATCCTGTGTGTCAGTTGGAATCTATGTGGTACCTGGGTCAACTGCTGAAAAAAATCTTATTACTGACAGATGAAACACCTGTTCCTACATGCAGCAACTCACCCAGTTTCCAACTCTCATTGCCCTCTAAAACTGGCATGTGGAACAAGGCAAATAATCTGTTAATTATCTGATAGATACCATATCCATTAAAATTCTTATTAAAAAAAAGGCAAACTCCAAACCATAACCCTAAAGCTCACTCTAGCCCTAACCCAAACATTAAATCCCAACAATGACTCTAAATTTAACCCATAAAGCTAAACATAACATTAAACTTAACCCCTAAACCAAACTCTAACCCTAAAACTTAATGCTAACCCTAACCTCTAAACCAAACCACTATGCCCTAACTGTAAAACTTGACACTAATCATAACCCCCTAAATTTAACCCTGTAATCCCAACTCTAACCATTTAACTCTAAACCCAAAACATAAACATGATTGTAAAGACACTAACTATAAACTCTAATCCCAAATCCTAACCATAATGCCCAACCCTAAACTCTAACCATTAACCCTAAAACCAACCCTAAACCTAAACTCTAAAGCTTAAACTTAACTCTAAATCCTAAACCATATAACTAAACTTAATTCCTAACCCCAACTCTAACCATAACCCTAAGCCTACACGTGACCTCAACCACCTAACCTCTGATGGTTTTTGTCAGTGCCCTATTTCCCTCCAGAGTGCCCTGGGGCTTTTGCTGGGTTTTGCTTTGCCCTGTAAGGGGCGCTGCTTCCTTCCAGAGTGTTCTGGGGTTTTTGCCAGGCTTTGTGAGGCCCACACAGGGTCCTGCTTCCCTCTGGAGCACCACAGGGCTATCGCTGGACTTTGCTGATGCCCAGGGAGGTCTCTGTTGCCTTCCAAAATGTCTGACAGCTTTTTCTGGGCTTTGCTGGTGCTCAAAAGTGGCTGTCACAGGAAGGAGAAGGTCACCAATAGCTTTCAATCCTGGCCACTTCCTTGTGAGAGTCGTGCCTGATGGGTGTCCATTTTGGAGCTGGGCTCTGGCTAGGATGGGAGTGTAGGTGAGTCTTTAAACTGAAGCCAACAGGAATCTTTCCAATTATTAAAATGGTGTTGGATGGGATTCTATAGAAAATTGGCACGACTTTGAGTTGACAGTTCTATTTTGACTACTGACTGTCACAGCCCCGCAGATACTTGCACACTAGCTGCTGTCTGAATTCATTAGGCGCTGTTCCTACATATCTGTCTTGGGATAACTGCTTTTGCTCACATTTAGAACATTCTCCAGTCCTTCTGAAGCCTTCCTGCGATTCACATGCCTCATTTCTCAAAACACTAACTGCTCAGGTTCCTCTGTGAATTAATGTGCTACAGCACTAGAAAATCCCCAGCCCTCCCTGTCCCTCTCTTCTCTGCGTAATAAATAATTCTTTGCATCCTCCTTTCCTTCCCCTCACACTAAGCAACAAATTTGCTTCTTCCAAAAGGAATTCTTTCCTTTTACATAATCCTTTTAACACTTTCCTATACCCTGGTTGTTAATACACTTGCATGTTGTGCCACAACTTTGCCAGCCTCTCCTCTTTGTTGTTAACAACTGGATGTATAAATGTAGACTGTGCCACTTCTCAGTGACAGAGAGGATGTTTCCAAGAAAGCACCAAATTAGCACGTGAGAGTTCTTCTCTCAGCTTTGAAATCAGCTCCAGGGCAGAAGACATGCTTTTCACCTTCCTCCTGTCCATGTTAGCTGAGCATGCAGATCCACACAGTAAAGGTCTCTTTCACCCAGACACTGAGGAATCTGTTGCTAACAGTTATCCTGGAACATCCACATCTCCCTGAGATTAGCTCAGTTGGTTACAGCACAGTGCTAATAATGCCAAGGTGGTGGGTTAGATCTTAAGATTCACTAAAGAGTTGGACTCAATGATCCTTGTAGGTCCCTTCCAACTCAGAATATTTTGTGAGCAAGCCTTGCTGCAGGCAGAGCTTGCAGAAAACCACATTTATACAACTGGGAACTGCAGGTAATAATGCCATAGCAGACACCTCACTTCAACTCACTCCCTAAATCACAGTCTAATCCTACAGTGTCAGTACCTGCTTTTCTCATTGACAGAACTTCTGGTGGGTTTCTATTGCCCAAAGTTCCTTGGCATTAAATGACATGCTGTTACTGACTTGAACACATATATTCTAGCCCAAACCAGTGTTTTCTCCAAAGATGAGCATTTTTGTGTCATTACATGGAAATCTCAGCTTCCAAGAAAGAAGTCTTGGCTTTAAAAAATGTGATTAGAAAATAGGACTTACAACATCTCAAAGAAGCCAATTCAACTTCATCTACAAACATGGAAATTTTTAAAAGTCTTCCAGCACAGGAAGCCCAGTAAGTAATTTTTGAGTCAGTTGGCAAGGCTGAAGATTGTCTCAAATGTAGTTTCTTTTGGTAAGCCTGTTATACAGATACAGTTCCCTACTCCCAGTCCCAGTTATCTCTATTGCTTTTGGTGGACAAAGGGAATGAAGGAGCTATCTAAAGGCCTTTTCCACTGAAGATCAAAAAATATTAATACTTTCATATGGAAAGTAGAAATTCAGTACAAACTGCCAGCTCAGAGCAGGGTATAGGCACATTCTGTATGTGTCCAACACTGGCTTCCTTGTGATGAGGCCCATCCCTTCAATATAGACAATGGACTGTTAGTATTTGAGGGACAAACTCTTTGAACCGCCTTGGTGGTCAGCTCCTACTTGGGTTACTTTTCAATAGGGTGGGCACAAGGTTGTGGAACACTCTGCAGGGAAACATCCATCAAAGCAAATTTCTGAAACTGAAGCAAGTGTGGGATATACATGGCTGAACCTGCTCAGGAATGGGGAGATGGAGTTCCGAGGCCCCTTCCAAGGCCTATGTGCAAGAGGTAAATCTATCCTGAGAATATGCACTCTCCCAAAGCCATAATCAGGGCCATTTCCAGGAGCTTGGGGTCACTTGGTTTTGAACAGAATGGGAGCTCCAACCATACACATTCCCACAGACCTGCTCCTTCTTTTACTACTAGAAGGTGACCTATGGAACTGAAGACCACTGAGTCACTCCTCCTTTCAAGAGAATTCACTGGCAAATGCCAGGATACACCTGAAGAGTTAAAAAAATAACTAAATTCAGCAAAAATAGCATAAAAACAAAGGCAGGGATGGCCAGCAGGTTCATTATGTCTCAGGAAAATAAGGCAACCCCCTTCCTTTATTTTTTTGCTAGTAAGTCAACCATCACAACCAAAGCCACGAATCATTTATCTGCAAATACCCCCAGTGCCTGAGAATGCTGTCAGACTCCTCACTTGCTGTGTGCTGGCACTGGGACATACAAAGGTGTCTGGCCAATCTTGCCAGTTGAAAAGCTTCCCAGCACCAGTGGGTATGCCAATCTGCTACAGAGTAGGATACAGTGAACAACATTTTCTGCTGTGTGGGAAGGAATCACTTCTAATTCCAACTCTGTGGCTTGTGTCAGCTGGCAAGGACAAACAAGAAATTAGTTACAATGAAAGTATAATGTAACTCAGTCCAAAGACAGAGCCTTAACTGGCCCCTTTCCTGAGAAAATGTAGACTTCACGGGGAAATTGTTGCCAATGGAAGTAGAAGCACTCACTTCAGGAAGTATTGGCTGTAGCCAGTCTATCAGGCACTTTGGAGTTTAGGGCAGGAAAAAAGAAGGAAAGTCATCTTTTGGCCAAGGAACAGTATAGATCTTCATCTAATTCTTCTTTTCATTCTCCTATGTGCACAAGGGGCATAGGAGCAAAATGCATCTGCTAATTATTATGTGCTGCACGCAATATAAAACTGTCAGGGAAACCCTCAAACGTTAGTATTTTTCCTCTCCAGTGGTTTTTAAGAGATGAAGAGTTTTGGGGAATGGATGTTTTTGTAGTGTCCATATCTTCTCACCTCTGCTTTCCACAGTGCACATTGCCTGGGCTTGCACAGCACACAGCAATGTTATCCTCAGGCCAGCAAAAGAAGAGGGCTAGGGTGCACAGATGACCCTGCCCAACATATACAACGGTTTTGCCCTGGTTTTTTTTAAAGATGTTCCTTAGATAAATGTCATCTCTCCCTTGGTAACCCTTTCCCTTTCTCAACAATTAACAGTCCAACAGTGGATCAGTTTGACCTTCTTTTCTTGGAAATCATTTGACCTGTACAGCCAAGTTTGTTCTGCATAAAACAGTTTCAGCCATTTGTACATCCCTTGCGCTTGTGTTGCTAATAAAGGTTTATATTTGGTGTTGCTAATAAAGGTTTATATTTGGCATGGACAGATAGCATTGAGTTGTTCTCTGTTATGAGTGTAGGCAATCCTGTTAGGCTCTGACTATTTGCCAGAAACAATGGTGATTGCCTGCTGCACATCTCAGCATCATGGGAGCTGACAATTTGTTGAAGTTACACTCTAGATCCAAAAAGCTTCAGGACAACTCCTTGCTTTAACCCATGACTAGATGGTCTTCATAGCAGCTCTCCATAGCTCAAGCCCTGCTGCTCTCAACACCACTGTTAATAAGCTCTATTACAACTTGAAAGCTCCTGTCTGAAAGGTCCAGTTTTACACAAGTACTTAGTATGACAGGGGAACATTTAAAAATGCTTCTCAGTGAGGTCATTAAAATGCAGAGAAACTTCCACTGCAGTTAGAGAGTCAGAGGATATGGTGGCCTGAGAAGCAAGCAAGCTGATACAGAGTAGGTCATACCATTTCACTGCTCCACATTTCAACTCTCCCTACTGCCAAACACAGAGGACAGCGTATCTCCTCTATAGAGCTTATATAAATCTACAGATGAAAACTGCAAAGAATAGCTAATGCTTATTATGTAAAGATCCTGCCCTTCTACCACGTAGGGCTACTCCAACAACAGTCATTTTGACCCAAGGGCAAGACACTCCTTTCCTCTATACAAAGTATGTTCTCCCAATTAGGGCTGCCCTTTGCAGAGTATAGCACAGCAGGTTTTCAAATGCCTGCAAGATCTTTAAATGTCACCATTTGCTACAGATCACTGAATTTCGTGTGCTCTGACTCAGGCTGCCATAAAGGTGAAGA
>NW_016690354.1:1342897-1487825 GCF_001604755.1 Lepidothrix coronata | reverse complement strand
ATCTTATTAGTGCAAGTTGTGGTTCTTCTCACACCTGTCTCCAGCTTCTCAGGACAGGAAGTGATTTGTGAGAAACTCCTTGCTAGAACAGCAGCGGCAAAGCAAAGGCAATCAATGCACAGGGGTACTTTAACACACACCTAAGTGTGAGAGAAGGCCCTTGCCTGCTCCCTATTCAATCCCTCCATCCGCAATTCCTGCACTGTAATCCTGCTGAGAATTCAGAAGTAATCACTGGAGCCAGAATGGAGACTGAGCTCAGCTATTCTCTCCATCCATGTCCTCAGTGCTTCTTCAGAGTGACCCATAAAGCACTTCAGCGAGTAAAGAATACAGAAAGTGGCAATGGAAGGCCAGCAAGCAAGACCCTTGACTCTTTCTGTTCTGGTAGCTCTCTCTGCTAACAGAAAATGAACCCACCACCTACACTCAAGCCTACAAGCCAAGAATATCCCTCCACAGCCTGTACACCCTTTCCTGTTTGGAACTTTTGACAGAGATAGCAAAAGAATAGTCATCTTCATTAAATGCCCCATTCCAGCTGCAGAAGAGCCTGTGCTGGTAGTCAGACTCCATATGACTTGTTATAAGGGATCCTGGATGACAGTGCAGTGGGCAGAGGAATCTGTTCCAGCAGGATCCTGACACTGCGAAGGGCTGCTCAGATGATATTTCTTGGGAAAATAGAGGGTTTTGTGAATCAGATTTCTGACGGCAGAAACATCATTTTTATCTATGGGAAAGAGAGAAAAACAGTTGTTCGGGATTCTCAACAGGCACTACGAAAGCCTCTTCTGCAAAACATACCTGAAACTCTAGTTCCCAGCACATCACCTGCCAGCAGCCCTTCCTCTCTTTCTTCCTGTACACCCTCCACTCTTTTGCACTCACCTACACCCAGCTGCTGCAGGAGATTTGCAAACTCTGGGTCACCCTCCAGGATTTTCAACAGGTTGGTGGACTCCATTCTCTCCAGCTGCACATCCCAGTAGATGTAGATCTTCTGGCTGAAGCTGACATAAACCAGGCAGGGACTGTTGCTTCCTCCTTTGCATGCATAGAGGCCTGCAGAAAGCAGAATGCGGAGATCTGACCACTTCCGAAAGGACAGTGAAAGCAAATAGGTAACGTCTCATGATGAGGTACCAAAGCCGTTAGCAGAAAACAGCAAGCACCTGAGCAGAGACCTGGGCTTGGGTATACAAAATCCCTTTGAGACAATCCAAGAAAGTGTCTCTAAACTGCAGGAAGCTTGGGGATTTGCAAGCTGCTTCTTGCAGGTCTGAAAGAGGGGACTGAGCAAAGCCGAGGCTCGGGCTGGTTCCATGGGGCTCCTTATCTCTACTTGAGAACAGCTTAGAAGTCTGCAAATTCAAAAAGCAGTGGGGAAGACGAGACTCCTGTAGTACTCCTGAAAAGGACAGGAAAAAAACCCCAAACCATCACAGAAAAACCTCAGCATCACCTCCTCTCACCCCTACTTTTCCCAGATGCCACCAGAGGAAAGACTAGCTGGGTCTTCTGCAGTACACACAGAGGGAAATTATTCTCCACGGCAGACAGACAAAGGATTCCAGGTCTCCCAGACAGGAGTAGCAGCTTTGAGGGAAAAATGCTGTGAGGGGTGGCTTTGCAGTCAGGCTCCCCACCTGCACAGAACGCACTGACATTCTCCTCTGCTTGAAACCTGGCAACAGTCCGATTGTGGTCAATGATGTATGTCTGACCATCCCACGCACAGGCAATCACCTCCTCATGCCCATTGCCCTGCAGGAACCAGAAGATTGCATATTAGCCAGACATCACCTATTCCCAGGGACAGTCAAGAATCTTTCTTGCTTGTTCAGACAGAACACTAATGTCTGAACAAAATGTGACTTTTGGACATCATGTCCAGAGATTTTGCAGTCTGAGATCATCTCTCTTCTCAATAGCAATCATAAGAGCAAATCATAAGAGTTTGTAGACAATCAGGGTATTAGGAGTGTGCAAAACCATTCAACTTCGCAATAAGATAAAAGAGTAGTTCAGGAAATAAATTTATGAATGGATCAGTGCAAACTAGGCTCAGTAGGTCTAACTGGCAAGCACAGCTCAACCTCTGACAGGTGGACAGACTGACATGAGTGCAGAATATACTGCCAGAGTCAAAGCACTCTATGTCATCCTGAGATAATCTCAGTCTTTTTCAGCTGAGTCACACTCACTCTGCCCTTCCTAAATCCATATATACAAAGCCATGTTAAGTTTTTGTCTTCATCCCTCCCAGCCCTATTCAGATACTCACTGTAACATCCAGCTTTTCCAGAGCAAACAGCTGGTGATCAACCTGAACAGACCAGAGCAGCTTGTCTGCTCCCTCCATGAGTTTCAATGTCCCTGAAGGAAGAAAAAAAAATACTGTCTTGAAGACATTAAAAGGGAGCAATATGTTTGCTTATGCTGGGCCCTACACACTCCTTCAACACTCAGGGTTGCTGAGAGTTGGCTGCTAACAGCATAGGCATGGTCTCTTGGCTGCTGAATCCATACTGGACACTTAACCCCACTTACCATTTTTCTATTATCCAGATATACTGTGACAGTCGTGGGCAGGGGGGACCAGCCATGAGAGTGGAACATAAACATGAGTCTGTCTTCATAGAGGCCTCAATGCCTTCATAAAAAATATGTCAGCAGAAGGAGTCTTTGGGTCAAATTCTCTTGCCTGACCCAGGATGGGCTTCTGGAGCCCTGTTTCACCTTTCAAAAATCAAAAGCACTGAGCCCCTGGTTCCCTGCTTTGAATTAGTCAGGCCTTGTCCAGCCCACAGGCCTTTCTTCCAGGACAGTGGTAGGACTTACCATCCAGAGTACAGAGGGCAAAGAGACCTGAGCCACTATTCTCACTGGAGCCACCTGTAAGTGCAAAAGAAAATTGCTGGAGTTGATGCCATTTTATAAGTGTTGTCCCCTCTTTCTCCTGAAAACAATAAAAAAGATGCAGAACAAGCTGATCCATCCTGCCCTGCCTTCTTTTTTTTGCCCAGTTGTGTGCAGGACAGCACTGACAAATGTGACTAGTTAAATCTCAAGAGGAGAGTCCCCTGACCACTGGGCTGCTTTGGCCCCTCAGTAAACCTCTGCCTAGCTACCAGTCAGCAAAGACATGCAAGGTCAAGTTTTAAAAGTGATATCACACTTGGAGAGAGAGAGGACTGGAGCTGTGTTCAGCTAAAGCTGCATTTAATCCTCCCAGTGACAACGTAGGAGAGACACTGGCTCCCTGAGGTCTGCAGGAACCCAGGAAACCTGGCAGTCGGGGACAAGCTAACAGAGCTGAAAGCAAATAGGCAGTTTCCCCAGAATAACTTAAACGGAAGCCTACCTCCACTGCCCACAGACAGCTCCAAGCTACAGACCCCTGCACACTCCTGAGTTACAAACTGCCCTGTTTCCACAGATCAGCTTAAAGCAAAGTCAGCTGGTTGAGTGCTCAATTGCCTCTTGTTGCTCATTCACTCAGAAAGGCTCTAATCCAAAAGATCTGCAGTGTCTCCCTCACAAACTGGTCAGCATTGCACTCCTCAGCTGTTTCCTTACTGATGGTCCAGCATCAGTGGGCTTTTTTACAACCTTCTCTTCATCCCTTTTACTGTGTGCCTTCATTTTTTCATAGACATCTCTCATAAGATGCAAGGCTTCACATGCAGTGAAATAATTGATTTCACGCTTTGTTGACCATGTTGCTCACAGCAGCATCAGAGATGCTGAAAACATGACAAGCTTAGGAATCAGGGAGGAAAGGTACTCTGAGGAAGGGGAAGGGGGTGGGGTTTAGTGGACTGCTCTTCTCCTCAAGCTCTAATTACCTTGGACAACCTAAATAATTCTCAGCACTGCAGGGGGCAATACTTGCGCAGAAAACAAGAGAAAGTGATCTCCACTTGGAATTTTCTGCTTGCACACACACTCCAAGGGGGAGTCAAAGCTGCCTGCTCTCCATAGGTATCAAGAGAAGGTTTAGCAAGTGCACCAGGCACAGGTCAGAGCACAAAGCAGTTACACAAGGGAAGCAGTGGCAGTGTGTAAGAAAAGTCTTAAAGAAAAGACACAACAGCAGTGTGTCAGGGCTGAGAGAAGCCAGCAACTGTGGAGAGTTTAGATACAACTGCTGAACAGAACACAGTGGAAGGGGACAGAAGACAATAATATGGAATATGGAAGCAGCTCTGGAGATTGGGACTGCATAGGAGAAGGAGGAGCAGCATGTAGCTGCCAGGTATCGAGATTAAAATGCTAAAAAGTAGTAACAGATGAGGCTGTGGGAAGGAAGAGATGCATCTTGGGAATAAGAAGAAGGCATAAGCTGCAGTCATGCAAAAGCAAAGATCAAGGACATATGCAGGAGCACGGCATGGCAGCCATTCAGACGGACTAAATGCAGGTCAGCAGAGGCTGCAGAGAAACTGTTGTGCTAGGCAAAGAATAAGCACTACCTAGGAAAGGACAAAGGCTATAAAAAGCTCACACGCAAAAATCCAACTGTCTTTCTTTGGGAGCCAGCTAAGATAAGTCAAGATTCCTCTGCTCTTGCAGCTGCTTCCCACGGTTATTTTTCAACCACGGGAAATCCAATTTCTTCTTGGACTGATGTACTGAAAAACTGCCCCCTGAAAATCAGGGGCAACTGTTGGGCCACAGACCCCAAGCTGATAATTTCTCACCTCGGGCAATGCTACCAATTAGATGAGTGGAGACATTCTTGTTGTGAATCCGTCCAGATGTTTGGTGTAGAATAACATCTCGAACAGGGGCCTCACTAGGGAAAAGAGAAAGACATCAGGGACAGGTTGAGGAACCACGACTGAGTCTGTGCCACAACAATCTCAAGAGCAGTGTACTCCAAAGCTCCACAAATCCAGACACTGACAGAGTTCCAGAAGAGGTTAGCCCTTTAATGGTAAAGGCTAAGTAAAAGGATATGTGCCACCCCAGGTACAAAAGGAACTCACAACTGTTTAAAAATCCAAAATAAGAATGATTTTATGCATCAAAAAAATATGGAAAGAGCTCAAAACCAAAAAACACTAAGACATGTATTCCAACGAAGGAGGAAAAAAAGACAATTTTTATTATTACTCACATAAACCTGGCTGCTTTTCACTCAAGAAGCATCTGCCCAGGGTTCAATAAGTTTGTGAGTGACCACATCTGGGCCTGGCTTCTGGCTAGGAGGGTACCATTCCACTGAGGTCTTTAAGACATCAAGACTTGCCTAGCTCCCCTCCTGCTGCAGTGTTTTGTCTCTGCCTTCAAGTCTTACAGAATACTACAGAAGCACCCCAATTCCCCACAAGGATTCTTTCAGCACCAAGACAATAACAAACACCTCATTACCATTCTGATTGCTCTGTTGTGATTTATAGCACTGGCTGTCAGGGGTCTCATTAGGACAGCCTCTAATTGCCTCACCTGGAAAAAAACCCAAGCAAATGAAGCTAAAATTTCATTCTGGGCTTCATATTAATTTGGCTTGGCCCAGCCTTTCAGTTGTTACCCTTCCCACCATTAGATAGGTCACTGGATTGCATACTACCCTTTTTCTGGAGATCAAGA
The DNA here is from genome assembly GCF_001604755.1 of Lepidothrix coronata. Taxonomy (NCBI): domain Eukaryota; kingdom Metazoa; phylum Chordata; class Aves; order Passeriformes; family Pipridae; genus Lepidothrix; species Lepidothrix coronata. The sequence continues at coordinate 1,482,227 of NW_016690354.1, read as the reverse complement.
TTACTCATTTCCCTGACTTAGCTCCCAGTAACCCTCTCCTCAGTGATCTCGTTTTGTCACTCTCCTTGCCCAACCCAAAAGAGTGGAATACAACAGAAGCAGTAGTACTCATTTTTGTGACATACACGAAGAGTGTTCATGGAAGCTCTGGTGCAGGTGGGCTTAAGTGACGAGCTGCCAGCAGTACAGCAGGACACTGAAGCAAGGACAGTGACAGCGCTCCCCGCCTCACAACAGCTGCGTGGTGGCACCCCCTTGTGACGGGCCTTCACAGCAGCATTTCCTCATGTTCCCTGCAGAAACGCCCCTCACCTGCTTGAAGCAGAGCCGTCCCTTCCCGCAGATGTGTCCCGGTGCTCCATGTCCCAGGTGCACAGCAGGATGGCGTAGCCGCAGCCTGGCTGCGACACCATCAGCTCCGGAGAGCCATCAGGGCCCAGGTTCACAGAGAGGCTGTCCACCTACACTGGCAGAGACAAAACACGGCCAGAGTATTTTTGAGAACTTTAAACACCTCTGAAAAGTTTACAGTGCTCCTTGAACCTAAATCTGGATATGGTAAATCTTCTGACACAGCTGACCAGGAGCTGAACAAATTCAGCTAGAAGCAAAATGTCCAAGTTCAGTAAAAGGCTGTTTCCCTACCAAAAACCACTTGTAGAACAACACTAGCACTTTCCACTAATGCTCTCTGGTTGGGCAACAGCAACTCTTTCCTAGACCAACCCAGCAGCTATTCCACATGGACAACCATTGGGCAAATCTCCTTTCAAGCCATCAATGTGACAATTGTTTCGTTCATACAACTGAGATTTCATACTTCTTCCCTTGGAAGAGCCACCTCTTGAAGACTGTATGACAAGTACTGCTCTGAACATCCTTTTTTCTTACCTGACCTTCTAGCAGCCATTTCTTCAACAGGAGCAGCTGCCCAGAGATGTGGTCTGAATTCTCTGACGAGTCCTCCCAGCGAAAGGCACGCACCACCCTGTCAGTGTAACCCACCACCAACTCACACTTCCCATCTCCATCTGCAGGGAAAAGAAGAGGATAGATGGACTCTGTCAGGCTTTCATAGCCCCAAGAGCCCCAGTATTCAGAAACCACTGTGCTGGTTTCTATAGGTAGCATCCCTGAGGATCCCAATCCTGTAATGAAAACTCGCACTTCAGAAAAATTCCTGAAGTTCTTGCCTCTTTTCTCCATGACTTGGCTGTGGTTTTCTAGAGTTATCTTTTTTCAGCAAGATAGTAATTTCCTTCTGCAACTCCCCCACAGTTTTTCCCCCCTCCTGCCCCTCTCCCCCTCACCCTGCACTCCCACACCAGCTTTGTGGCTTACCAATGTCATTGATCAGCATGACCTTGGTGTTGGCAGGAATGTGCTGCCTGAACACTGGGTTCTGCTCTTCTGCTGCTGCCAACTCATGGTGGCCTGAAGCATCTGGGTGTTTTGGAGAAGTCAGGTCAAAAAGATGAAACCAGCCTTCTGCACTCACCGCCACCACGAAATTCTACAAGGAAAGAAAAAAACTTTTTGATTCTTTCTCTTTTAGAAACTGCAGAAGCTGTCTCACAGCATGGCAAGGGAAGATATAAGGGTAAATCCATCAAGATCAATGACTGCTACAGAAGGAACAGGAGGTTTTTGGCCAGCATACAAACTACTCAGGTACTGGCAAGGTCAAAACTTCCTGTTCATCTTTGTCAGACTGTGCTATCAAGCTGATGTGTGCATGCAATCCTCAAACAATGTGTGGCTTTCTCAATGCTCACGTCAGCTCTGCTCCCCACTAGGGCAAACAGAGCAACAGTATTTTGGGCATGGTGCCTAAACTGGGACCTTCAGACTCATTGGTCCTGACTTAACCCCCAGAAACAGCAATCCAACAAAAGAAGTCATATTAGAGCCAGTGGAATTTGCTTGGGAGTCCAGACTATTCTGTATTTCAGTCTTGTTTAGATGACCTTAAATGCACACAGCCAAGTAGCAGAAGGGCCATGGCCCACAGCAGGCATCAGCACAAGCAGACCAAAAGCCACTGAGCAATAGGAGCAACCCTCAAACCACCAAAGCCTTGTGGTGCTCACACAGAGGCACATGGAAATCAGTAGTGCTCTCTGAATATAGGATTTCCTTGCTCACTAAAACCTGTACATGACTCACAGAAAGATACCAATTACATGTGAACAGAAGAACAGTTTAAAAACAGTAGTGCTAAAACTCTTTGAACGAGGGCAGATCCTGGTGCGAAAGCACCAGCAATCTGTCTTCCTCTACACTCAGTACATGACATAACCCTGATCTCCTAAGCACCTCCCACACGCCCTACAGAGACAGCTGGGAAGAGTTTGGTTCCTCTCACCTTTCCTTTATTGCATACATCGCCCACACCAACACACGTGAGCTGCAAAAGAAAAGAAGGCCATACATAAGAGAAGGTAACTAAAACCAGCACTTTGGGCTAAGCCTCTGCCCTACCCCTCCTCTCTCATAAAGCATCTCTTGAACTCTAAACAGCCTTTTGAAGGACAAGAAGAGCAGAGTCAGGAACAGAAACACATCTGTCACACAACTGGTCAGAGCCCTGGGTCAAAATCCACAGCATATAGAGCAGGGTCAAGGTGGGACAGAAGTCCAGTTCCTGTGTTTATTCAGCTCGTTAACTTCCAGCCCATGAGGCCAGCTGTGGGCAAAAGCAGGGTCTTGCACAACTACATGAAAGGCATCAGATCCAGTTCAGGCCCTCCATTCCCCTCTGCCCTATATATTCCTAGGCTATGGACAAGGATAGCTGGCTGCACATACACCAAAAGGCCCAACCATTTAGAAATTTTGTTGAGAACTGACCATTCCTTGGCAAGATCGCACAGCCCAGGGTTTGCTGTCATCATTCTTGTAAACATAGAGTTTTCCATTGGTGTCTCCCACCACTAGTTCATTCAGCTGTACAAGAGAACTGGGTTATTAGGAAGAAGTCCACAATTACAGTAACAATATTCCCATACAACAATCAGAACTCACATCTGAAAATCACTCAGTGGGAAGAAGCAGCAAAACAAAACAAGAGTTAAAGGGACAGTCTTGAATCAACAGGGAAAGTCTGGGAAAGTATAAAAGCTCTAGTTTTACTCTTGCAGATAGAAGAGATAGAGTGTCTCAGAGCAATATCTCATTACCTACTGCTTCTCTACACACTGTTTCAGCATTGTGACATTGACCATTTTAACATCCTGCTCTGCATCATCACCCCACCTTCCATCCTCCAACCTAGATTGACTTAAATTATCCGAGGAAGATGATGACAATGAGGAAAATGTAACCATCGAGAAAGAGGCTGCAAGAACACTAAACATAAGATTTACACTCTATGTTTAATCTCACTGATGAAGGGGCAAAGTTCTTTCAGAATGGTGATTATTTCTTCAAAGATGACTGCTAAAAATCACCAACCATCATTGCTGATGAACCCACTCCCACTATCCCATCTCCTGCATCATGCCTCTGTGTATTAAAATTGAGTGCATCTTACCCTGCACACCTTACCCTATATAACATAACTTCTTGTGGGAAAATTTGTTTTAATTATCTACCTCATTGCTAGCCATGGCACTTTTCAGCATAAGGCCGTAATAAAATTCGACCATTGAGGAGAAGAAACAATTTACATATAGCTGGTTAAGCTAATCTCTTCCTAATTACAGACAAATCAGCCACATCAAAACTAACCATTTGTGGTGGCTGACAGCAACATTCCCAATGCACATCCATCCCTCATACAGTTTAAGATCAGACACTGAGACTTGGCTCTGCCCTGTTTGTGATCTGCTGTGCCCCAGCTGTTTCCCCACACCCCCACATCCCCACCACCGCGACAGCAGAGTGCCTCTCCTCGGGACCAAAAGTCAACCTCCCCTCTGGATAGACACCATCCAGGCCCCACGCCAGGGGTGACCAGCACGTCTGACGGCGATGCGAGCCCCGACCAGCCGCAGCCCAGAACCACGGAAACATTCCCTTTGCAAGGGAACTCCAGCGGGCGTTTGGACTCAAACCCTGCATCTCTGACACTGCTCAAGCTCCCTGTGTCCCTAAGCGCGGAAGCCCCGCCAGCCCCCCGGGGCCGCACCAGCCCCCTCGATCCTTCCCCTCAGCCCCGTTTTGGCTTCCTGGGGCCGCTGCCCCTTGTCCCGCCTGCGCCATGCGGGAGCGCGGCCCGCGGGCCCGCCCGGGGCGCTGCCCAGCCGGGTTCCCTCGCCCCGCAAGCGCCGCGCGGCCCGAGCCCGGCCCCGCGCTCCGGACCGTGTCGTTGTCGGCGTCCCCCAGGCAGATGGCGTGCGGGAAGAGGCTGCCCGCGAAGTCCAGCGCCACGCACTGCACGTAGCTGACGGAGCGCATCCCGCCGCCCGCGGGACCCCGCGCCGGGCCCGCCGCACCCGCAGGCACCGAGGGAGTCGGGAAGCGCAGGCGCGGGAGGGAATCACGGGAGCGCGGGGCGGAGCTCCCGGCAAAGACCCCTTGTTTCCTCTTCCAGAGACAACAGTGAGCCGGGACGCTTCTGTTACTCCAAAAATACCGCACAGTTATTACAGGAACACCGCACAGGATGAAGGGTTTATAAACCGAGAGAGACAGATGCGTGTGGTTTTACAAAGTCAGTATCGTAATTGTTTATTTTAAGCATTTTTTTTTCTATAAGGACATACATAACGAATAGTTTATATCTGAAGTTTACATGCATGACCTCACTGATAAACACTAGTATGCCACCTTCTGCTGGCAACTAGACCCATTTGTAACGACAGCACGGAACATCCTTTCAGCTGCCTGAGTAAAGCATGTTTAGTGTCCTTAGTAGGTTACATTCTTAAACATTTCATAATTTGTTATGTAGTAACAATGAGGGCAAAGTAGTACTTTCAAGACTGCTCACACTTAACATATCCACCACTGACTCTAGAATGTTTTAGATGTGCTACAGAAATCATCTGACTTTTTGCTTTCAGAAACACGTAGAACTGTCGTGCCTGTGGGATATTTTTGAAAACTGCTATTCAACAACTTATCATTAGGACTTGGTGCTATGCTTATTTTAACAGCAGCAACAGTTTCTGCCAGAGGCTGTTATTTCCAGTAATAATTACCAACAAATCAAGGTATTTACCTGCTGGAGAAAAAGTACTCTTGCTTGGCATTCCTGCCCCCTTTCACGCTTTTCCATGTCTATTAAGCCCTTGTTGTAACTCCAGTCGACACAAACTGTGTTGTTTCCCACAAGAGGCAATAATCCTTTGGTACAAGTTTTTCCACATATACATGGCTCTTGCTATCAAGTTAGAACTCATGAAAAACACCTGTATTACCTGGCAGCTCTAAGATTTTATTAGGCAAATCAAATCAGCATTTCCTTAAACATGATGATCTACCAAACACTCTATCCTGCCTCTCTTCTCCTATCCCACCCCCACACCACTGAAGCATAGGGCACTGCTACACTGTGTACACTGTGCAGAGCAGTGCAGCTCACAGCTCCCTAAGCCAGACAGCCCAGCAGCAGGTGGTGAATTTATTATCTCGGGCCCAGTACAATGTGTCAAGCAGCTCTTACCATTTTGGTGACAGTCCAGTTCTACAGCTGCAGTGCCCGAGCTTTCCTGGCACTGCTGCGGGGCAGGTACTGGCAACCCCCCAGCCCCAAAGAACCCCATAAGTAAGCACTTATCCAGTATTTCTGTCTCAGGAAAGGAGACTGGGAATTCAAACTAAGATTTCTAACATAATTCATGTTAAAACAGAGATACTCTCTGCAATATATACACAAATCCAGCCCATTGCATGCCATGCAAATCTTTCTCACCATAAAAAACCCCAAACAAACAAACACTTTTTTTCATCTGAGAAGAACAGATTATCTACCTTCCTTCTGCAGAGCAGGCAAAAAGTGCCCCTGCAGCTAGAATGGTCTCAAAACAGGACACTGGAGATGCTGAGTTTAACACTACACGACAGGATAAACAGAACAGCTGAGTTTGAGTACTGTGTTCCATGCCTGCAGACAAACAAAAAACCCACCCCAGCAAAAAGCCCCCACAAAAACCAAAAGCACACCCAGCCCCAAACAAGACACACAAACTGCAGAAAGAAGCAGAATACCAAGTAATAGCTTTCTTGTGACATGGGGATAAGCAGACATTAGAATCACTCAGGAGTTTGTAGTTCATTAGGATTTAGAAGTATTTGTAATATGTAAACCATTATCACTTACTTTCTCTTCAAAGCCAGTCACTTTTAGGTAAAAATATTGTGGTTTTTTTCCTCTGGTCCAGTTCCACAACATGGGGGGCAAAGAGGAAGGTAGCAAAATGAACAGATAATAAGCTCTATACATAGGTTACAGACCTGCTTTTTGAAGTTTTCACCAACATATTTTTTCCTCTTGCAAATATATGTGTAAATATTTTACCAAATATTGGGGGAATTTTCTATGGTAATGAACAAACAACACAGAAAAATAATCAAGACACTGTGGTTATGTGGATTAAAAAAACACTGAATGACCAAAGGACAGTAAATTCTCTCAGTTCTGTGCAAATTCCAATAAAAACCCACGAAAAGTTCAGTTTTCTTGAGTTTAATTGGAGCTTTATTACTTAAGCTGTGACTTCAGTCTTCACCTTCAGCAATTTGCAAAGAGGAGGCATACAAGAAAGGTTACAATATTTAATAGAAGGGACTCCCTACTGAACATGGGGAAAGAGGGCAACCCTAGGGCGGAACTGGGAGTGCCAATTTGTTCTGAAGTCTCATGTGAGGACTCCTGGAAAAAGCTGATTACTCGAGAGAAGGAAATAAATGTAGAAAGCACAACCTGGGATTCAAGTAAGCTGGAACCAGAAAGAAACAAAGACCAATGACAAAATGGGAACTACCGACCTGTCAGCCTCAGCTCTGTGCCTGGGAAGATCATGAAACAGATCCTCCTAGATGCTATGCTAAGGCACATGGAAAATGGGGGTGATTCAAGACAGCCAGCACAGCTTCACCAAGGACCAGTCCTGCCTGATAAACCTAGTGGCCTTCTGTGAGGGAGTGACTACATCAGTGGACAAAGGAAGGGCTACAGATGGGATTTATCTGGACTTCTGTAAAGCCGTTAACAGAGTCTGTCACATTATCCTTCTCTCTAAATTGGAGATGAATTCAGTGGGTGGGACTGTTAGATGGATAAGAAATTGGTTGGATGGTCACATCCAGAGGGTAGTGGTCAATGGCTCAGAGTCCTGATGGACATCAGTGACAAGTTGTGTCTCTTAGGGGTCCATATTGGGACCAGTGTTATTTAATATCTTCATAAATGACATAGATGAAGAGTTTGAGTACACCCTCAGCAAATCTGCAGATGACACTAAGCTGAATGATGCACTTGACACACCTGAAGGATGGGATGCCATCCAGAAGGACCTGGACAAGCTCGCAAAGTGGGCCCATGGGAATCTCACAAGGTTTAACAAGGCCAAGTACAAGTTGCTGCACATGGGTTGAAGCAAGCCCTGATACCAATATAGGCTGGGCATGAACAGATCCAAGAGCAGCCCTGCTGGGAAGGACTTGGGAGTGCTGGTGGATGAGAAGCTGGATATGACCTGGCAGTGTGCACTTGCAGCCCAGAAAGCCAATTGTATCCTGGGCTGCATCAAAAGCAGCGTGGGCAGCAGGTTGAGGGAGGTGATTCTGCCCCTCTGCTGTGCTCTGGTGAGACCCCACCTGGAGCACTGCATCCACCTCTGGGGTCCTCAGCAAAGGAAGGATATCAACCCATTGGAATGAGTCCAGAGGAGGCTATCAATTAGAGGGATGGAGCACCTCTCCTTATGAGAAAAAGCTGAGAGAACTGGGATTGTTCAGCTTGGAAAAGAGAAGGCTTCAGAATGACCAAATTGTGGCCTTCCAGTACCTAAAGGGAGCCTACAAGAAACATGGAGAAAGACTATTTACAAGGGCAAGTAGCGACAACGCAAGGGAAAATGGCTTCAAACTGAAAGAGGGTAGGTTTAGATTAGATATTAGGAAGAAATTCTTTACTGTGAGGGTGGTGAGGCACTGGAACAGGTTGCCCAGAGACACTGTGGATGACCCATTCCTGGAAGTGTTCAAGGCCAGGCTGGATGGAGCTCTGAGCAACCTGGTCTAGTGGAAGGTGTCCCTGCCTTCGGCAGGGGAGTTGAAACTAGATGATCTTTGAGGTCCCTCCCAACTCAAGCCATTCTATGATTCTATGAAAATGCAAATCAACCAAGCAGAGTAAATCCAGACAGAACCCAAACAGTAACAGAGGCTGAATGAATAAATAAAGTCACTAGGATTAAACTGGATTTATGCTGCCATTCAGCTTCTTGAACAGCCACATAAAGCTGTAACTGACTGTGGCATGGTGGCTTCAGCCTCTGCTCCCTTGAAGCCACTATCCAACCAGGTAGAAAAATAAAGGTCTAATTCACTGGAAATTCTTTCATTTACAAAACTAATGGAATAGGGTTTGTTTTTATGCTTCTGCTTCTGATTTATCTTCAACTCCATTCTGCTCATCTTTCATTTCTGCATCTTCAGTGTGGCTGGTCTGAAGAGTAGCAGCTGACTAAAGGGGAGAAACAAAGAAAATATATTAATATAATTACAAAACTGCTAGCACAAACACTGTTTGATTCTCATCACTAAGAAACCTAGTCTCCCCTACAAGACTGAATTCATATATAGGAGCTTCAGCCAAGAGAAATTAAAAGTTTCTTTTTCATTTTTCATGCAACTAAGAAACCAGATGCTGTTTAGAAGAGGCTGAGATATAATATTGATATTAGGTGGTTATGATTCATAATGCCTGCACACGCTTGACATACAACACTTTCTTAGAAAAGTCTTAACTAAAATTCATTTACAAAGCTTCTGCACAGAACTGCTTTTGTCCTGCTTCAATATCAATTAATTTTTAGCCTACCCCCACCCCCCCAGTCTGTATGAGGTACACTTGGGCTCAGCATGTAAAGAACTATCTTCGTTAGACAACTTCGTTTCATGAAGAGTGACTTCAACTCAACAACAGTGATTTGGATGTCATCTGTAAGAGCTTAGTTGGAAGAAAATATGATCTGACAAGGTGGCTGCTCTAAAGCCCTCTCCTTGCTGCATCTTCCAGTCCATATAAAGGTAGAAGGCAGAGAGCCATGTAGCAGGGGTCCAAGGTTAGGTTTTTCAATAGGACATAACCAGCACATCCTAGCCTTGCAATAATTTTCAAACACAGTAAAGGGAGGTAAAAATGTCTTGGTCTTTTTATCTCAAAAACTAGTGCAATGAAACTGCTATTCCACCTGCCAGCCTATCACCTTGAACCATCTGTTTTATTATGATGTTGGCAGACAAAACCAAGCAAAGTCTTAAGCATGCAATGCTGGGAGAGGTGAATAGGAGGGGAAAAAGAGGCACAATCCTTTAATGTTACATCAACTTGGCTGCAACAAGAAACCAGTTAAAAGAACATCCAGGCATCAAAGTTCAACCTTTCATCCTTAGAAGCATTCTGTAAAGCACACAAGAACCAAGTCTTCTCTCCACAGAAAACCTGTTAGCTAGCAATCCTGGGCTTAAAATAACGTGACAAACGTCCTGACCTTTAAAAGTCCACACTTTACATATGTGAACTATTTGAATTCGTGAAAGGAACTACTGATGCAAGAGTGGCTGGTGAATTCAACAGAGTGTAAGACATGCAGCGTCAGGAATCTCAGAACTATGGTCCAAGCTACCCTCTTAGCAAGTCGAAGATATTTGATAAACAAACCGACTTCCTCAGAACCCTGATGTTCCACTACCACCACTAATGGAGAAACTGTTGGATCTAGAGTAAAGCAAAATTATAAATGCATTAACAGGAAAACAAGTTTTTCATGCAAGAAAACGACCTCAAGACTGACCTAGAGAGTAAGCGTCCTTTACAGTCTACAGTTCCAGCAATCCCATTTCATATAAAATCATATCCATTTAAGGTAGGCCAGATGGCTTGGAGACAAAAAAACAATGCACATTCCCAAGATCAACTTACTTGTTGAGAAGAATTCACCAGGCCAATGGTATCCTGCCTTGTATCAGAAACAGTGTGGCCAGCAGGACCTGAGCAGTGATTGTCCACCTGTACTGGGCACTGCTGAGGCCACACCTCAAGTACTGTGTCCAGTTTTGGGCCCCTCATTTCAAGAAAGACATTCAGGTGCTGAAGCAAGTCCACAGAAGGGCAACAGAGCTGGGGAAGTGTCTGGAACACAAGTCTGATGAGGAGCAGCTGAGGGAACTGCAGGTGTATAGCCTGGAGAAAAGGAGGCTCTCTACAACTACCTGAAAGGAGGGTGTAGCAAGGTGTAGGTCAGCCTCTTCTCCCAGGCTATGAGCAACAGGACAAGATGAAATGGCCCCAAATTGTGCCAGGGAAGGCTCAGATTGGATATCAAGAAAAATTCCTTCACAGAAAGCCCAGGGCAGTGCTTGAGTCACCATCCCTGGAGGTATTTAGGTGTAGATGTGACTCTTACAGACGTGGGTTAGTGGTGGACTTGGCAGTGTTAGGTTGTTGTTTGAGATCTTTCATTTACAGTCAGTAGGATTCCAACATAAAGGATTTTATGGCTTTAGGCTGATTCAACCCAAGCAGATAGGAAAACTGGAACTAAGTGCTATGTCTTTCCAGTATCCCAAACAGCCTGCAACGCAAAGATTGTGAGACTGCCTTTTGCCAAGAATATTACGCTTGCTTCAGCAACCCACTCTTCCTCTCTCAACAGCAGATCTTGCTGTGTCCCACACCTAGAGGAGGAAGCAAGATTCCCAGCAGCTGTGCTAGCTGAAAGGAACCTTCACAACAGAGTCTGACAGCTGGCAATTAAACCCTGCCATTTCAAAAGTGAAGATGCCTAACAGTGAAATAATTCTAGTTTAGTTGCTGTATCTTTACCTTCCTGAGATTTTTTCATTAAAGCCTACGAAAACTAAGATATGTGTGGCTTTACATCACTATATCTAGAAATACAAAATAGTTCCTTCCAAGCTCCAATAAGCAAGGACTGTTGACACCACGCTGCCTTAGCCAGAAAAAACAACAAAAAAAAAAGAGATGGTTGTGAAGTGCTTCATGTAGGAAATTGTCAGCTGAGTTTGAGATGACTGAACTGTCAGGATACACTCATCTGAGGACACCAGGCCTCTGGAAAGACTCAGTGACACAGTTAACCACAGGTAATTAACATACCAACATCTAACAATTTTTTATATTCTCCATGCGTATTCTGGAAAGGTAGACACAAAGATCTGAGAAAATAACCTCACAAGATGCAAGCTTCTGCACTCCCCAATGTTACTGAGGCAATTTGAGTATGATGTAAATCCCAGATTTATCTTAGAAGTTACAGATCTACCTAGTCCTTCCGCACCATCAGATCTAAGGAAAAGAAACAACATTGTCTTAGGATATGTGATTTTCACTAGCAACTTGGAATGTTTCTTACTAGCTGATACAACCGTGTTATAACCCTGTATCCACATACTGCCATTATTAACTGAACTAGTATTTACTGAAGTTCTAGTGAATGCTTATTATGAAAACCATCCATTTGTAGAATAATCAATCTACGACATTTGAAATGGAGACCATCAACCACTTCTTAATGTCTCCATGAGAAGCAAGATGGTGCTCAGCACCATCTGTATGGCAGACATGAGGTCTCACTAGATAGGCCACCCAGGCACCAGAACAGCCTGTTCTTTAGAACAACTGGTTCAAGGAGAAAAGGTGCTTTTTTAACTGGAACATTATCATGCTTGTATCTCATCACTTCAATTGCTTTCTGATTAACGCTGGTCTGTCGCAAATTCAGTTGAAATAAGTAAAAGCATTCTGTGCAGTGCTTGGTACTGCTAGCTTCTTGTTCAAACAAGATGGCCTCATAATTTTGACTGCTGGCTATTTTGAGTTCAACCTCTGCTTCCCAAATGAGTCTACTTGAGTATTCTCATGCTATAATTATCTGTTCTAAGAAGTAAGCTGAATACCTAAACTACTGTCCCTTGTCTAACATGACACCACTTCTTGTAGTCTTCTGGAGCGGTGTTACTTACCTTTAAGTCTTTGTCTGCAAGCCTTTGGAACATGTTGGCGTACATCTTTTTCTCCTTCTCATGCTGCTCCCGTATTTTTTGCTGACAAGTTACCAGTTGCACTTTGGCAGCTTTGTTACTTGGATAAAGTTGTATCACTTTCTGGAAATCTCCTCGGGCCAACTCAAAGTCATTGACAGCCAAATGCGCTTCTCCACGCCGGAAGAGGCCTTTTTCATTGTTGCTATCCAATTCCAGTGCCTGCATCAAAAAAGCAAAACCAAACCAGACACAAGAGTGATTTTTCTTTTATAAAACCTCAGAACACCAGAGACTGCTAGGAACTGTATCTTCTGATACAGACTCACGAGTCTTGTCAGGGCTTACTAGTAATGTAAGTAGAATACAGTAGAAGTTAGTACAAAGAGGAATGAATATAGTAGGCTATTTGACAGAGAACCAGCAAGTCTAAGACTTAGTCCTGGCTCTAATTCAGCTCTTTGAAAGATGTATGCCAACATGACTACGTTCACCAAGTGTTTCTAATTTCTAAACACTTGAATATTCTCCATGTAGCAGTGAGTTAGAAAAAGATGTGGACAGTAATTAAAAAAGTAATTGAAAATCTGTTAGGTATTTTTAGTGTATTCACTACTATCCAAATGCCAGCTGATGAGAAAGGCCCAACACCACATGGCCTGTTGTTTGTCAGATTTCTAAAGCAGAAGATAAACTGCACAAGCAGTCTGACAGTTTAAGAATAAATAAATCGCTACTACCTTGTTGCAGTTTTCCAAAGCCTGTGAGTATTCCTTTAGCTTGAGATGGCACATAGCTAGATTAAGGTGGGCAGCAAGCCTCAAGCTTTTGGCTTTTGATTCCTCCTCATCGGAGAGTCCTGATTCATGCTCCAGCCACGACACAATCTTCTTATACTGTAATGCTGCCCGCTTGTATTTTCCCTCCTGTAAACAAGGCAGTTCAATTATCACACAGCTCATCACAGTAACTTTTATATCCCTCTTGCCCCTTCTGCTTACCTCGAGCAATAGATCTGAAAAAAAAATTTGATCAGAAAATAACTTCTATCATCAAAAACATACCACTTCCGAAACACACTCCTGCAGAGGATCAGAATATCCTTAGGAATACCTACTGGTTCCCCACTAAAACTAGGCATTTATGCCAGCATTGATACTCCACTCAGAACTCCTACCTTATATTCAACTTTTGATACAAAAAAAAAGGGAAAATGGGGCATTTTTATAATGTGTTATGAAGATAATGGGAAACTCTTTCTTTAGCTGGTTAAGTTGCTTGAAAGAGCTTCTTCACAAATACCTACACAAATGAATGTTGTTCATTCACAGCACTATCCCACAGCAGAAACTTAAATACTGTAACCTTGCTACGATTCCATGTATGCCCCAAAGTTATCTGTAGGTACAGTAAACAGCTTTAATAGAGAACTCCCTGCAGAGTCAGTTCTTTGGATAATCCAACTGAGTTTCTTTTTTTCAGACAACTTCCCCTGCAGTTCTCACTGTAAAATCTCACAGAGTACCATGAACACCACTCAGAAATGACAGAAGCTGTAATCATCATTATCAATTCACGACATGGACTAAGAAATGCTATTATTACTTGGGGACTGTAACTTACCTTGAAGTACTGAGTGCCTCTCTCCTTCACAATGGAGCTTTGTTCCAACTTCTCATCCGTGTTCATTTCCCAAGACTCCTTAGCCTACCCAAAAAGGAATAGTTCAAGTCAACTTCAGTACAACAGTACAACTTCTAAGGAAATCAAGTGGCTATGTTGCTTCCCATAGTGAGATAGAGATAGGTTTGGCTTTGCAGAGCTTTGCACTGCTGCTGGAAACCAGCCTAGAGCGCGAGAGACGGCAACGGACAGGGAACCAATAAGAATAAGGGCCATTTCAGCCAAGAGCTCCAGTGTGTCATCGTCTCTGGCAACAGTAGCCTCCTTATTTCAGATCACCATTCAAGGATTCCACTGTCCTTGTTTAAGCTGCACTCGCACTCCTCCCTCCACATCCAGGATCTCTTTGGGGTTTCAACTCTTGTTCCTACCTTTTCAAAGCTTTTGAGTTTCACTTCATACTGCAGCTCTGCATCTGGAGGGATCTGAAATTTCTCATTCCCAGTGCTTCCAAAACCGTAGCTATAAGATGGGTGTGGGGTGGGGAGGGAGAAACAAAGACAACAGTTCAGAACTGTCCATCCAGCTGTATTTTCTACATAGGAAGATGAAGACAAAAACCCCATGCAAATCTGGGATGCCCATACATCATTATTACAAGACAAAGACTTCAAGAATTCTAGGTACGATTCTAAAATTAGCAAGCACAAGGTAGAAGAAAGCAAGAGAAACCTAGCATTGATTTCATTTAGCTCTTACCAGTTCCTATTATGTTTTTTTTTTAGCTTAGGTGAAGGAAAAGCAAGTTATCTCTCCAACAAAGAAAAAAACCCAAACAAAACAACCAACTTTCAAGTTATATGCATTTTGCTTTATATTCGTGGGCTGAAACTGAGCGTTTCCTTCAGAGCACCTGTATTTTAGTACTATTCTTAGAAAAGCAAAGACAATGAATACTAAGATTAAGTGAACAGCTGTACACTTAACATACTGCTAATGAACTGGTAAACAGGAAATGCCTACAGAAAGGTTCTGTGAAGCAACTCCAGTAAGAAGCTGCATATTAGCAGGAAAACCCTCAAGATCACATTGCTTTGCTTTTCTGCTCTCATCAGGTTCAGTTCAAGTTTAAAAAACTTAATAAATACTGAAATTAAAATTAACATTTGATGAAAACAATCTGTGCAAATCCATTTCAGATGTGTTCTCACTGTAATGAGAAAATTCTGCTTATGTCTAGGACTATATATGCACTGTTATACACTAAGCACTAACAAAGAGGGACCGCAAAAATCTAAGTTATAGAGCAACAATATTTTTTTAAATATTCATAGAGATCAACACTATATATAGAGATTTAAGTAAATTTTATTTCTTTTGTAGTGCTACTACTTCATTATGAAGTAGCAAAGCAATCTTAGCTTGATACTTCTCATACACCACTTTTTACCACAGCACTGAAAAAACTGAAAAGTGTTATAACAAAGCACTTAATTCTTGCCAGATTCTTAGTATAGGCCCTTCAAGTATCAAAAGATCAGGGAAAGTGTACCTGGGTTTAAGATAGAACACGGATTCCTCCGATTTCTCCATTTTTTGAATTGCTTTCTCCAGACCATGAGGAAGATCAAAGTTTTCACCTTCCCCAATCTCAAACCGCAATTCCCGCTTGTCAAAAACACGATCTCCGTATCGGCCTTCAAACTGGACTAGTAACAAAAAAATAGAACAACACAGATTGAAATCAGAATATATACATATATACACACATACATATATATACATACATATATGTATATACATATATATATGGTAATGGGAGAGGTAGCACAAGAGTACACTGGGAGTTCTATATAGGCAGGCAGAACATACAAAGTGCCAAAGCCTCCTTCTAAAGTGTTTTTTAACAGCTACCTATGCATGGTGGCAGGAAACAGAACTTCTGCTGTTAAATTTAACAACCCGTTTTTTTTGTTCATCTGTTTGTTTTTTCCATTCCAACAACAGGTCCCAGAACGAACCCCCTCTTGTTCCTCAGCAAATGGAAATTCTTTATTAGACTCATCAATCTTTTGTGATCAGATAAGCACTTTAACAGATTCAGTATCGCTGGAAGAACACAGCTGCTGCTGGAAAATGTAAACCTTGCTAGAAATAAGAGAATGAAATCTTACTCTAGGTTGTTAAGTTACTTGATAAAGGAAAGAAAAGCCATGTATTCCTCTCTCTCAGGGCAAGGAGTTGTAGATTGTGAAACAGGTTTTGCCATCCCGCATGGTAAACCCATTTACAAACTTACTCTCTACGAGTGCATCCTCATTGGGCTTGGAGTAGCCCTCCCCTTTTTTACGGATCCTCCGGATGATGCCACCATCTTCTTCATCAGTGAGGTCCTCCCCCTTGAACTCAAAAAGTTCTATCTGTGGAGGGAAGAAACATCTTGCACTTATTCTCACTACACCAATACAGTAACCCACAGAATTTGTTCTACAGTGATCCTTGAAACTACAGCTATGCAGGAAGTCACTATCTTAGCTAATGTCCTGTAAGATATGGGATAGCCAAGGCTCTGAAGATGATATTGGATGGAAACCAGTAGATCCTAGATGGAAACCTATTGAAGAATTTCAACTTTCAGTTTATATTCAGGCCTTTTCAGCTATTTTTTCTCCACCAATCTTGGTCTCCCAATACTAAAAATTAGATCCTTTAAATTAAAGGACTGTAAACCTGGCTTCTGAATAAAGCTTAAATGAGCCACAATGCTTAGAGTTTACTTTAAAAAAAAAGATTCTATTGGCTTCTTTAATACTATTTTTGCCAATGTCTGCAAGCAAAACTATGGATAGTTGGTTTTGGTTGAGGTTTGATTTTTTTCTAATATGAGGGAAAATACCTTTTGAACACATTAAGGCAGGAAGAATTTACTCTCACTTGCCACTTTGCAGTGCTACCACACTGATCAGCCGTTCCACCTTCTTACTCTACAGTCAAGTAGAACCACCAGTAGTGTCACTGCATCCATGGGCCAAGGTTTTTAAGTAAGGCAAGGACAAAAGGAGCAGGACAATAAAACGAAGATGTAATTCTTATCCTTAATTCATGATTATACCCTTAATTTCATCAATGGTCAAACTGAGATCAACTTTAAAGTGCTTGGAATGGAGCTTTAACTGATTCCAAATGCTTGTTCTGAAACATTAAAACAAATTCAAGAATATATTTTCCAACTTCAGCCATTCCCTACCCATTTCTTCATCCTCCTACTCTTGTGCCACAGGACAGTAGTTTCAAAACTTCTGTGCATTTTCCCTTGCATGCCTGAACAGAGCCAGAGTTATCTTTTTACTTGTTACATTTTCCCTTCTAGTCTTGCTGTACCATTTTGTATTGTGCGATCATTTCAGAAAAAAAAATACTTCCAGAAGAAGGATAAAACAAAAAAACCATGATCTGACCCACCTTTAATCTAAACTCCCCGCTGCAATAAATTGTTTAGAATTTTTAAGAGCTAGTGTTAATGTAGGAAATAGCTATCCAGTCTGAATCTTCACATGCCCTCCCAAGTCTCTAATGTAAATCATAGTTTCATGTGGGAGTACCATGATGAGATGGAAAAATAGTCTAGTTACAAAACATATTTGTTGTTGCTATGAAATGAATTAAAAGGTATTTTGTATTCCATGTTTGA
Organism: Lepidothrix coronata; assembly: GCF_001604755.1. Taxonomy (NCBI): domain Eukaryota; kingdom Metazoa; phylum Chordata; class Aves; order Passeriformes; family Pipridae; genus Lepidothrix; species Lepidothrix coronata. The sequence goes on along the minus strand of NW_016690354.1, from coordinate 1,464,736 downwards.
GTAAAACAATAGTAAAAACAGCACAAAAGAGCAAGCCATTATAATCAGAATTGTTTAGACTACCTCATTTAAAAAAAAAAAAAAAGTTCAGGGCTAATGCTGTGAAGGTTCCTCACACCGGACTTAAGATACCTGGAATGTAAAAGAAATTGAATATCCACAAACACAAAGAGTACTTCCACTTTTTATTTGATGGACATCTAGTAATGAATAATATTCTGGTCTTTCTCTTCAGTCTGTCTGAAAAATGTTAAGTCATTCCTGAACATTCTACTGATGGCCATACAGGTATATGTGTCCCTTTTGTTTCTCCCAAAACTGAACACCAGTATTCTATGGAATAATCTACCTATTCATACTGTTCTGCAAAAACAATCATGAGGAAATGAAAAAAAACCCCAAAACTACAAAACACCGCCAGATCAAAAAAAACCAAATCATAGGATGTCCATTATTTCAGGTCATAAAGAAATGCTGATGAGATGACACAGATTCAAAATCTTTTAATTTAAGTTTTAGAGGGTCCTTTTTAAGGCAACTTGTACAAAATTTTGGTATGGTGTTAAGCAATTACAAAGGACCCATGCTGACATTGTTTCAAATAATAAAAAGGAAACATAGAAGCAAAACTAAAAAAGTGGAAACTTAAAAGACTAAGTGCCTGAGAGTCATACTAGTCAGAAATTACTTTTACCTAATAACACTTAGAAAAACTTTCTAGATCTAAGTTCTAAGCCACACCCCCAATCAGGACACTCCCAGCACTATATATTTGTTGCAGCCAGTCAGCTCCAGACTGTTTTATTAGGGAAGCACAAAACCATCATAGGCAGCTTCAGTGCTTTTCTTTCTTTCTCCCTTTATTCCTTTAACATTACTGCTTAGGAAGGCATTAGGGGATATTAAGGATCGTGAATGAAACACTGCTTACCCAGAAAATGATGGAGAGGTCAGACTGGCATCATTAAGAAAAACCCAGTGGGAAGTGAATAACCTGGATGACTACTTCAGATACACTCAGTAATAGTCTCATGGAACAAATCCTGTCTTGCTTTGATTCATACTTTTATTTATCAAAACACTGGGTATTATCTCATTGCAGGGCAGTGAAAGCTTCTCTGCTTTGTACTGTCCATGCACATCCTGTGTACTCGTCCTAAGCCTTTAAGAATGCTCCATTGTGCTGCAAAGGTACAAGGTCTTGAGCTTTTAGCTTGCATTTGAATCATCAGCTCAGTGTTTTTTCTCTCCCCCTTGTATCCTGTCCTGATTACACTTAGTATCATTAGCATACGTGTGAAGCACACAGCACTCCAACCTGTAGTTTGATCCAATAAGTAAGCCATGAGAAACTTAAGATTTATACATAAGAAAATGCTGTTTACCAATAGTTTTACAAGATACTATTTTTCAACAGCCAACTACAGAAATAATGGCATTAATTTTGATGTACTTAAAATGAGTAAGTTGTCATCCCTTTGTGACAGTACCTATACTAGCACTATTTTTTTAATCCTTCTGCACAAAATACGTCTTTAATCCTATTACTCACTAGTCCATGGGAAAAAAAAAAAAAAAAAGAAATGCCAATACACTATCCAAATGCAATACAAATACAATATCCAGCTATGTGAAGGTCAATGCTATCTTGGCTTGTATCAGAAATAGTGTGGCCAGCAGGACCAGGGCAGTGATTGTCCACCTGCACTGGGCATTGCTGAGGCCACACTTCAAATCCTCTGTCCAGTTTTGGGCCCCCCACTGCAAGAAAGACATTGAGGTGCTGGAGCATGTCCAGAGAAGGGCAACGAAGCTGGTGAAGGGTCTAGAGAGTAAGTTCTATAAGGAACAGCTGAGGAACTGCAGGTGGGTTCAGCCTGGAGAAAAGGAGGCTCAAGGGGTACCTTCTAGCACTCTACAACTACCTGAAAGGAGGTTGTAGTGAGGTGGGGTCAGACTCTTCTCCCAAGTAACAAGTCCCAGGACAAGAGGAAATGGCCTCAAGGTGCATCAGGGGAGGTTTGGATTGGATATTTGCATTAGAACAGGCTGCCCAGGGAAGTGGTTGAGACACCTTCCTTGAAGGTATTTAGGTGTAGATGTGGTACTTGGGGACATGGTTTAGTGATGGACTTGGCAGTTTTAGGTTTAAACTGGACTAGATGGTCTTAAAGGTCTTTTCCAGCCTAAATAATTCTATGATTCTATGCATAATTTACCCTTTTTAACAGATACTAATTGTTTCCAATAAAATCTAAATACTCCATGAGCTATTTTTACCTTTCTCAGATATTAGATAAAACATTCAATCTTTGAGAAATCACCGAGTATTAAAACTTTCTGTATGCCCCCAACATAGGAGTCCATTCAATTGATTAAGTATTTTAGAGCAAAGTAATTTTAAAAATCCCACTTAAAAAAAATCTCCCTTCTTTCAAGTAGAATTTATTTTAAAGTAATTGTTGGAAAATTGAACTGTTTCAACAGTAGGAAAAATATATCCTCTCTGTTGAGACTGTCAGAGCATGCTTCAGAAACAGCTTTAGTATCATTCTCCATGGAAAAAATCAAACACAAGTCTCAGCATTCTGAGCAACCATTCTTGCTGTTGAAATAACACACAAGAGACAGCTGCTATTTCCACACTCTTTTGGGAAGAGGTTTGGGGGAGTGACTTAAAGATCAGCAGGAGACAAATTCTCTCCTCTCCTGGTGAGGTTAAGAGAAATAACTGGCTCCATTTAATTTTCTCAACTACTTCAGAGTCCATCCACCCTCCCAGCCTTCTCTTTCCTACTGCAAATCATTCCATAACTAATATTAAAACTGAACACTGGAAACCATTCAAGTATTTTAAAAACGCCAAAAAAAAAGGAACCGAAGCTCTTGCAGATCAGTAGCAGCCAGACTAAAACTTTGCCCACACTACCCAAAATCGACCATATTGTTTTCTTTAGAAAACCTAACAATCCTTTCAAAACCCAGTTTTGAAAGCATATTGCATCACACATTTTCTACTGTAAAATATGACTTTTGCTTGTTTTTCAAGTGTACGGTTTTAATGACCGTCTCTCACTTACCTCAAAAATCAGTGTAGCATTGGGAGGTATCTTTGGGGGGCTCCCAGCTGAGCCATAGGCATATTCTGGTTTACACGTAATCCGACAGATTTCACCAATCTTCATAGTCGCCACAGCAATGTCCCATGCTTTGATCACCTCACCTATACAAGTCAAATGTCAATCACATGATTGCAAGGCACACACGAAAAGCACGATCAGCTGAAACTCAGGATCATCACTTTTAGCGTACAGAAGCTAAGACAGCAGAAACACTGAAGGACTTGTGCTCACTCTCATCTACCTACATCAGTTTTAAGCCTAATCAAATTCTAAAGTTTCCTGGGACCCAAATTTCGCTACGTTTCTTCATTCCAGGTGTAGCAACTCTTTTCATAGAATCATAAAACGGGTTGGATTGGAAGGGACCTGAAAGGTCATCTAGTTCCAACCCCTCTGCCAGGGGCAGGGACCCTGCGCTTCCTTCCTTAGAGAGAATACAAGTCATCTGAACACAGACACAGGCTGAAGTGCTTGGCACAGTCTCAAGTGTGAGGAAGTAACAATAAACTCTTCCGAGAGGAAAGTCTCAGGGCGAGAGATTGCCTGCTCGTGTTTTGAAAACAATCCAAACCAACAGCCTTTTCTCTCTGTACTTTATCAGTTGGCAAAGAGCAGCGCTAGTGGTAACTAAAAGTTACAAACATTTGTAACAAAAAGGGGGAGGAAAATAGAAATAGTATTCCTTCCGAAGCCAAAAAGGAACAGAAGTTGTAACAAAATCCTCTTTTTCAAGCTCTCCTACTTGCTGCTCCTTTCAACTCGATCAAGCAGGCTGTTAATCCTGTATTAATAGGTACGCTTAATATCTCAAATTTTAGTACAATGAATTAATCTCTTTTTAAAGAAAAGAGATCGTATCCATTTATTTAAAAGCAGCAGGGAAAATGTAATATTGAGGAATAAGATTTGCTGGAACAAGGATGCTTGGATTTTTGCATTCAAAAAATAAAGGATTTTGATAATGAAGAGTTGCACTGCTCAAAGACTCATATTTGGGTTAATTTGGGAATTTTGTGGAAAAGGGAGTATATTTCATCATGCAGCAGCTGACAGCTGCTTCTGTGCACCCTGTCCCAGTATCTGGTCACAATTAAATACCCTTGGACTGGAGTCTGCCAAACCAAAAAAATCAACAAAAAAACAACCAACAAAATGCATATTCTGGCATATTTAACTACCCTTTGTCACTACACTTCAGGGCAGATTTGCTCCCCTGGGGTGCTTTGTCTGAGGCCTGTGAATCCTTCCTCAGGCCTCAAGGGGCTACACAGTTTTCTCATTCAGAAAAATCTCAAAGACATTCTGACTGGGCCATTCTGAGAGAACAAAATCTGAAAACAAGTTTAAGTAGTAACTTCAAAAGGCAAAGGAGGCTCACATGCCATGAAATCCTACCTCAATTATTAGCAAAAGTGATCAATACCAAACACAAGGTATTACCTTTCCCTAAGTCAAACGAAAACTTGTCTCTCCTGTCCAGACTGGAGTCAAATTTTGTGCCATCAAGAAGCCATCCTGTGTAATGGACAGTCACTTTATCACCTATCATTGGAGACTCTGTCCCACTGCCTTCTCTCTTAACAACCTGAGAAAAACATTAAGAAAACAACATTAAGATCATGGAAACTAAGTCTGCCTATCAGACATTAAGTCCATTTACTTAGATGCATGCATTACCGTCTTCAGTAGATAAAGGATTTGGAGGTTTACTTCAGTTATCTGGAGATGGATTGATCATTCTGTCTGCAGATTAGCAGTGCTGCAAATGCAGAACCTCAAGATGGCTGTGCTGTGATACGAGAACTTAATTGGCAACAGTTGGCACCAGCTTACAGATCTCTGCATCTATAGTTAGCCATGTCACTTACCTTTGCTCAATTAGATTTTAAATGTTCTTGAAACTCAAACTGGTAAAGTATTAGGCAGGGGGTTTTTGCTTGATTCAAGTATTTGCCTCACCACCTTTCTATCATAACAGCCCACTTCAGTGTTCTAGGCAAAGCATTTACACAAGAAAACAAGGTGGTTGTTTCCATACAAAATCTATACTAACATGTAATCTCAGATTCCTTGAGTTAAACCAGGCAGTTTAACAAAGGTTAACAGAATCTCACCACATAGCAGGTTAGTTTTATCATCTTACAGAGTAGTACTTAAAAATTATTATATTGCATTAATTTTATCTCCCTGCAAATCTGACAAGGATTGCCAGCACGTCTCACATACAGCTGCAAGGATCTGATCTTCTTCTCAAGAGGTTCCCCAGCACACCTAGCAGGACCAGTATCAACTACATCTACACTATCCAAAAAGCAAGATTGGCCAACCTCTCTGATGTTCATTTGAAATTCACACAAAAATAGAGAATAATAATGACATATATCATAGGCAAGGAAGCAAAGCCTTGCCCATAACAGGATTCCTGAAGTTCAGATTTGAATTTTCTCCAATACCAATTGAAACCATCTAGCTCCGAGCCAAAGTTGCGCATTCCTTCAGCTAGGCAAAAATGGAGGACCCTATTTGCTTGGATCGTGGAGACCTGGAAAACATACTGTTCATACAAGATAAACATTTATTCAAGGCCACTTACTCAAAAGTATGGATTGGCATCCCTTCTTTAAAGAAAAGCTATACAAGTGTCATATTTCTATATCCATCACATTTTTCATTGAAGGAAGCAGACCCGTGGGAGTCTCCTTCACAAATTTTAACTTCTTACAATCCACCACTGTCAAACTCCTACTTTGCCTCCCACCATCCCTGCAACTATACAACTGAAATGCCAGTACTCTCCATCCAAAGCCAAGGCAATGTTGGCAGTTTCTGTCAGACTCTTAACAAGCTGAAAGCACCTCACTGGATCTATAAAACAAAGAAAAAATCCACAAATGAAGAAAATCCAGAAAAAAAAATACTGCCTGCTGTTTCCTAAGATGAGAATGCTCAATGTGAAAAAGGATGCCTGACCTCACACAGCACACCGTCCCTTTACTCTGCACTGCATCGTGCTACAGCAGCTATTAGCATGACAAAACTAATCTATTGGTATCTCTTCCAAGGAAGTCGACCCTTCAAGAAACCACTCACAGAGATAAGCAAACAGAGACCTATGAAAAGAACCCTATCAATCTGGTAATCAACCTAACCTACTTAATGCTTATATATATATATATATATATATATATATATATAAAGTGGATCCAAACTACTTATTTTAAGGCAGCCAGTCTGAAAGGCTTTTGAAAAAGTAACTACATTTAACGCAAATTTACTAAGCTTTTTCCAATACCATGTTCTTGTAGTGTCATACCAAGGTATCCCATAGTAGTGAATATCTCGTTTTTATTATTTATACAGTATTATTCTTTTACAATTATTGCATTTTGAGGAGATTTAAGTTTCACTTTTTTTATAGACTCAATATGGTAACCCTATTTTGTGTAAGGTTTACATTTCCCTTTCATATGGAGAAACAGGATTTTCCAGTTCATATTGTGGATTTCAAATAGTTTATTTCTAAACTTAAATGCTTACACTAGAAATAGTGCAAGCACATTCAGCAGTATCAGGTAAAAACCTGTGGACAGTATTCTGATACAAAGCTAATGAACAAATAAGCACACTCCTGGAATCAGTGCAATGATACCAGTACAAAATTGGTGTAGGTTTGTTCAGAGCTAGACCCCTAGTTTCAATGGGTGCATTCGGCACTCCAAAAATTACTAGCAAAATAAAATCCATGAAGGCTGGAGTTCATGACCTCTACAGTATTTTGCTTATCAATTCACCATCTCACCTTCTTTGTGGTTTTCACCACCTCAGTTATTTTGCTAGTATTTTTTACTCCCCTCCTTAAAAAAATTTGAAGTAAAAAAAAAAAAAAAAACCTTCACCACTAAATACGCCCCCCAAACACCTGCTGCTTCATCATCTAAAGTAGGTACTGCATGGATTAGGCAGACGATCACTGCCTTCCACCGTGCTCAAGGGACCTGAGCAGTGGGAGACCCACAGGCACCTTCTGGGCAACCGTGCAGACGAGAACTCTGACCTGATTATTGTGCTATGTGCAAAAAACAGAAATTCTCACCAAAGCATGCTAGCAGGAAAGATGGGAAAGAGTATAGAAGACAAAATGTACAGTTTGGTCTCAGCTACCCCTCCTGAATGAGGGACGGTACCTCTGTGAGGAACCTAAAATTTAAAGCCAGAGGGCTCTAAAGGTTAAGACCAGAATTTTGCCTTTCCTGTGGCGCCACTTTTTTCTTCTGAATACTGATATTTTACTGCGATCGAATAACGCTACTAAGGATCGTTACAGGTTTTAGCAGAGACTGAGGAAGTTTCTAGAGATATGGAAATAGGCGACGTCTGTCAGAGGAAGTTCGTGCAACTCCCCCTCACGGTATAAATTCTGCTGCCCTTATCGCCTGGCTTCCCAGTTTACAAAGGGGAGCAGCCGCTCCGCCGGAATGCGCGGCACCGCCGGAGACCTGCCCGGCCGCCCGCCAAGCGGCACCGCGGGGCAGCGGCACCGAGGGGCGGCCGCCCCGCTCCGCTGCTGCCGCCGTGCCCGCCCGCACCGCGCACCCCCGGGCCTGGGGGGCCGCCGTGCCCCGACAGAGAGCGCCGTGCCCGGAGCTCAAAGAGCGGAGGGCGGCACGGCACGGCCGGACACCGGCGGCGACCTGCACTGAGTCCACGTGCCCGGCCCGGGCTCCATCTTTAATTCCCAGCCCCAAACACGTGCTGGCGGGGGGCGGACTCGGACCCCCAAAACCTGCTGTGCGGGCACAGCCGCGCCATGCGAGCCGGGCGGTGAGCCCGGCCTGGCCCTCCCATCCCGCAGACCCGGGGAATAGCCCGAATAGAGCAGGAAAGCGCCTCTCCCCTGCACAGTGGTGCCCGTCCCCCCCCTTCTACCCCGGACTTTCCCGGCGGGCAGCCGGGGCTCCGGCTCGCCCGGGCCGGGGAGGTTGGAGCCGGGAGGAGAGGGGAGCCGCCGGGAGCCGCCGCGTGGGAGCCCCCGCGGGCGGACGGGCAGCGCTTGCGCAGCCGGGGCGCGCTCCCGCCCTCCCCGCTCGCCGCCGCCGATGTTTAATCGCCCGCGCTGCGCCAACCCGGCCGGGCTGCCCGGGGACCGCCTTGTCCCCTTCTCCGCGGGCGACATAACGGGCCTGGCGCGGCCGGGGAGCACCCGCTCGCAGGCCAAGAGAAACGCCTCCTCTCCCCGCCGGCGCAGGGACCACCGCGAGCCAGCGCGGGGGGTGAAGATGGGGAACAGCCGCCTGGTACCTTGAGGACGCCCTCATCCTGCTTGGGGGTGATGTCTGTCCCTTCCAGGGGAGCCCCGTCCGCTTTCATCTCCTCCGCCGTCATCCCGCCCGCCGCTGCCACCGCTGCGCAGGAAGGGCCGCCTCGCGGGGTCGGTGCTGGACTGGGCGCCGGGAATGGGGCTGGGGGAGCGCCTCGCTGCACCTCCGGCTCTGGGCACCGCGGGCGGGGGCGGGCGCCACACGCCTCCTTCCCTGCTGCTCTCGCCGCAGCGCCGGCCCCCGGTCGGCGGGGAGGAGGAGGAGGAGGAGGAGGAAGGGGAGGGGAGAGGGAGGGACCGAGAAGTTTCTAGAGCAGCCGCCGGGCTGCCGCAAAGCGCCTGGCTGAGCCAGGGGCCGGGGTGAAGGTGTGCGTCGCCCCCGGGGGCGGAGAGGCCACCGCCGGCGGGGCGGGGGTAAGGCAGCCGCCTGGCCGCGTTACACGTCTAGGGCGGCTGGGGCTACGGAGAAGAAGAGGAGGAGGAGGAAGAGGAATAGATTATTCATGACAGGAGGAAGGGCGCGCTTTTGCAGCGCTGGGCTTGCGGAGCAGGAGCGCCCACGGCTCGCAGGTGTTGCAGGAGTGCCTGGCCCGGCAGCGAGGAGGAGCTGCTGCGCCCTGCCCTGCCTTGGACAGGTTTTGCTGGAAGCTGCGCTAGAGTGAAAGTAACCCTCCTGCCCTCTTGGTAGTAGCAGCCCCCCTCGTCCCCCTTCGGTATGAGCAGCCCTGTGCAGGTGCGTGGGCTTGTATTCTTTTCGCCCGCCACGCGGTCGTGGACGGTCACAGGAAAGGTTGTACAAGCGGGCACGGAAGCACCGTGCCGGCAACGAGCTCAGACATCCCTTGGCTTGCAGGGCTGGGGATCACGTTAGGACTCGTGTACCTGAAAACGATTTGTTTCCCAGGACCAGGGAAGGTGAAGACGTGCTTAAAGCACAGAGTGTAGCCTCTGTGTTTCGCCCATCTGTATCCGTCTGGATAAAGTCACCACCGTTTTGTTCCTCAGCCTGCCGGTGGAATATTTGGGGATGCATAAATAAAAACGGTGGTACGGTGCTTTTGGCCAAATCATTTGCAACATCCAATGATCTAAAATCAGACTAGAAGCTTGTCCATGATATTGGGCATAAATAACTAAAGCAAGAGCGTTAAATGGATTCAACCTTCCACTGCAAGCTATTAATACCGGTCGCCCCGTGCAGCTTTCCCCGCCCCCCGCATAGGGTGGCACCTTTCCCGGCTCTTCTTGAACTTTCCACTCTCTCCCTCCGCTTTCCCCCTGGGTGCTGGGCTCTGGACGGGTGCGGTGGCACCGCAGCCCCGCCTGCCAACCTGCTGCAGACGCTCCTCCGCGCCGCCGGCTCCAAAAAAGCGCCGGGGCTGCGGAACCGCGTCCGTACCGCACATACTCACTGAGCGGCGGAGGGATGGACAGCCGCCTGCTTCTTGTGCGCGTTCTGCCTTTGCATCTTCAGCGTGATGTTTGAGCCTTCATTAACAAAACCGGGTACTGAGGGTGAAAGGAAGGGGGTTCGCTGGCAGGTGTGCAGTGTTTTGGAGTTACTTTTCCCTCGCAGCACTGGCCCATACAGTGCAGAACTCTAAGTTCAGAAGGGATCCCTGGAAGGGCTGCAGAAAGTTTGGCAGTGTGTGAGCTTGCTCTGTGAGTCCTGATGCTGCACGCAACCTGGAGTTGTTCTGTACCAGTATAAAGCTGTATCTGTGCATGGTGCACAAAAACTCCAGCACCCTTAGGTGGGTTCTGCTGATGCTGAAGGAAAGTAGTAGCAATAGAACCTAAATAAAGAACCTGTAGTTACTTCAGCAAGTGGGTATAAACTGCAAAATCTACAAGTTTCCCCTGAGGAGGAGCCTGCTTTTCAACCCCCAAGCAAACATACACTTTAGTGCACTTTCAAACTGAGTAAGCAGGGGGAAGGTGGAGAAGGAGAGAATTGTGGTTTCTGTGTGCATTTGGTCTAGAAGCTTCTAGCTGCTTTCAGTTTGCAATTTAACATGGATGAGTTATTTGATTGCAGATTAGATCTGTAGGAGGTTCTGTACATGGACTCTAGACCCCGATACACTGAGGAACACAGAGAGAAGCATCTAAGCTGGTTCTGGTCCAGCAGGTCTAGCAGGTCTTGTTAGGGGAGGCACAGCAAAAATATAGGAGATACTTCTTCATCTAATGAGTCTGTATGGCACTGAATTTACATTCTCCAGTCAGTACTAACACACAAGTTCTCTACAATCCCAATTCATCAGGTCCAACCTCTCTCTTTTCATCTAAATTTTCTAATAATAGATCAACTATAGTTGGTTTAATATAAATTTTTGCAGATCACCTGCCTCATGTTTGGCAATGAAGTTTCTGTTTGGGACTGATACTTTTTCAGCCACATATTGTATATGTCATAATCCAGCTTTTGATAATTGCAGTATGTAGAAATGATGCCAAATTATCTACAACTGCCAAACATGCTAGAATCAAGTTTAGGAAAGTGATAAATAGTAGAAAGGAAAGGATACCTCTTAGTGGAGATCGCTTGCAGATGTTATATGTCTCATATTTTCAGCCATCTCCCTGTTTTTGGCACAGCAGTGCAAGCTCTTACATAAGTAATTTAAAGCAGGTACTGCAAGCTATGTCCCTTAGTAACTTTCTAAGACTACACAGATACTGTTTAAGGCCTTCCTTAAGGGCTGTATGGGCAGAGTTTTATGGATCAGGGGACAGAGATAGTAGCAAAAAGACAGTGAGTATTTTAGATTATGTCAATGTCATAATGCTTTTGTTAGGGTATGGATGGAGGGAAGGCAGCTTAGAAGAGGAGACTCCTTTAAGGCATTATAAAGGAGCTTTGTGTCAGGCCTGTTCTCAGAAGATACATTGTAGAGACAATTTTGAAACTAAAGGCAGTCACTAAGCAAGATGGGAGAATACAAAGAAAAGATTTCAGAGCTTGATGGGTATGCTTAGGTGAAGTGAAAATGAAAAATCTGGCAATAGCTTTCAGGCAGAGTGGAAGACAAGTGAGATGATTGCCTCAAACAGCAAAGACTAGCCCAGGCAGTAAAATGTCCTGAAAAATATCTAATTGCAGCAAGAGTCTGGAACAGCCTCCCAGGACACACAGCCAATCTAAACCTGGTCAGCAACATGCTAGAATTATGAATAGGCTTATTCAAAGACTAGCTAGAGATAACAAGGTTTGGACATAAAACATAAAAGATGGCATGGGGCAACACAGCTCAGCTGGAACTTTGTTGGCAGGTCCTACATAGGCAAGGGCAAGACTCAAGGTGACCTATAGCCCATCAGGAAGGGAGGATCTTTGGGTTGCTATCAAATGGTTGACTTCCCGGGTATGTCATGGCACGAGTCACTGCACTGTGTAGGTTGACTGAAGCCCCACCAGGACAGGCTGTGGCCTCAAGTTCACTTGCCCAACTGTGTTGATCATGCTGGCACTGCAGACTCGCTGGAACTAGGAAAAGGACTGAGGAATGCGTATCTGCACAAGCTCAAAGATGGCATTATGAGATAACAGCAAACAGAATAACCAAAAAAGGAATGACCCTGGCTATTAATTTGTGATTGGAACAGGAACTGAACCCAAGCTCATCGTGCGCACTGGTTTCACGCTTGATTGGCTTGGAAGGGCTGAGCACAGGGTGTAAGAAAGGAATAAAGACAGAAGCCACACACTATATCGACTTGGACTCACCACCAGCTTGCAGATGGACTGACAGCCCAGCCATCAACAGGGACACTCCTGATGCCAGCTGCAAGGGAAGACAAAATTCAACCCTGTGTGGCTTGAGTGTGGTGAAGACATTCCTGGGGAAACTAGTACCAAAAGGAGACCTCACAGGACATGAACGAGGGCAATAATTTGTGCACCCATATTATTTGAAATAAGGCTTTAAAACTTTGGTTGATTGTAAATATCTATCTAGCTGCAATAAGGAAGAGCTAAGTAAAATTGTCAGGTTTTTTAGGTTAGTTTTTTTAAGCATATGTTTCTTCTGAGGTATTGTTTGGTTAGTCTCAGAATCCAAAAGAAACCCAAGATGTTGATGTGTCACACTTATACTGAGTTGGAAAAGAATATGATTTAAGACATCAGGAATAGCTTGTAGTTACTTCTGCTTGTTGCATTATAAAATATAACAGTGATAAGGAGGAAATATTGCACTTTTTTGTTGCAAGGAGTAATTCTATCCTTGAAGTCCACAGTAGGGCACAAACCTTCATCAGTCTAACCCTATCCCGTTATTTTGTGTGACATGCCTGTGACAGGCTATTAAGAATGTCACCTGCTGTGTACCACCTGAATTATACCCTGCCTGTTTTTCATTCTCAGCTTCGCTGAGCTGTCCCAGTATCCCTGCTTTCCCTTGCTCCCCGGGAGTGTAAAGCAAATCAATTCCTGTCCTTTTAGTTTAGAAGGGATAAAGTTGTTGGTTTTCCTTATCCTTTACCGCATCATTACAGACTGTAGTAGATTGTCATGACCCACATGCAAGGAGCATCAGACCTCTTTTCTGTTCCTTTTCAAATGAAAACATAGCGATACACTCATTCCCTGCTTTAAAACCAAGCAACATTTAAAGGGGCATGACCTGAGTTGTAGTATAGCAGGCATGCATGAGACTCAACCCTCCAGCACTGGATTGGAAAAGGACTCTGTATTTGCAGTTCCCTGGGATTTCTGAGCTGCTCTGCTCCTTGTTCACCAACAGATGTCCACATTTTTCTAAAACTATGGGCCGTAGGACTTGCAGATAGGCAAGGTTTAATTTTTAAAAAATTGTTTCCTGGTATGGTTATGATTTCTTCTCCTTTGCTTCTGTACATTCCCTTCTATTTTTTAGTAATTTCATTTATGTGATATATACACTGTCCTTTATTGATTACAGATGTAGATTTTCAAAAAGACTAAACAACATTTTTTTTTGTATAGACATCTCTTCTGATTCAGCACATTCCTGTCTTTACTGTTCATAACTCATCAGCCTAATTTCAATTCATAGAAAGTTAATAAAATTATTTTAATTAAGATGTTATTTACCTTTCCAGATGCAAAATTATTTTAAAATACCTAGTCAAGTTTCATCAGCTGCTTTCATTTTGTTCGTTCCTTGCCTTAAAAGCAATCAAGATTACTAGACAAATGTATGTATAGACATTCTGATTTTATATTTCTTTGCATCCTGTTAGCCAGTGAGTCTACCCTAATGTGTGTATGTTAATACCACCAGAAAGGATGGGCAATTCATGTTTGGTTTTTATTCCTTAAAGCACACCAACATTTCACCAGGCTTAGAAATTGTAATGTTTTGTCATCTATTGCTGTGAAGTGCCATATGAAAATAACACCAATAACAGTAATTATGGATAGCAATTGCCTGACTGATTCTCCTGTACTTTTACTAAAAGATACTCTTTTTAAGGTTTTATCAATTTTCAATCTCTTTCCTAATAACTCTTGGGATTGTAATTGTAAAAAAAAAATAAATACAGTAACTTTCTTTGTTAATTTCTTTCTTGATCTAATTTTAGAGTTCTCATTAATTTGCAACCTAATCTACTTCTTTGGCTCTATTTTCCTAGGATGTATTTAGATTTTGATTTTTTAAATTTTATTATGTAACCTTGGAAAGGTTTTCTTTTAATGTATTTTTTTCTAATTTTGTCTTTCCATTCAAGCTTTCCTGCTTGGCTGCCTGCACCTTCTCCATCTCTCTTTTCTGGCTGTGTCAGGGGAAGTTCAGATTGGATGTTAGGAAAATGTTCTTTACAGAGAGAGTGCTTGGTCAGGCACCAAGCCTGTCAGAGTACAAGAAACATCTGGGCAATGCTCTTACTCATATTGTTTAGTTTTAGGCAGTCCTGTGAGAAGCAGGGAGTTGGACTTGATGATCCTTACAGGCCCCTTCCAACTCGAGATATTCTGTGATTCTATGATCTGCACTAGGTGCCTTCTTTTGCCATAGTTTTGAGCACTTTTTAAGAAAGCTGGTTGTCCAAGTGTTGTGTTCTCTTTTGTGTGCAGTCAGTTGCATCTGAATCTCTTGCTTTATCTCACCACATTTTTTGCCCATTGCTTGATCTTTACAACTCATGTCTTACTGCTTTAGCTTACCTAACATAGCCCAGTGGTGACTTCAGGGTGCTTACACTTTCACAGGTACAGGGCAAAGAATGTTCAGTTCTGGGAGTTGTCACATCCACGGAAACACAAGTTTGAGCCCATTCAGAAATGGACCAGCCTCACAGTTACCCTGGATGCTGTATGCATGGGAGCACACACTGGCTAAGACCAAGTTCCTGATCCTCCAGCAGTGCAAGCTACTGAGCCCAACACCAGCCCAGGCTGCCCCAACACCAGCCCAGGCTCTCGCTTGAGTGCTTAGACCAGCTGCAGAACCCGCTTAGTCTTGCAATGTAGACACTGCTTTTCTTTATAAGAATGTGCCGTAGAACTTTGAAGCATCCTCACAGTTTTTATGTATGTTAAATTTGTATTTGTGCAACACAGCACACAAGTCACAGAATCACAGAATGTTTTGGGTGGAAGGGATTTCAGTGATCACCTAGTCCAAACCCCCTGTCATGGGCAGTGGTACCTTCTATTAAACCAGGTTACTCAAAGCCCTATCCAACCTGACTTGGAACACTTTCACTGGTGGGGCATCCACAGCTTCTCTGTGCAACCTGTTCCAGTGTCTTCCTACTGTCCCTGTAAAAGATTTCCTCATTATAGCCAATCTAAATTTACCCTCTCTCAGTTTAAAACCTTGTTGATGATGAATAGGTATAATGAATATAAGTATTTTTGTCTCTTCAGCAAATGCCAAATGTCGGCATTCCTCTCCTTGCTCAATTTGTCAAAAAACATGTGAAGAAGAAAGAGTCTACCAATTCCTTACTAGCTGCAGGGTTTGCAGCATACTTGGGTTTTGGTTATTGTGCAGAAGACAGGTGGACTGTAAATCTGAAATAGAGAAAAGAGTGGAAAGCCCATGGGTCCACTCTATTTAAGAAGAACAGCCAAGTCCCTAGGAATTGTGTGTCTCCCTCACTTAGGCTGCCTGTGTTCTTAACACGTGATCCACCCCACTGGCTGTCCTGTGTCTTTTGTCCCGTTCCTCACAGGTTCTCCACGATCCCATACTTTTGACTCATGAAGATCCTCACAGGGTTTACAGGGACCTTAAAGGCTCACTCGGAGTGACTGACCACTTGACACACAAAATCTGTTCCCTTACTCACCCTTAGAGCTCTCTCTGGTCATTTGTCTCACAGATATTCTTCCTGAGTGGACCAAGGGGTATTCCTTCCTTTGTAACACATCTCTTTTGCTTGTGTGTGATGGCTTCTGGACAGCAGATGATACAATCTCAAGTCTGTATTTAATGAAATCCAATTATCTTCCCACGGCATTTTTGTCCCTTTTCCAGAGACAGAAAAAAGGCTATGATAGAGTTAGGCATCTTGCAGGATTTATAAATGTATGCTCCAATACCTACTCTCAATTTTCTCAGTTCTGCAGGGAGTAGGAACTGTCTGGAGGTGAGAGGTATAAGGGGCAGAAGGGAAGACAAGGGATCAAGAATCTGTCTGAGACACTGTCATGGAGAATTTGTACTTCCATGTTAAGAAGGAAGGCAACTAGCAGCCAAGATCTTCCCCTTCCTTCTGTGTGTGCCCAACAGTAGTTGTTTCCTCCTGACTGACACGAGAGACATACAGATCAGTCTTCTGTAGCTTCCTTCAATTCTTGTTAGCCATGTGTGTTCTCTGTCCCTGCTGTGTTTTCTCCCATCTCTCTCTTGAAAGAGATCATCTGTAGTTGTGTCTGTTCTGGGTCTAGTGAGTGCACTTCATTCCCTCTCTCCACACTGAAATGCTTAACACAACTGAAACGGAGAAACTGTGATTACATAGGAATTGGGAATTCTCTTATATGGTGACAATTGCTTTCAGTTGAGAGAGTTAAAATCCTTTGCAAGGCAGCCACACCTTGCTCTGGATAAATGCCAGGGAGCAGCAGTCCTCCCAGATCCAGAGTCTAGGATGTTAGCTTTCAGATCCTGTGATAAGAAGAAAGGTGGGGGCTAAGAAGTTTTCTAAGTTTATTTCAAATCTAGTCCTGTAGGGTAATCATCATGTAGAACACCTGAAGAACAATTCTAAGCACATATACAGGCTACATGGAGAATAAATTGAGAGTAGCCCTTCTGAGAAGGACTTGAGGGTGTTGGTCGACAAGAAGCTCAACATGACCTGGCAATGTGTTGCAGCCCAGAAAGTCAGTCATGTTCTGGGGTGTATCAAAAGCAGTGGGACCAGCAGGTTGAGGGAGGGGATTCTGCCCCTCTGCTTCACTCTTATGAGATACCACCTGGAGTACTGCATCCAGCTCTGGAGTCCCTAGTGCAAGGAAGACATAGACCCGTTGGAACAAGTCCAGAGGAGGGCCACCAAGATGATCGGGGAGCTGGAGCACCTCTCATGTGAAGACAGGCTGAGAGAGTTGGGGTTGTTCAGCCTAGAGAAGAGAAGGCCCTGGGGAGACCTTAGAGCTCCTTCCAGTACCTGAACGAATCTACAAGACACCTGGAGAGGGACTTTTTACAAGGACATGGAGTGATAGGACAAGGAGTACTGACTTTAAACTGAAAGAGGGCAAGTTTAGATTAGATGTTAGGAAGAAATTCTCTAGTGCGGGGATGGTAAGGCACTGGAGCAGGTTTCCCAGAGAAGCTGTGTGTGCCTCATCCATGGAAGTGTTCAGAGCTGGGTTGGATGGGGCTTTGATCACCTGGTCTAGCGAAGTGGAGTGAACAGCTCAGCAGCATCAATCCTTATTCAGACAAAATAGCTTCTCAGGTCTTGTTTTGCCCCTGTTTTCCATTGTTTCAGGCCTGCAGAAACTTGTTTGCCCCATTGCTTTTGTTCTCCTGAGCCACACAGTCCAGTGGACAGAGAGGGGGTCAGGTACCATCTTGCCTTTGTCTGAGAAAATGACGGCGGGTGCTCTCTATGGGAAGTGGTTTTGTTTGTTCAGCGGTGGATACGCTTTTGTGAGTAGAGCACTCTCTCTTTTGTTCCTTCTTTAATTGATACTGATGTGGTTATGGCAAGTTTTTCAGGAAAATTGTGATTCCAAGTTGTGGCCTCTCCAAGTGTTTCCTCCGTTGTTGTAAGGGATCAGGGGAATGGGCAACTTGAGTGGGGTTAATTTTCCTGCTGGGTTTTTAAACCAGCACAATGGGAAGTGTAGTTTTTGTCCTATGTTAATCAGCATGTTTGACTCATAAATCTCATGTTAAACAACAGTGGAGTCTCATGATAGTTTGGATGGAAAAACAGAGCTTCCAGGCATGTCCAGAGGATAAGAAATGAGAATGATACTGTCATTCTTGATCAGGTTGCTGTTTCTAAGCACTCTGGGACTTCTGACAAATCCAAATCAAGGATGCAGCTGCCCCAGGACTTACCATTTTCCTGCGTTTGCATAACAAGTATTTGCTTTCAGGGTAACCAAATATGAAATGCATGTGAAGACTGGTGTTGGCACAGGATGCTGCCCAGGAAAGGGCCACACCCCCGTGGTGCAGCTCCTTTCATGCAGTAAGTGTTGTGTTCCAAGTCACTCCTCTGAATCCTGAATGACAGAAACTGCGTGAGAGTGGGTTGTACTCTCTGTCTCAAAGTCTTCCTGTTTGCACAGTCACAGCTGCTGCAGCTCGACAGAAGACAACCTCAGGGAAAAGCTAAGCCAAACTTTCAAACTGAGCATGTGACACCCACAGACCCCAAAGGGCTTGGCAATCAAGGTTAGTACCACCCTCCTTACCTTGTAGATGGGAAAACAGATGAAACGAAGCTACAGAAAAGAGAAATTATTTTCTTGAGATTGCAAAGCAGTTTGGATCAGAGAACTAGGGCATGAGTCTCCTGTGCCCAGACCTGCTCTCCTAGGTACTGTGTGACTTAAACTGAAGTTATTCCGGGGAGCTGGTTGTCTCCATTGTTTGTGCTTGCTCTCCCCCAGCCTCAGAACAACTTCTAATACTAAGCAAGAGCTTATAGGGCCTAAGTGAAAGTAGAAAAATACAACTTTGGAACAGGATGTTGCAGCAACTGTGTGTAGCTCTGTACATATCCAATTAGGAGCTAAAATATGAACTGCATGTTTGAATTATGTTGTGTTTTCTGTTGATACAATCTTTTCATTTTCTGGGTGTAAACCACCTCTACCAAGCAAGTTCCTAACAGACTTCCTGGAACCTCTGGCACTCTCCCTCTCCAAATAAATTGTTAATGGGAAAGCGAATACCTGTATTTCCCTATTTTGTCCCATGGTGCTTAGCAGAATTTGTCGAAACAGTAATTTTCTTTGCCTCCATCATACTTGTCACTTTAATTTTGTTGATATACTTGTCACTTTAATTTTTTAATTTTTAAATTTAAATTTTAAATTTAAGTTAAATTTAAAATAATTTTTAAAATTATTTAAATGGTAAATACTGTGATAACAAAGCCAAAAAAGCAAACAAAAAAAATACCAAATCCCAAAAAATGTTGTGTCCACAAAGCTGATTCCTTTTTGTTTGGAGTTCCTACTAGACAAGAAAATTACTCCACAGGATTGTTACAGCTGTCCTTTATTGCTAAGCCATGCTGTAATGGATGATGGTCTTCTCTCCACCAGATAAGAGCTTCCTGAAGATGAAACCCTCTGCCGTCTATGAGCTGTTAGTGGACGGTGTTGGGCCATGGGACTTCACTGGCGGTTTTGTTCCTTGTGAACTGCTACTTGTCGGAGAGGATGCCTACCCTGTGCTCCTGAGTGCTAAGAAGCAAGTTCTGATTGCTGTTTCGCAGTATGGGAAGGGCCGGATGGTGGTTGTTTCCCATGAAGGAATCTTGAAGGACTCCAAGTTTTCCCAGTTCCTCAGAAATGCTGTGGAGTGGCTTAAGCCTTGCCCCGAGGCCCTGGTTGGCGTTCATTCTCGGTTGGATTCCCTCTCCCAGGTGCTGCTCAGGGCTGGCACTAAAGTACAGGCCGGGGCAGAGCTCAGCCCCTCCCTGGGAGTGTACTGTGTGGATGCCTATGACAGCTCGAAGGCGAAAGACCTGGTTGGCTTTGTAAAAGGGGGTGGAGGGCTCCTCATTGGAGGCCAAGCCTGGCACTGGGCTAGTCAACATGGCAAGGAGAAGGTGCTGTTCGAATTCCCTGGGAACCAGGTGACCAGCGTGGCTGGCGTGTACTTCACAGGAAACGCTGTGGAAAAAGGCATCTTCAAAGTAGCTAAGAAAATTCCCAAGATCCCATTGGTTGTCCCGTGAGTATCTGAATTGCTCTCTATTTAAACAATGGTTCAGGTTGTGCAAGTGAGCTGTTTATAGAAGATTCGTGAGGTGAGACTTGAGGATGATGGTGAATGCTGGTTCTTTAATAGCCAGGATGGGATGCAACTGTTGTCTTCAGTTTAAAGGGAACCTTTCCACTCTTTGTAATTGGAAAGAATGGTGTTTTCTACTGCTTCCAGTGCAGCTGAGACAGGCACAGGGAATCCATTCATGGAGAAGAAAATGAGGGGAGCCATCTTTTAGAGCATTCTGCCTGATCAAGTGTATACCTGAGTGCAACACACAGCAACGGAGGGACAGGAGGAGGAACTCCTTTCCCTCTCCCCACATTGTACAATTAGGGCAATTTTCCCATAGCTGAAAAACAGGTTGGTGATGAAGCACCAGGGCAGCCCTCTGGGCCAAGCTTTGGCTGACAGCTGCTAAACCTGTTTAGCCTGTTACTTGCAGGAATTCACCTTCTGCAGGTGAGACCCTGGGGCCACCCCAGAGGTGATGAGGCAGGCTGGGTGCCACCTTCCTTCTCAGTTCTGACATGGGCTGAGGGCTGGAAATCTCAGTGCTCACAGTTTGTTTGGGATTCCAGCCTGTCCCTTTGGGTCCTGGAGCATCAGGTGTAAAACTCAGAGCTGTTATGACTCATATCACACAGCCGACCAGTCGTTGGAGTCCTGGGCATTGCTCTGCCACCCTCCTCCCCTTGCCAGTGGCTGTGCCTGTTGCCACTTTCTTCTGAGTTACACAAGGCACAGCAGGTTCTCCTAGGAGCATGAGTGCTGCTGCACTTCTGCTGTGTGGCAGCTTCATTTCACTGTAGGGAAAGCCACAACAGTTGCAGTAAAATTCCCTGCAAGTCTTTCCTTCACAGCCTTTTCCTTGTGGATATATAATACTAAATTTCTAATATTTTCAAGCAATTTGATTTGATACTTTCTGGATGCTCAATTTATTTAGTAATAAAGGTAGTAGAAATCTTAGCTGTTGGATTCAGTGAGATGCTTAGAATACAGCTAACAAATAAAGTTACTATTTAAAATTTGCTGGTTCATTTTTGTCCCCACCTGTATTGCACAGGCATGTTCCCACTGCTTCATGCACAGTGCATAGAAAAGGGAGAGGGCTGGAGAATTCAGCAGAGAAAAATTGCATCGCAATTATTGTGACTTTAAATGATAACTAAGGTGAAATATACCTTGTTTAGGTTGCTTCTGTGGTGATTTTTATTCAATCCAGAGCCACAGAGAAATTTAGGTATCTAATTTCTGTGTAACACAACAGCTCTGTGCCTCTAGGCCTTCCTGGCAGCTTTGAGTACAGAGAATCTGACTGCAGTCTGAGGCAGGTGCTGTGACATAAGCCAGGGCACATACTCTGTGTGACAAAGGGTCTCAGTAAAGTAGTAACCAAAGGAGAGCTGCAGATTTAATTCCTGTGATACAGGTGTGCAGAAGGGAAGCATAATTTATTCTTACTGATTTGGCTGCAATGGCCATGTAACAACAGATACTTTACAGGTGTTAGGGGAAAACTGGCAGAACCAGGAGAAAGTGTGTACAAAGCAAATGAGAATCATTCAGCATGTCTATATCCACAGTGACATAAAGGAGTTATATGGAAGTAACAGAGATAAGAGGGCCTTGCACAGCCTAATCTCTTTATATTGTGGAAACCAACAATGTGAGGTAAGGTGAGGTCTATGTTTTAGGGCTCCAATTCAGCTTCAAATCACTCATTATTTGTCTAGCTGTGTGTCTGCCTGTCCATATAGCCCATCTGTCATTGCTCTCCTTCTTCAATTCTCAGCAGTGGCAGAGACTGGGAAATGGCAGAGAGAAATCTTTTGGGCTTGCCTAGTTGTTAAAGACTAGGGCGGGGCAAATGGAGAAAGTTTCTGTTATAGATTTGCCAATTCCCACACCATTTGCAGTTTAAATCTGCAGTTTAAAAAACATGAAGGGTTTGATTTTTGAGTTTCTGCAATGTATTTAGATTTTCAACTGGCTCTTCAAAGTCATAGATCTAGAAACTTCCTTTTCGCCTGTTCGTTCCTTTTTCTAAATGAGTGCTGAGATTCTTACAGATTTGTTTGGCTATAGAAACTGAGGCTTTAAAAGGAAAAAAATGAGATATTGCTGTATTTTATTTTTTTTAATGAAAGAACTGACAGCATGATGTACTAGGATGAGGGAGGAAGAATAGGCAAGGATGCATGAGGTTGGTTTTGAGCCAAGAATTGTGGGATGGGGGCTAACCTGGACCTGTCTTGATTCTGCAGGCACCAGGCCAACCTCAGCCTTGATGCTGAGTTTCTCCTGCGTGATGTGCTGGAGCTGGACTTGATGACGGGGGGCATTCCCTCCACCTTGCTGGTGCATGGTGTACTCTCCTTCCCCCTCTGCCTGGACAGCTCGCACCGCTGCCTCTTGGCTGCAGCACACTATGGCCGAGGCCGTGTTGTGGTGGCAACCCACGAGAGCCATCTGTTCTCCCCAAAGCTGGCCAGATTCCTTCTCAATGCTGTCTGCTGGCTGGATGCTGGGAGAAAGGGGCTGGTGGGTGTGGATCCCAGCCTGAAGAAAACGTGTAGTCTCCTTTCTCTGGAAGGGGTGAAGTCGCAGGTGTCACAGCTGACAGGTGACCTCAGTGTGTACTGCTGCTCTTCCTACAGCGACAGAGAGGCGGAAAGGATTCACGCTTTCGTGGCAGAGGGGGGTGGCCTATTGATGGGAGGCCAGGCCTGGTACTGGGCTTCTCAGAACTGTGGCAAAGCTGCTGTGGCAGAATATCCTGGCAACAAAATCCTGAACCGCTTTGGGCTGAGTATCCTGGGGCAGAGTGGCCAGGCGACCAAGCATCGGCCCGTGGGGCCTGGGGAGCACTACCACTTCCGCAAGGCACTCCTGCTCTTCAGCACGCAGGTGAACAAATGTGAGGAGCTCACGGAGCCCCTGAAGGACTGGCTGCACTGCCTAGCACGGGACTGTGCTGCCTTCCTGCACATCCCAGCCCACGACTGCCCAGCATATGCCTCGCTGCACCGCATCCTGACCAAAGTTCTTCAGAGAAGTGGGATCCCACAGGTCAGCAGGCACTGCCCTGTCAAGAGAAACTCCAAAGAGGCAGTCCTGCTCTGCATGGCAACCGAGTTGTCCCTCACCATGACAGACAGTGCAGCCCTGGTGCAGAAATGTGCTGCTGGGGTCTGTGCCCTCCCTGTCACTGTGGAAATTGATGGCACAAACCCAGGTGAGGAGTGTATCTCCTGTCCTCTTGAAACGTCCTGTTGCTGGGCTCGGTGTGGTGCCCGGCCTCAGCATGCATCCGTCTGTGTATGTGCAATTTCACTGTGGGCTTGAGAGGAGGCCAACTTCTGTGTAGTGGCAGATGGGATCCTTTTGTGGCCAGCTCTGATTTCAGCACTCTGAAACACCCTGTGAAAGTCCTTCTTCCTCACTGTTGGTGCACAGGCACCTGGGGAAGACAAACCCCCTAACAACTCTTACCCCAGGGTACTTGCACAGCACAATGGCTTTGGCAATAAAGCTTCTTTAGGAAACCCTGTGCTCTACACTACAGGTTGCTGTTGTCATAGTTGTGCTGATACAGCCATCTATGGAGACATCCTACAAAGAGGTAGGAGTTAGAAACATAAGGGATTTTTGTTATCTAGATAATTTCAACTTGAGTTAGAGCACAGTCTCACATCTTGCCGTATCAGCACAGTTAGTGGAGTGAAGATCTGGTTTTGGGGGTGAAAACGGGAGGCTGGAAGTATGTTGGGAACTTCTTGGGCTGACACTACCACTGGAGCCAAGGTATTTGTAATTACACCATTAATGATTTGTCTACGCTTAGGCCTTGTATCTGTACAAGTTTGCTGAGATTCCTGCTCATAACTTATATGTTTAAACTCTAGGTTAAATTCCACTAGTAAGGTTTTATCCCCTGGACACATTAATCTTGAGATTTTATGGGGGGTTTTTTGGTATTAGGATATGATTTAGAGGAGTTGTTTCCAAACTGTTCTAATGAGATGAAGGAGACTGTTTCTGGAGTGGCAATGCCTGACTGCAGAGGTTATGCAAAGAGAAAAGTTGTGGAATAACTGCTCACTGGTTTTAGCATTAATGAGTCTGGACAAAAGGGGAAAATTGTTAGGGTTGGTTGAACTGAATGGATTGGCTCAAACACAGTATTTTGTTTGAAGAGAAATATTCAGAATTTGTGTAATTTCACATAAATAAAAAAGAAAGAAATGCTAGCAAACCCTGAACACCATTCAAAACTGCCTTTGATGCAAATTCAGCAAAACTGAAATGAACTGGTAAAACATTGTGATATAGTCTAATCGGCATTTTTCTGTGGATTAGATTTTGCTTGACAAAACTGGTCTTGCTTTCTTGGATGACAGGAAGGGTAGTAAGCTGGGTGCTTTACGACAGTTCAGCTCTTTTTAGGACTTTTGGTGTCTGTAATGAAATATGCCTAAGTAAACTTTATGTCAGACCTTGGGAGTAGAATGTACCCAATAGGTACGGTAGAGATGGGTCAGTTTTGCACTATGTACTGCAAGTATTTAAAGAGATCTAGGATGAGGAGACTTGCTTTTCCAAGAGAAGACTGTCTAGAAACGTGCTGAATTGTAGTGACACGATGGGATACCTAGCATGGAACGATCTCTTTAGACCTTCTCATAACTTCAGTCATCTAGAAATGGGAATTCCTGTGGGCTGCAGCTTGTGCTGGAAAAATACAGTCAATAAGGAAAAATGCAATGCTCCTGTCAGTCTGTTATTTGGGAAATATTTTATGACCATTACAACTTCAACTGTGTTTAATACCAGCATAGTTGGCACCCCTTATGAGAGCTTTAGGGTAAGAGGATCTGAGTGGAGGAGGTGTTGGAATTTTGGTTTCTTTTTTTATTATTATGTATTATTTTTAAAAGGTACTAGTAAATGCATTTAAGCTTGGAATTTCCAGAAGTTCAGATTTGTGTGGGCTTGCTTATTAATGGTTTGATGTTCTTGTTCATGCTGCTACCCTACAGCTTTGAAACTGTATTTCTGACAGGTTGGGTAAAATGCGAGACGGTTCTCTGAGTGTAGAGCAAGGGATAAGAAAAGGATGGAAGATTATTCTCCTGCTGAAACTTGAAATCTCCAGAATCTGTAATGGTCAGGACAAAGAAGTGCTTGACTGTTCAGGACTGTGTTATCTCTTACCTTTAGGTAAGACAGCCTGGAGGAGTACAGGACTCTACCTCCCTGAAGGGCACACAGCAGTTATAACATGCCCATGCCTAGTGGTTGGTGCTGGTCTGAAGGTAAGGTCTCTCTATTTTGGCTTTAGTTTACACTTCTGTATTTGACAGGTGAGCGTTCAAAAATTTTCTCCTTAATGTTTTTTGCTACCTTTTCAGTCCTTTCCTACTGCTGCCACCCTGTGGCACTTCGAATGCTTTGTTATAATTTTTTCACCTCATGTTCTTACTCTTTTCTTTCGCATTCTTCCTGGTTTTGTGTGCTGGAGGGATAATTGAGTGTGGCCGCTGCTTGAGGGCAACTATGTTTGTTCTGTTATTGTGCAAAGAGGACCGGGCCCTTCTATGCACCAAACTTGATTCCATCTCTTCAGATTTCTCATAAATTACTTTGACTGTGCTGTCATTAATGCTCGTGTAGATGTATCCAGAGCAGAGATACACTGTTACTTGGGATCCTGTTCTCCACAAAATATGACACAGGTAAATGCTTACCTGCTTGAACATTTTTTGCAGTGACCTTCCTGCAGCTGAAATGCAAAATTAATTCAGGTGATCTGTCTGATCCTGCAGCCACATGCTGTTTGTTTTCCTGCAAGAGGTCCAAGATGTAAGCCATGAGCACATCTCTCCATCTCCTATGTTACAGGACGTGACTTTGATGCTGGTAAAGGGTAGAGGAATGACCAATGCAAGTATAGTGTAGTGAAAGAAGTCACTGTGGTACCCTGACCAGCTGGTGAAGGATGTAGTTGAGCCAGTAATAATGGGAGAATAGCTGTAAGACTGTCTGAGACAGGGATAGCATTGAACTTCATCAGCTTTTTTCATTGTATTTATTGATCCTGGCCACCACAGGCTGAAAAGTTGAACTAGGCTGGAGCCGGAAGGCTGCTTCTGCGTGTGTGCTCTGCAGGGACAGTGCTGTAGCAGAGAGCTCAGGATGTTGAGGTCAGGCTGCCAAGTTGCACTCGGACACCTTTGATCAGCTGTTCCTATGCTTCTGTTTGACAGGTGCAGATTGGGTGTCACACAGATGACCTCTCTAATGCCAAAGAGCTGAAACGGGCACCAGTGGTAATACGCACCTGTGATGTTGCCTGCCAGAAGCAGTCCATTTCTTGCCTCTGGGGTGGCCTGATTTACATCATAGTACCAGCAAAGAGTGTCCTGGGGAAGGTGCCCATTACAGTGGAAGGGGCAGTCAGAGCTCCTTTCTTCAAGCTTGGTATGTTTGTTTACCTTAGAGCTTTTTCCTTAGGGCTGCTCACAGATGCTGCTGTCCCTGTGACTGAAAGTAAAGATGGTCCTGTGCTTAGGAAGGTCTTAAAAAATGCTTGGGTTTAGGAATAGCCAGCTTTAGTTTCCTTACTGTTGTGTCCTCTGGGATTCCCATTTTCCTACGCATTTTTATAAACGGTAGAAAGGTGGCCCCCAGGACTGTCAACCTCACTTCTGTGCCTGGAAAGATCATGGAACGGATCCTCTGAGATGCTATGCTAAGGCACATGGAGAACGGGGAGGCAATTTGGGACAGCCAGCATGGCTTCAGCAAGAGTAAGTCCTGCCTGACCAACCTAGCGACCTTCTATGACGGAGTCATCAGTGGACAAGGGAAGGGCTATGGATATTGTCTATCTTAACTTCTGTAAGACCTTTGACATGGTCCCCCCAAAAATCCTTCTCTCAAAATTGAAAAGACATGGACCTGTTGGAGTGGGTCTAGAGGAGGGCCGTGAAGATTACTGGGCAGCTGGAGCACCTCTCCTGTGAGGAAAGGCTGAAAGAGTTTGGATGTTTAGACTGGAGAAGAGAAGGCTCCTGGAAGACCTTACTGTGGCCTTTAAAGGGGGCCTTTAAGAAGTATGGGGACATACTTCTTAGCAAGGTCTGTCATGATAGGACAAGGGGTAATGGTTTTAAACCAAAAGAGGGAGACTGACCTCTGCCACGACAAAGCATGCCTTGTTCTCTGCCTGCTTTACTGTGCCCCCATCTGGCCATCTCTAGTCTCTACAATAAATCTCTGGTGAATTTCTCGTGTTTCCAGCAGTTTCTCCTGTCTTCCTGGATGCAATTTCTTCTTGCTCTTCTGTCAAACTAAACAGAACCAGGGTTGTTGTGTGAAACAGCAAATCTCTGCTAGAGAAGAAGAGATCAGACACTGGAGAAACTTGATGCTTCTTGTTCTCTGATGGAAAACAGGGATCTGTTCTTGCTATGTTACTCTGTTATATGCCAGTCCTTTTCTGTCTGTTTCCTACCCATTAAAGAGCCCGGGGAGACTTCCTAAGCACAGAATAAGGATTGACTATTTAACAGCCACTACCCCCAGCCATGGAACTGTTTTCCATGCAAATTTTGTGACCACAGTCTACTTCTCCAAGCCTGACCTCTGTAAGTGTGCTCGAAAGTCAGAGCTGCTCTAAAATCTACTTCCTTTGTTGTTGATGTAGGGGAGACCTGTGAAAGACAGTGGAAGGCCTGTATCCGACACTACCCTGCTCCCTGGGCAGAACTGGCTGTTGAGAATCTTATCCTGACGGTGCCCTCCGACAGCATCCGCCACATGGAGAACCCACGGCCGCTGCTGACCCTGTGGAATGAGATCATGGTGGCAATAAGCAAATTGGCAGCCATACCAACAAAATTCCCAAGGCCAGAGAGGATTGTAACAGATGTCCAGATCTCATGTGGTAGGTACATTGCCATATGGCCTTCTCAAGGGCTAAGAGACAAGTGGCCTCCAACAGCAGTGTCTGTTCCTTCAAGGTTATTTTGCTAAAACCAGACAGGGAACATATGTGAGGTGTTAAATGACTGTGACCCTTGCATAATTGCAAGATACTCCATCAGGGTGGAAATGTGGTAAAGCAGGGCTTGAAAAACATATTGACCTTTTCAGATGACTCCCTGCTCTCAAAACTACCATTGTCTCCTCAGCTGTTCTTCTGTCTGGGTATGTTAAGATGCAGAGCTGCTGACTGCAGTGGCTTTAGCTCACATGTAGTTACTCATTCTCCCTTCTGAATGCCAGTACAGCTGGGAGACAGTGACCCGATTTCTATTTTTTCTCTGCCTCAGCCACAAGATTGGTTTTATGTGTTCAGGGACAATTTTTAAACCTCCAAGTGCCTACTTGCTGGAGATAGGCTCCACAAAGGTTACTATGGGCAAACCTTAGCCCAAAAATATGTGCCTGAGAGGATGGCAATGGAGAAGTAGAACCTGTATTGCTGTCAAAGCCCGTGAGTGTGTGTTTTTGCAGCTGATGCTTCCCACTCCAGCTTTTCCAGTTGAGAACTGAGTGCCTCTGATCTAGAGTCAAATTATATGGTAAATGAACTTTGCAATAAAAATTTTGTTCAGTGGTTTTTCAAAATATACTGGTTAAATTCATCATCCCACAAAGAGCCAAGGGCTTGGCATGAACCCTGATGTCCTAACTCTTTACTAAGCCACATGGAAAGAATTTGTGACACATCTTGGGAGCACTAAGTTCTGCTATCCTGAGCAAATGTCCATTATAAAGATCATAGTCTACAAACATAAAATTCCCTTCTGGTTTGGGTGGACTAAATGGTTTCACTACCATTATTGGACCTGAACAGTGATTGCTAAATGCATACATCCCTCTTGTTAAAAGAAGAGGAAGCACAAGATCTGAGTTCCTGTGGGAAGGGGATTGCCATTCATGTTCTCCAACTTGGGCAGTCTTTGTGTTCAAAGTCAGCTGTGTAGGCTCCCTATGCAGTGAGTGTAAAGGGCTGCTTGTTCCCTGTTACAACAGGCATTTGAATTTGGAGGCATGACTCTCGTATCAAGTTTTGGGCTTCTTCAAGAAGGACCAATTAGGGATGAAGACACAAAGGAGTCATAATAAGTAAACTCCCTTGTAATGCAAGATTCTTGTCCAGCATCATGGTGGAAAGTTGTTTACAGAATAGCTATCCTACAAGGCTAAGAACAGGCTTAAGTATGACAACCTTCGCAGGAAAACTCTGTTTTCCATGTGTCTCATCCACACCACTGACTCCTGGAGTGCAGACCTGCAGTATCCACACTCTGCATGGGAAGACTCAAGGTCTGCCATGGTGCTGAATCACATGGTTGTGTCAGTGCCAACTGTGCTCAATTTGTGAATATTCTGGGCAATGGTCAGGCCTTTCCCCTCATCCTAAAATCTCAATCTCAGTTCAGCCATGAGTGCATGCTTATGTATAAAAAGGGAAAGAAGGTGAAACTGTGCTTAACTGATATTCCAGTCCTACCTTTACACTGCTTATTTGACTATTTGCTAGGGCAAAACATGATGCACTTCCTTACCTCACAAGAGGGAAAATTGGTCATTCATAGTAGTACAGTGTGGTTTGTGAGATAATGGCAACACACTCAGAAATGGAAAAAAAAGATTAGTCACTTATGTCTGAGAGGCACTGAGGTGAGCACTTAGTGACATGTGTTGGTACCTGTCCTTCCTGCAGGCTGGATGCACGCTGGCTATCCCATCATGGGCCACCTAGATTCGGTGAAGGAGATGTTAGATATGAAGCATATGCAAACTACTGGTCTTTGGGGTCCTATCCATGAGCTGGGACACAATCAACAGCAGCAAGCATGGGAATTTCCCCCTCATACCACAGAGGCCACGTGCAACCTCTGGTCTGTCTATGTTCATGAGAAGGTGCTGGGGATTCCCAGGCATCAGGCCCATCAGGCCCTAAAATCACAGTGTCGGAAGGAAAGGATAAAAGAGTATCTGAGGAAAGGCGCTCAATTAAAGGACTGGAACATGTGGACTGCTCTGGAGACATACCTGCAGGTAACTGGGAAAAATGCGTGCATTCTTAGTGCAGTCAGTGAAGCCTGTGTCAGAGGGATGTCTGCAGCTTGGTGACTGTAGTTGTCAAGCCTCATAAATGTTTACTTACTATCTGGGTTCATCTTGGACTCAGAAAGCACATGTGAGGTATATAGACAGAGTGTTTAATGCTGATGTCTCCTGAAAACCTTCCTTTGCCAGACTTGGGTTTAGCCACTCATGGAGGTAGCTTACTGCAATATACTAATCTTTCTCCCCAGGAGAGAAACGGGAACCGCTGCTTGTTATACAGCATGGGAAAAGGATGATCAGACTTGGGCACAGTTCTTTAATCCACTGCAGATTTCCTGTGGGACACTGGGCTAGTTGGTAAAGAAACCTTGGCATTGTAAAATGTCTAGAAGAGCCAGGCTTTGAGCAATATTATGGCCAGGCTCCTTTTTACAAAACATGCAAAGAGCAGGGTGTTTTGTCAGTCAATGCACTGAGTGGAGCCAGTGTAGTCCATCAAGTGGGAAGGGGATGGGTTCAGCTCTAAAGAGAGATAAAACATGAGATTTTAAAATGTGAACCCTGTCCTAGATTAAAGTGCATTCCCTTGGGAAGCATGCAAGAGAGATTTTCCTCTTTCCCTTAATCCTCTTAGCAACCAGTAGTCTAATGGACAGGGCACTCAATCTGATTTCAACTGGGGACTGTAAAGCAAATGTCCATTATGATGTCTTAACCTACTGAGTGATGTAAAGTGAGTTTCCCTCAGCCCCCTTGTCCGGAAGCTCTCACATCTTACATAAGCAACAAAATATTTAAGTATCAATCCTGATTTTTTCACATCCCAGAGAAGCACCTGAATCATCAAGCTGAAGAGTAAACCTTTGGTTTTTTTCATGCAAGGAATATAAAAATAGTTGTACAGAGTGAAAAAGTTTTAAAAAGGGAAATTTTCCCACAATACCTTACCAGTTTGGCCGCTATCCCCTGCCTCACTCTCACTTATAGGCTGGTGTTAAATAAATATGTATATTTATATATATATATATATATATGTAGTAACCACCTCCTGTCTAACACGGCAGGTTACTAACACAACTGCTGGAATAAATGTGACATGAAAGAACAACTACAATTCTGCAACAGCAGCTTTTCTGTATGAATCCCTTTTGTTCTTATTCCTAGCCAAAACATGTCCTGCTCACAATCTTTCCTTCCTGTTTTCTCAATAATCCTTGTTCTCCTGTGCCCCTTCTTTCTAGATATTCTATCAGTATCCTCTGATGCTTTTTCACTGCACAAGAAGCTTTCCTCTCTCCAAAGCAGCAGCTTGTATAGTAGGTTGCTGACATTTCTGCATCTTTCATCTCTGTTTGTTTTGGGAGGCCAGTGTAATAGGAAGGTATTTTTCTGTATTCTAGTTATGCTCTGAAACCTGAAAGTTGGATGCTTTCATCTAAGTTTACATTCATTCTAGAAGACACTGCAGAAAACTATGAAATCTTCTATTGTTTGTAACACAGGAATAATGCCAGTGAAATGATAATTTAACTGTTTTTACAGTATATTCTTCTCCATCAGTTGCAGGAAGGGTTTGGTTGGGACCCCTTCACCCACCTCTTCTCTGACTACCAGAAAATGTCCACCATCCCAAAAGACAACCCTTCTAAGATGAACTTGTGGGCACGGAAGTTTTCTCAGCAGGTGAATAAAAATTTGGCTCCATTCTTTACAGCCTGGGGATGGCCTATCAAGAAAGAGCTGTCTCTGGAACTGTCCTCTCTACCCAACTGGGAACAGGACCCAATGAGATCCTATAAACCATAAAGGAAAACTATCTAAATCTTGATTCTCATACTAGCTATGGCCTATCTTTTTCTCCTTGTGTGCTGCATGACAGCTCTCTATGTGCTTAGATTTACACTGGATTCTTCAGCTTCTTGCTGACAATGGAGGCCAACCCCAACAGAAATTCAACAGGAACTTGTCTGCAGATCAGCAATCTAAGCTATCTTCTGAAAGATTAAATAACCAATGAGCTTTGTTCTGGGTTCTTCACCTCAGGAGGAATGTAATTCTGAGTTGATTTAGTTCCTACAGAACCTTTCTCCGATGAAATGGAAGCTTTCAGGGTGAAGCAGTCACTGGAACAGTCTCAAGGACAGTCTCAAGGGA
The DNA here is from genome assembly GCF_001604755.1 of Lepidothrix coronata. Lineage (NCBI taxonomy): Eukaryota > Metazoa > Chordata > Aves > Passeriformes > Pipridae > Lepidothrix > Lepidothrix coronata. Next base: position 1,432,655 of record NW_016690354.1, on the reverse strand, counting down.
ATATAGATCTTTAAAGCAAATAGTAGCCTCCACAATGTTGTACTCTTCAGTCATAACCTCAGTGACATGAGATTTTCACTATTGTTTTTCTTACCCTAAAATTCCCTAATTTTTATTTCCTCTAATTATGCAGAACTTCCACACCTACTATTATGAAAGTGACCTTGTAATGTTTATATACAGGTTGTATAATACATAGCTGATACTGAAATGCTGTAGATTTCTTCCTACATTCTATGACTCTGTGACCCAACATGCAGCTTTGTGTGTATAAGTCAATTATAAGTTGTAGCTGTCACTCTTAACCATGGCCTGACAATAAGACACATGCCAATGTAGATGGGAGAGGGGAAGCAAAGAGGTGACTTGATTGTAGTCAGTTTGTAAACCAGCCCATGGTTTAACTCATGGGCTCATCAGAAGTTAAAACACAGGCACTGACCTGACAGCATGAGGGAGCAGAGAGAAGGAAGACAACTGTTCATCAAGACAGTAAAAAAAGACCAGAATAGAAATTACCCAAATACTTGTTACAACAGCTTTTCATTTTTGTGTTGGCTCAGATGTAGTTCTGATTTCCCAATGATTTATCGGCCTAATATTTTACTTTGTCTTTCAAACTTTTTTCCATTCTTATTGACAACTAGCATGAGTTTATCTTCCAACAAAATAAATGCAGAAGCCATACATAGTTTAAACAGTATCTCAGTACTGGTTCGAAGGTTCGGAAGACTTACATGGTATAAAGATTTAGACCTGACCCTACCTACAGAAGCATATTTCATCCCTAATGAGTTTATGAATAAAAGTTTAGCTTGTGTCCACTTAAAAAATATACAAAATGTGTCAAAGTGCTATCAGATCTGTTATCAGATCAGTATATAAACTGGGGGGAGTTGGCCGGGTGCCACTGATCACAGCTCAGGGACAGGCTGGGCATCGATCAGTGGGTGGTGAGCGACTGGACTCTGCATCACTCAGGTTTCCTGGGGTTTATTCCTCTCTGTGTCTCTTTCTCTACCTTTCATTGCAACTATTGTTGTTATTATTAACATTAGCATTATTGTCATATTTTACTTTCCTTCAGTTATTAAACTGTTCTTAGTCCATGACTTTAACCTTTCTTTTATTCTACTCCATCACACCCCATCCTCTGCTCAGAGGCAAGGCAGTGAGCAAGTGGCTACGTGGTACTTAGTTTCCAGCTACTGTTAAACCATGACACACATGAAACACTGAATAATTTCTGTGACATCGTATTTCAAGCAGCAGTTACAGAACAATTCAGCATGCATGGGAAAATCCTAGGACACATCTGAGACCGACCTGAGCAGGAGCTGAAGTGGAAAAAAAGTAAAATAGATTAGGAGGCCACACTGACCTTAGCAAAAATAAAACCAGAAACAGAGGATTTTTGTGCTGTGATAAACTAAGAATGGGTGGGTTCGGTGGTGAGGTTTTCAGATTACATGTAGACTTACTGGCTTCATTTTTATAGTCAGTTTGCTTTTAATGGAAAATTGTCTGCTGTTTCTGTTTACTCCTTTCTGCTAGTAGGGAGCCCAACAAAGATTTGATGAAGGCTTTCCTATTATTATCAGGCTAAGGGGGATTTCACTAGTAGCTGAAGCATCGGATTTGCCAAGGCACTTGGGGAAACACACTGAGGCACAATACCTCTTCAAGGACAAATGTGAAATAAAATAGCAATAACTGTTAATTTCATTAACTACTTTTGTATAACCCTTCTTGCTAGCAGCAAATTATTTTCAAACATGGCTTTTTCTTCTGTTGACAGTAAAGAACTCAGTGGTACTAAAGGAGCTGCTGATTTAATAACAGATTCTGCTCATTGTGTTTCTCAAAATATTTAGTTAGATTACTAGAGAAATTTGTGCTAATTGTATTGGTTATTTTAGCCTTTGATTCTCCAGCAGCAATTTTAGGAAGTAATCCACAAACCAAGCATAGATTAAGTGGCATTCATCTGTTCTGGTTTGGCCTCCAAATATTAGCCATTTGAGCTGCTCACTCAAGGCTCCCTTTAGGGCAACTCACCCCCTAAGGGAGCGCAGAGGATTTGCCTACTTCTAAGGTAGGTTAGATGAACCATCACCTCAGCATGAAAGAAAGTGAAGTCTGCACTATGGCAGTGACATACATGATTTTTTGACCACTTTGCTCAGGAGTTCAGTGCTATACACACCTGACTTGGGCACTTAAAGACTCTTCCAAGTCAGCCTTGCACAGTAAAATGGTGCTAGTAATAGGAAAGACCAATGTTCATGAGGATGGGGAATAGTGTTTGGAGAGGATGAATGATTGAACTAACACTTGAAAACATTCAATATGAGTTGGTTACTGCCAGAGCAGAGCATAAGTTGGATTTCCATTGCAGAGCAGTAGAGTACTAGGGGCACAGGGAGTTCTGTGAGAAGGAGTGGGATAAAAAAATTGCTGAGGGTTTTAATACTTGATAGCCTAAGGCTACACAAGAAAGAAAAGAAGCTATTGCAGGTGCAGAGATTCTGGACAGTCAGATGAAGCTGGAGAGCACAAGCTATGTGAGCAAACTGAAGTTTCAATGGGCCACTGTATTCCCCACATAAAACTCTTCTGGAATACAGGAATGGCTCTTTTCTTTGAGGAAGTACAGTTCCTTTTGCACAATAGTTCATGCAACAAATACTTCTGCTGGATATTGATTAGGGATACAGCCTTACCAAATTGGCTAGTAATAAGACCAGGACAAATTGAATATGGTCCAGCTCATGGTAAGGGTTCAAAAATGTACCTGAAACCTACAGAGATGGGTTGCATAGCTACTGCCATTTCTTCATTGGAAAATACAAAGCCAGGCGCAGAATCAGCCAGAAGCTGCTACTGCTTCTGCAGCATGAAAAGAAAGTATGTGTGGGATGTACTAAACTGGGATCCAGCTCCTAACTCCAAGGATTAGACCGGTCCAAAAGCAATCTCATGACCAGTTTGGGATTAATTAGTGTGTTTGAATGTCCCATGGTTTGAAATAAACATACATATGTGACTGTGAAACAGAGGAAAATATCCCACAAAAACTAAAGCGTAACCGAGTGATTAATCTTAAACTACCTCGTAAAGAAGAATTTTCCACACACGCAACAAATTGCTTTTTGAAACAGAGCTTCCTGAAATTCCCACAGCACCTAAAACAACTAAGAGAGTTGTGAGCTGCACAACAGCTTAAACTGCTCAGGGAAGAAACAGGGTGGAAATACGGAAGAATCTCATTTGTACTGTAGAAGAGAGGAAGAAACTTAGAGATTTCTGGCAATGGAGATGTATATTTTCAGCTGTGCTTAAAGGTGTCCCAGAATGCTCACATAGGAGAGAGGGTCAAGGTTGTGTCAAATAGCAGCAGCTTCAGAGGGGAGGAACGTGGCTGTCACTGTGCTGTGGAAGGGTATATGGGTAAGTCAGGTACCTACCAAACCTCTGCCCTTGAATCCTTTTAAGCTACTTTCATCTGATTCATGTCTGTGCCGAGGTGAAGAGTAATGTTCCATATGGAAGTATTCTGTTGCCTTTCCCTGCTGAGACAAGAATGTCTTGTTGACTATGGTAGCTACAGAACATACAGAGTTTGGAATGGAGCTACCCAAGCCTGTCCAAGTTGCAGCACCTTTTGGTGACTGTCACTCTGATGACCTCAGCTATTCTGCAGAGCTGAAGTAACCTCCCTCGTTGGTAAAGAAGTTCAAAGTTGAAAAAAACCCAACCATGATAGTCTCTAGTCTATGGTGTGGCCTCATATATCATATATATCATAATGACAAAGGGGAGCACATTAGGCCGAATATCAGTCAAAATTAAAGAAGCTATGCATGCTTGCAGGCTCCATTCTTCAGGCTAGGTAAGTGGTCCCAAAACCTAACTATAGCAGGGCAGTAATGAAGTATTTCTGTATTTATGACTTGCCTGTATTTTCCTGTTTTGGTTTTCATTTTGGTTTTTTTTGGTTTTTTTTATGGTCATGTAAATGGAAAATGTCAAAATATGTAAAGTCCCAGGAATGTCTTTGCATAAAGCTTCACGTTTCTCAGTGAAGAAATTATATTGATAAGACTTTCATTTAGGAATTAATCTCTTTCCAGGTTCCCAGTATAAGCATGTCTGAGACCCCTTTAAAGTGGCTTGATATTAAAAACTGAGTTTCATCAATTCCTTGCATCAACAACAGAATGGGGTCACCAAAGAGGACTGGACCCTGTGCCAAAATCCCAGGATCCCCCCATGATTCAGTAAAACACAGTTACATCTAGATTATTTATTGTTTCTGAGGCTATGTGAAAGGTTTTAGCTATGGTGATTCTCATCTTTCTTCACCCTTAAAACTTCTTTTTAAAATGGTTGCCTTTTTTCACCTGAATGCTGAATTAGGGGAAACTGACATCTCTGCCTGGTAGTCAACCATCTGCCAGTACCTGGCCCCCCGGGCTGAGCTGGCCACCAGAACATCATCCTGACAGAACCAGCTGCTGACGTACACCACATGGACAACCCAGAAAGTCTGCTTTCCATCTGGAACAAGATGATGAATGCAATAGCCAGGCCAGCAGCTATTCCAGCAACTTTTCCAAGGCCAGAAAACATGGTGGCGGATGTCCAGATATCTCATGACAAGTATAATAACTAGGACATTTTGTCATTATCTGTGGTGAATATTCATAAGGGAAATACACAAGGCAGTAACATTCTCATAAGACCATGCAGATCCTCAAAACAGCAGATTAATTCCACCATATTCAAGAAGGTTGCTTGAGAGAGAAAGAATCTTTTGTGAATTTCAAGCACTTGTACACAAAAATAACATATTCTGCTGCTAATTTGACACCATCCGAGGATAAAACACAATGAAGGGAAACAGGCCGGCCACCAAATGACATGTGTACTGTGTCTTATTACTGGGAATCAATTTATGCTAATTGCAACAGAAAGAAGGGAAACACAGCTAGTTGTTTTAGGCAGGACAAATGAGATTTTGAAACTTAAATTAAGGCATGTAACAGACACACAGGCATTCTGTTATGTAATAAGACCCTGATGTTAGCAGGCATAGCCATTACATCAGTGGAGAAATGGGGACAATGGTAGGGGAACAGTTTATTGTAAGCAGCATTTTGCTATCTGTCATTTGAGAAATACGTTGTTTAAAGACAATTCTCTAGGTCAGTGGAACTGAAGTTTGTTATGGATGGTAAGGAGGCTCCTAAAGGCCAAGCCTCAGCATTATTTTCAGTCAATCTTCATTCAAGTATTGCACTTTTCTCATTAGGATTGGCAGGTACTTTCAGCTCTACTTGACTGCAGCACTAGAGGTGTTTTCTACCACTTGAATTGATAAATTCATCAGCTGCCCAGGCCACCGCTCTGTCAATAATCCACAGCTCTAGCAGCTTAACTCATGTGGTGTAGCTGCTGTTGGTCAAGTAGGACTGACTCAAGAGAGGCTGGCTTGAATGTAAACATTGGCACATGTTGCCCAGAGTGGTAGTAGATGCCTCATCCCTTGAAACATTCAAGATCAGGTCAGGCTCTGAGAAACCTGATCTGTTTGAAGATGTCCCTGCTGACTGCAAGGAGATTGGACTAGATGACCTTTAAAGTCCCTTTCAACCCAAGCAGTTTCATGATTCCACGACAAATAGGTGCTGTGTCTCTATGCAGTACTCACCCCTCCCAGCATATCTTTATGTAAGAAGGGTTTTTTCAGACTAATTGATCATTACATCTGGCCACATGTGGCTCTGAATCTAACAACATAGTTGCAATCTGTCAGTGATTCTGCAACAACTGTGTTCAGATTACATATCAGATCCTTCTGGATTGATTTACACAGCTCCTTCTCTCAAGGTAACCAGCCCTCTGCACAGATACTCACTGTGTGCCAGACAGCACTGTCCACCAGAGGCCACACTGGTAGAACCCAACACATAAAACTCTTCCAGCTTCCATCACACCTGCTGAAATCAGTTGAGTGTAACACCGTTTCAGAGATGTGAATGGCTCTGTATTCTCCCTGGGCTACTCTGGAGCAATAAGGAACCAGTGAAGAATCTGTTGAGCCTATTGAATCAGCACTAAAGGAAAAAGAACCAAAGATAGTAAAATCCTATGAAAAGCTACTGAAACATGACTTTTAAAGCTGGTTACAGTAGTCAGCAATACTGAGGAACTCATGGAAGATATTAAGGAGTATGTTGTTTGTTTGTCTCTTCTGAAAACAAAAAAAAAGATTTTTTACTAACAGCATGAAAAACAGCAAAATTGGAATGGAAATGATGACAATTACAGTGAAGGAGTAACGGTGACCATCAGGAGCAAGTTCTACCCAAAGCTGAAGTGAACCATAGAATAATATTTAATACTAAAGAGCTGCCTTACTAAAAACATTGACAAGAATCTGCCTACCCCAAACAAAATAAAATAAATCCCAGTTCATGTTTTGCTTTCTGGTACAGGAGACAGTGTCATGGCACAGTGGAGGCTGGCTGCTCCCCGAGGGTCAGGTGGCCAGGAACCAGCTGGAGTAACACGGCCAGCAGGACAGGGACTTGCCAGCTGGGGGCCGTCCCACAACACCTGAGTAAAGCAAACAGGGCAGACCTGGCACAACATCCATGGTCAGCCAAGAGTCCAGATTGCTAGATAAGTCTTCAGAGACGAGACGGGTCTGAGATCAAGCAAGGAAATCAATCCTCAGGTCAGGGTCAGGTCCAGTGGTGGGGACCAAGGTCAGACATAGTCCAGTGGTTACCAGGAAGGCTCATCGTGATGATGCACATCTGAAATCAGGTGAAGAAGTCAGATCATGGATCAGGGTCTGGATCAACAGAGTCTGTGGCAAGACACAGGCATGGCTGTGACAAAGTTGGAGGCAGGCATGTCCTCAAAATAACTCAGGCAGGAACTGATGGCCCAGGGCTGAACTGAAATGTGGCTCCTGGGGTTGTGTACAAGAGGGGTAGGTGGAATGCCAGGTGGGGCTGCTCAAGGCCATTAAAGCCTTTTGTTCCACTCAGGACTCTAACACAAAATTTTGCAACTAAACATTTTAGTCCCCTGCCTTCAAGGTGAAAATCTGCTGCTTCTTTTGGAGCACTTCAGGAAAATTAATCTCTTTTTCTACTTTATTTATACCTACTGTTTATCATGATTTTTTTATCATCACCATTTTTACCCCATGTATTTTCTCCAGAGCCAGAACTTAGATTACAGAGTTTCCAGAGAGAACTGGAATCATTTTCATCAGCACAAACCACACAGTTATTTGGCTATATAAGGATGCAAACTGTCCTGGCAATAGCATCTTCCTCGCCAGATCTGAAAATAAGAAATCACCACTGTCAACAGAAAATTCTACAGACAGATTTAAATTTCCACACCTTTCTCCACTCCTATAGCTGTGAGTATCTGCAAGGTCTGTAGTTGAGGCAAAATAATTTGGCCTTTTTGCTCTTGGCAGTGAGTAGTGCTGAGGAGTGAAAGGCGTATAATACACACATTCAACTTAGATTGTGTTCAATATGTTTGATACTCCAGCAGAGGGGGTGGAAGCACATAATGAGCAGTGTCCACTTGTGACAAACACCTCAAAGTATGAGTTAATGTAAAGAGAATTAATTGTATTTTTCTGACTGTGTTGCTTCATCCCATGAGTTTACCCAGACAGATTACCAAGACTGTTTGTGGTTTACCTTCCCTAGAGGTTGGATATGTAGTGGGTACCCATTCATGCATCATTTGGAGGCAGTGACAGAGATGGTAGATGTGCTGTGCCTCCAAGCCGATGGCCTTTGGAGTGCAACTTGTAATCTGGGTCACAATTAGCAGCAATCTGAATGGGATTTTCCTCCTCACAACCACTGAAGCCACCTGCAATCCCTGGTCTGTTTGTGTGGATGGGACTTCATTGGGCATTCCAAGAAATAAGGCCCACAATGAACTTGCACTAGAACTTAAAAAGAGGGGGATTCAAGATTACTTTGAAAATGGAGCACAACTAAAGGAACTAGAAAGTATTTGCTGCCCTGGAGGCACACCTGCAGGTAATCTGCAGACAAATTAGGCTTGCAAAAGATTTACAAACTGATTATTGTAATCCAGGGCAGCTTCTTTCCTTTTCCTCACTTTCTGCAACCACTTGATCCCTACCCCAGATTATGTCTCTCTGTTGACTACTGGTCTCCAACAGGGTCTGGGTGCCAGCTCATAGGATTCCACAAACCGACATGAGTCAGTCCTGATCTGTCCATGAGACAGCGCACTTCCACAGGAGACCCAGGGCTGCAGGGAAAAGTTTTGAAGTGATCCTCAAAAAATGTACTTCTTTGGAATCATTGGTGATCTCAGCACAGTGCAAAGGTCATTGGTCTGTGGAATGTACCAGTCTAGAATGCAACAGTAAACCACAGCTTTTGGGTATTACCAAACATGACTTCTGATCACAGAAAATTTTTTATTTTTATTTTTTAGTAATAAATTTAAGCCAGTCTTTCAGTTTTGTTGGTGCAATACTTCATTCAGTAACACCCAGAATTAAATGACAGTATGAACATTGAGTGTTCAGAGTCATCAAGCAGGGAGCAAGTATTTTGTGCTGAGAGATTGAGTCCTGTGTACTAAAAGATACTTTAAATATGCATACTTATAAGCATGCAGAGGTGGGTTGACATTTGTATCAATCTTGTTTTGAACAACTGTAACAACTGTAAAAAAAAGTAGGGATCAAGCCTGTAAACACATCCATACCCTTCAGAAAGAAGAGCACTTACATAAATACTTTATTTTTTGTTTTGTGTGAATACTAAAAAGATGGGCTTGTTAAATAGTCTGATGGTGTTAAAGGGCTACTCTGGTTCTTCAGTAGACATTTAGAATTTGTGGAGTAGCTACACTTATTAAAAAAATAAAGAAAAATACCCCGCAAAAAGATCAGTAACTGAATTCAGTAAAAGATTTTGTTAAGAATTCAGGCAGAGTAATTCTAAACTCCCATACATGTATTTGGCACTGTCTCTATTCTTATGATTCATAGCTACAAGAGGCCTTTGGATGGGGAAACTTCATTGACATATTTTCTGAATACCAAAATATGCTGAGCTCCCAGGTGACGATGGCTCAGAAATGAATCTGCAGGCAGAAACATTTTCTTCTCTGGTGAGGAGGAATTTGACTCCTTTCCACAAGGCCTGAGGATATCCAGTCAAGCAGAACCCTTCCCAGCATCTTGTTTCATTTCCCAGCTGGTCAGATGATCCAATGAAGCAATATATCTCCTAAGCAGGTTTTGGCTCATGAAAATGTGATTGTCTATCATAAAGCCAGTGCCCTGCAATACTTTTAAATGGTGTCTGAATAGTATGGTATCATAATTAATCTGAGAAGCGGCCGTGCGTTGAACATATGATACAAGTTTGTTCTTAGCTCCCTCCCAAGTCTGCCTGTTTGTGTTGGGGTCCCACTGCTTCCTCTCCCAACAGGAGTCATTTTAACCACAGAAGGGGAAACATTTGCTGTCTTAATACCTATGAAACAAAGAAACCCCTTCCAATTTTTTTCTTCCTCTGTTTCCTTATCTCCAAAAAGTTCTCTGTTCCAGACATACTCTGTTTTCAAGTATGCGAAGTTTGTTAATTAAGATCATTAGGACATGAGTAGGAACAGGGGAAAGAAAGTAACTTTAAAAAGTAGAGAGACATTAGGAGATAATAAAGCTAGAAACACATAGAAGAACTCAGGTGAAATTATGCCTACAGCAACAAGAAATAAGAACCATCATTTAAAAAAGAACCTTGATGGGCAGTGTAGGAAAGGCCTTGATTGGTGTTTAGTGTTCTGAAAGGGATTGCCTTCATGCTCTATTTTCAGAGTTGGTAGCTGTGTAGTGAGAAACAGCTGCTTTAGATCATGTCAGAAGCAAAAGAGTGTTCAGACAGTGAACTTACCTTCTTGATCTTCAGCTAGAGGAAATTTGCAGACTTTTAGTGAATGTAAAATCATGGCAACTCACTTTGCCTGGGGACCTGAGACAGCAGGTGCCTCACCTCACAGGATTGAATGTCATGACAGGAAAGCAGCACTGGAGTGTGTTTACAGTGGTCTGTTTTGATCTCCAATCTAAATAATCAAATCAATGGCCTCTTCTTAAATGCTACACTGAACTTCCCCAATATTAATATACAGACTACAGCAAAAGCCAATTTTTGTGGTGTATTGCAAGATCCTGAGCCAAGCAACTGCTTGTCTTATGGCTGTTCTTTCTTTTTCTAGCGAATGTTACGGAATTCTTGACCTTGCTGTTAAGGTCATTGATGCACCACAGTGGACTGCAGTGACAGAGTCAGAGACTCTCTTCAACTCGTCCTGATCTCATGGGCCATAGCTGAGCAGATTATTCAGCAAAAGAGATGGAAAGTAAGAGATATAAGGATCAATCATTTCTTTTCACTGTACACAGATAAACACATGTCAAATCTATGAATAATCCAAAATCAGTGAAGTGAACTGCACTAATAACAGTACAAGTTGTTCACATGCACATCCAATAGCACGTTACCCAGGAAGATTCCCCCAAATCCTTCAGCCATCCCGAACTTGAAAATTTTTAGTCTATACTTTGAAGCCAAATGATGCTATGATTTTTTTCTTCTGGTGAAGTCCTACAACTATTTTGTTTTGAAGTTCTGGGGATTCTAAGCTGAGAAAGATGATTTGATTCCCAGGAACTGAAAACTAATAGTGCATTATCATGTCCCCAACGCCAGTGTTTGAAAAATTTCCATAAAGCTAGTTTTAAATATCCCAGAAAATTGAACTTGCTCCCTTTTCCACAGTAAAGGATATACTTCCAAATTTGGTACTTTTAACACTGTTATTTGATGTTTCTTTAGAACCTCTCTTTGCATCTGGTGTTTTGTGGTGCCTTTAATAAAGGCTTTTTGATTGTTGTATCTGTTTGTACACTGTAATATATTGTTAACACATCAGTGGTTATATCCAAGGTGTTAGAGCTATTTCCTTCATAGCGTACCAGCAGAGCATGAAGAATTATACTAGGTACAAATTTCATTTAGCATTTTCATCATGATCTCACACTAATAAGCCTCATTGATGCCACAAAAATGTGCATTGTTGGTACAGAGTGTACAAATATTACCTGAAAATAGTCAGATGTCATTGAAGACTATAGTATAGGACATAGGACGAAATTTTAAAGCAAAGAACTATTTTGAACTCCTTATCAAGAGCTTCTTTGGTAAGGTAAGAGCTTATTGATGGGAAATGGCAGGGAGGAAAAAATCTGGGCATATTAGTGGGTCACTGAATAACTTACATATGTAACTTACATATGTAACTTACATATATAACTTACAATATACTGAAATTGTAATAAATGCAGAAGATAATGGGGAGGGGGAGTGAGGCACCAGCCTTAAGACTGGTTTTGTCAAACATAGTTTGCTTTAGCCTTGAATGGGTGGGAGAGGTTCTGTGATTATCCTCTCTGAATACATTGGAATAACCAAAGTTCCTGCTGAGCAGGCGAGACTGCTTTGGGGTAACTTGGCAATGTGAAGCAGCAGTGTTTTGTTGCTGCAGCTTTGAAAAGCTACCTCCTCAAGCTCATGAGCTGTGGGAGAAACTTTCTACCTCATAGCTCATGTCACAAGGTTGCAGCTGTTCCCCATGTGGCACAGCTGCCCAGCAGTCCTGGTGAGCACCTGAGCTGCACCAGCAGTCGTGCCACGAGTGGCCCTTTACACTCCCATGGCACAGGCTTATGGCCCAGGGCAGGATGGTACTGAGAAAGGGTGGAGGAAAGCGACAGAAGCAAATGTTCAGCTGCCTCCACCCCTGCCTTCCTTCCCCGTCTCGCCTCAGCTGCAGGTCTCACAAGCCCTCTCCCTGCTCCCTTCCCCTCCTCCTGTCTTCCAGCGCCTCCCCCCTCTACGGCTCCTGCCAAGTACATCCCACTCAGGCCCTGCCACCTCCTCCCCATCTCTCACGTGAAAGCTCAGGTGAGCCGCAGCCCTGCAGGGCAGCCGTGGCCGCAGCGCTCCAGGCAGGGCTGTGGGGCAGCAGCCTCCAGCTCAGGGGGAAGGCACGCCAGCCCTTTGGTCAAAGGCCCTTGCAAACATCTGCCTTCCTGCTTTCTCTATTCCAGGAGAGCTCTGCCTTGTGGACTACTTGCTGCTTTAACTCTGGGCCCCTCATATACCTCTGGCAGTGCCCCCACTCCTGCACTGTAGACCCTTTTCCTTTCCCAGTCAAAATATATACCCTTATTCTCCCTAGAGACTCATAGTCCTTCTTGGAAGAGCTGCAAGGATCCAACTATTTCATTTTAGTTTGGAAATTAAATTTAATTGTATCTTAGGTCATTGCTTTGAGCCTTATAATTGCCCACAGCTGTAAATGGCTTTATCCAGTGGTTCTAATTTGGAGCCTCGGAGCAAGTAGCATTGTAAAAGTCTGAACTAACTGACTTGCTGAAGTGGAAGAAAAGGACCCTTGAACTCTAATCTGCAGTGGATTTCTCCCACATTTGCTTGGGCTAGAGAGAGAAAAAGATAGTTTATTTTTTTATATTTTTCTCTTTTGTAATATGGTGAACAGATTTGAACACTCAGGAAATATGTATTCATGGCTTCATGTAAATGGAGCTGAGAAGGCTCAGGATATGGGTGTCCCTTCTCCACAAGCTCATTAACCTATACATTCCTTCACATCCCACTGAGTCAGTATGCTGAAGAGCAGCAAAAGCAGTTTCGTGCACTGCTGCCAGGGAAAGTTGGATTAGGTACAAAACCCAAATTATCCTCTGAGAGTGGCGTAGAACTGGATCACATGGCCAGAGGGACTGTAGGATCTCCATCCCTGAGACTATCCAAACTCAGCAGGAAAAGGACCTGAATAACTTCACGTAGCCTTGAAGATAGCCCTGCTGCTAGAGATGTGTAGGACTAAATACCTCCAGATGTGCAATCTTGCCTAAAGTGCTCTAGGGTCCATCAAAGGTACCAAATAGCAGGACAGCTTCATTTTGTACCCTCACAGTATAAAAACTGTTAACAAGAAAGCACCATACGGAGCAACTGTCTTCCAAAGAAAATGCATTGTTTTGGCACTGTGCTTTTCCATCCTCAGGATTCCTTGGCCACTCAGATCAGACCTTCATGGTTGCTTTGAGATATATGACTATGTATCAGCTGACTGTGTGATCAAGAGATCCCCTTACAGAAGAAAAAAAGTGCTTATCTCACGTGCTCTTTCCACCATAGTCCGATTCTCTTGCTCTGTTCTTGCTGGATGCCACACAATGGCCTTTGGCAGCTGAGTTTAGAATCCAATTTAATTTGCAAAACCAAGAACTCCTAACATTACCTTTTTATCTGCTAGGGCACATATTAGCTTATCTTTGTCTCTTTTCCTCTCCAGTTCCTTCCTGGAGAGAAGCTGGTGATGTGGGACAATATGGGCAGTGCGGAGGACCAGGGTGTGCAGAGGTATGGCAGAGATCAAGCCCTGAGGTTACAGAATGGTAGAAATGTTCCTGCTGTGTGGGACACCCTCACAGTGTGAGACTTCAGAGTCTCACATCATGCAGTTCATCCCTCACCACAACAGCCTTCCCACCGCTCATTCTCCCCTGCGTGTGTCCATTACCCTCCAGTGAAAGTAAATGACAGTGACGCTGACAGAGTGGTAGGTGACTTGCTGTGAGCAAGAGAAGTGCTGGACCTCACAATCAGCTGAAGCAATTCCAGGAAACCAGGAGATCCAAAAGTATGTCAAGATAAATGATTTATAATTAAAAAGCAGAAAGTAAAAAAACGTGCTCAGGTGTATGTAGACTGATTGAATATAAAAGCAAAGAAGTGTTTGTATTTACTTGTAACCAGGTAGAGACATAAAAGCTAAAGTCACAGGATTTGTCTTAGACAACATGTGAGATAAACAATGGGGAAGCAGCATGAACTAAACAGATGAAGAGGGATTTGGAGATCTCTTGGATAACAAGAAACTGCAAGGCCAACAGTACCTGGTTTACTACTAATACCTTACACAAGTTTGCTTAGGAAATGGTTTCAGAAACACCAAATTTTAAAAGACAGAACAGATGTGTTTCCAGTGTCAGAACTCCTTTAAATGACATTCCTCTCTTTTATTTCCCCCAAACAACATTGTATGGTCCTCATCTGTGGTCTAGCAAGAAAAGGTAAAAGGAAACAAAATTTAAAAGAGAAAAAAAGGAGTAAAGGGGAAAACAGTATGAAAGACAGCAGGAGTACAAAGAAGCATAAAGAAGCGGAGAAATAAATGTTGTAAAGGAACATGAAAGAATCTGAGGTGAGATAAAACATGAAAAGAGGAAGAGGAGGGGGATAATTCTCTGCTTTGTCTAAAAAAAAAACAACAGGCACCCCTGGAGGAAATTTTTATAGAAAAGTCCTTATAAAAAATAACATCTGTCATGAAAACCTCATACATTTCAATTTTGGCTTGGCAAGGATGATCATTTATTAGAGAAAGTCTGGTGTATCCTATAAGGAAGAATTGGCTGTCAGAACTAGACATATAGGGAGTAGCATGCGCAGTGTACAGATTAAATTAATAAGCCTGACCAGAGGAGACATCAACACTGACTGCTTTACATGTCCACTGCCCAGTCATTGTCAGTATTAACTGCTCTGATCTCCCAGAGGTTTTGGTGTCACGTCTCTCAGCAACAGAGAAGGAAGGTAAGCCAGCACATGTCAGTGCTCTCCAGGGCAATAGGGAATTTTTTAAGAAGGTGAATATATTGTTACTGTGGTAGACCCTGCACCACGACCACCCCTCTTCCATGTGATCCTGTGAGACAGGTGTTGGCACCTGCACTGGTCTTCTCTTCTCTTGCTTAATGCCATCTATGGGCACAATGAATGTCTTCTTTATTAGCTGTACCAGAATCGTAGAATGAACAGGGTTGGAAAAGACCTCTGAGATCATCAAGTCCAACCCTTGATCCAACACCGCCATGGTTACTAGACCATGGCACTAAGTGCCACATCCAGTCTCATCTTAAAAACCTCCAGGGATGGTGAATCCACCACCTCCCTGGGCAGTACTCAAAGTGTGGCCTCCCCAGGACTAAGTACAGGGGCAGAGTCACTTCCCTGGTCCTGCTGGCCACACTGTTCCTGATCCAGGCCAGGATAACATTGACCTTCTTGGCCACCTGGGCACACTGCTGGCTCATGTTCAGCTTCCTGTCAATCATAACCCCTAGGTCCTTTTCTGCCTGGCTGCTCTCCAGCAACTTTGTCCCTAGCCTGTAGCGCTGCAGGGGGTTGTTGTGGCCAAAGTGGAGGATGTGGCACTTGGTCTTGTTGAACCTCATCCTACTGAAATCAGACCAACTCTCCAGCCTGTCCAGGTCCCTCTGAAGAGTCCTCCTGCCTTCCAGCAGATCAACATTCCCCCCTAGCTTGGTGTCATCTGCAAATTTACTAATGGTACACTCAATCCCCTCATGCAGATCATCAATAAAGATATTAAACAGAACCGGGCCCAACACTGATCCCTGGGGGACACCACTAGTGTCCGGCCGCCAACTGGATACAGCCCCGTTCACCACCACTCTCTGGGCCTGGCCCTCCAGCCAGTTCCTAACCCAGCACAGAGTGCCCCTGTCCAAGCTGTGAGCTGCCAGCTTTTTCAGGAGTATGATGTGGGAGACGGTGTCAAAGGCTTTGCTGAAGTCCAGATAGACACATCCACAGCCTTCCCCTCATCCACCAGGCAGGTCACCTGATCATAAAAGGAGATCAGGTTGGTCAGACAGGACCTGCCCTTCCTAAACCTGTGCTGGCTGGGTCTGGTCCCTTGTCCATCCTGTAGGTGTTGTGTGATTGCACTTAGGATGCAATAACTTAGAAGAAATATTCCGGCTCATATGTTATACGCATTTTTATCAGATGTTTTCTGAAAACAGAATGCAGTACTATTTCTTTCCCACTCTTGTTTCTCTCTCTCCCTAGCAATGCCTGGCCTTTTCTTTCCATCTCTTGCTGATGATGCCATCAGTGGGCATAGTGTTTGCCAGCAGCAGAAAGGAAACCAATCTCCCTTTCTACCAGAGCTGTAATCTGAGCAGGTGGGACAAAACTAGCTGGGTACACCATCACCTCCCCCACAACAAGATTCCCACTGGGAAATTTCTGAGACTTGCAGCGTAGGACTGAGGAAGTGGGGAGAACTGCTTTCTTCTGCAGAAAGAAGCAGTGTGCGGGGGAATGAGGTATATTCCCAGGCTGTCCTAATGATGGATGGACTCTATGATGTTTTTCCAGCTGAAGGCAACATCTCAAAGACTGGGCATCATGAAATTTCTTGAGGAAAAGCAGAAGCTAGCTCAAGTTTGAACCACAACAGAATTTTTTTGCTGCAGTCAGGATACATACACCCTATGGTGTATGTATTCTCAGAAATGAAGGTTACTGTGGCTCCTTCCCTCAGACCTGAGTTCCTTTCCAAAGTAAAAATTAATTTGCCAAGGAGTCATGAGCATCCACATCTTGTTCTGACAGGCAGTTGGGATGTGGCCAGGATGTGCACCTGAAAAGAGGGACTGCAGGTGTCATCATGAAGTACATTAATCTGATAAACATTTTGTCCTTTCCACCCAGCCTCCTGGTTCAGTATGCAGGACTGTCCTTCTGAAGCTTTCTGAAAGTGCTGTACCTGACAGTATATCTTCACCTCTGCCTCCTGCTATGACATCTGCTACCTCCTGAATTAAGACAGACTTGAGAGGTAAAGACTGATTCTCATATGTTGAAGAAAGGTACCTCTTTCAGACAAATCTGTATCAAAGAGGGGTTCAGGAACCTCCCTTCAGCGATTCTGCAAAATCCATCTTTTGTCATGACATGTCAAGAAAAATTTTGTGTTCCAAATTTGGGCGTGGAGACTGTGTCTAGCAAGTAACATTTTCTTGCAAACCAATCTCCTGGTGTAGGTTTTGCTCTGTCCCATACCACCTTCCAAGAGCCAGAACTGCAGCTGTCCCTAAAAGCCCTTGCAAAACATTGGTCACTCTGTGTGTCTTATCTGCCCCTTTTTCTTTCTTGAAACTGTGCTGTTGTGATTTCCAGAACTGATTTGGGGAAATAAAAAAGAGAAGTCACACAAAACAGAAGTTCATTGCAATAGTTTTGTTTGCTGTGATGTTGGACAAGACAAAAAAGTTTTCTCCATTGTGAAAGTATCACAGGATCTTTAGAAAGTAGGAGGCCAAGATCTTGCAATAGCCTAGCTTTTGGTCCAATGGCTAAACCAGAAACCTGAGAAATACACTATTTCAGGTAGAAATTACACAAATTTGTATTCAGATGTTTGATGGGGGAAAAAAATCACCCCAACTTGATTTTTCAGGATGCATTTTTAGTCCCAAGGTGGAAAGTACCAGCTCTTCAAAGAGCATGGATATCATTGACAAAAAGAGAGGAATATACTGACAGAGATTTGGAAAATTTGAGGGAAGCAGAGCACTTGCTCAAGACTTCTCTGTGTCTGATTTGCAGCGATGCCTCTGATAGGGGTCTTCTACCCTTTTTTCGCATTAGAAATCCTTCCTTGGGGGACTCTGGCTTTTATACTTCTTGTTATATTTAATTTCTTTCTCTCCCCTTCATTGTCATGCCTCATCCTGCCACACATCTCAGCAGAATCTCCAAAATCCATTTCCCTTCTGTTACATCCTGGTCAAACAATGGTTGGCACTGAAAATGACCCAGCCTGCTCTGTTGCTCTCACATGTGATTCTCTGCAGGCTCTGCAGATGAACACTGGGTCATACTCCTGGCATGACCAGCACACTCACAGTAATATTCTCATCTACAGGTGCCAAACATACTAAAAAGTTAAAACCTCCATGCAAGGAGGCTGGGTTGTGGGAATCTGGGACATGTCACTCAGATGACATCCTCATGCAAAGAGTAGAATTAACATTTATTAATACGGGTTTTTTTCTAATGCATCAACACAGAATATATTCAAGGAAGAAGGAAACATTAAAGATAAGCCATAAATAATTTTTCCCTTCAGAGGAGGGACAAGAACACCCCACTGAATCCTCCTCTTTCAAATTCTGCTCCAGTGATTTGAAGAACCAGTATCCTTTCATGAAACAGAGATGACCTTTTCCACATCGAGATGTTGACTGTACAAGGAGTCAAGGAAAGTACTGAAGAATCAGGACCCTCATCTGTGAAGGAGGAGAGTGAAAAGGGGCACAGTAAGTCCTTGATATCAGCCTGAGCTATTTCATCTAGGATTGATCTCCGGATTGGAAAGAGATGCAGACACACAGGATGGGAACTGAGGTCCTTCAGATCTAGGACTTTATGACAAGCTTGCTCATTCTACACTGCAAGATAAAGTATTTGTACAAGCTCAGGTTGAGTTTTCATCAGCTTTCATGAGCTGGCCTTTCTCAAGGATACTCCCTTGGATCCTTCATCCAAAGTGGAGCTTCCTTCTTCAGACAAATTTGACTGCCATTTCACAAATACGATAGCAACTTGTGAAGCAAAGAATGTTATTCCAGTTGCTGTAAGTGTTGGAGTCTCTGTTTCCCTTGACATGAATTGCAGCACATCTTTCTGCAAAGAGTAAATTGGGTTCTCCAGGTTTCCAGAACCTGAAAAAAAAGTTCCTCTGTTAGAAATACACTAGTATGCCTGACAGTGGAAGTGAAGTCACCTCAAACAGTTATGGAAGAGAAAGGGAAGGTTACTGTGATAAGAATCAGAAGCCATAGTTTTGACTAGAAAACTAGTCAAGTTTTCTGACTTACAGGGCAGTTGAAGACAGAAAACCCTATCCGATACATACCTGCCTTAGACAGTGTATTGGTCACTTGGACTGAGGAGAAGTGAATTACGGAACTTTCACCACTTCACCAGGATACTCACGTGGCTATCTTCTCATATGGAGTCTGATCCACCCACTGCCATTGCCCATTTTGGTAAGAAGTTAAGCCTATGTAGTATTTTGTTTCATAGGTGTTAGTAACTTTTTCTTTTGCCAAATTGAAGAGGAACTCCTGGAAAAAAGTACATTGTCCATGAGGTGCAGGATGGAGCAGAGGGAGTAATCAGGAGTCCCTGTGGAGTGGGGCTCATGACAGAGGGGACCTGGTGCTGCAGGGGTGCAGATAGGACATCCCCTCTCCTCTGCAGGGTGCAGACTGAACAATGCCCCCTCCCCTGTAGGACAAGGAGGGGCTCTGAGTCCCCTCCAGGACCCAGCACTGTGTCTATGGCTGCTCTGCCCCTCTGAGCCTTGTGCACGTACCTGCTCTTCCCTGCTGTTGATCACCACCAGGTGGGAGCCCATCCCAGTGCAGTTCTGTTCACTCCCAGCCCAGGACATCGTATCAAGGGACAGAAAATAGCAGCTGTTTTGAAACCTTCTCCAGCGCTTCGGGCAGCACATCCAGCCTTCCACTGTGGGGAAAAAAATCCTGCTTTTAGACAAGGTGTGTTGTCCTTCATCTCTGTGAGTTCAGTGTAGGTTCCCAAGTGTTGGGAGGAGGGGTGTGGTTTGAACCACACCTTTGGTCTGGACAGAGGTAAATGCTCTTTTCAGCACTCCAACAAGTAAAGCTGTCAACATCCTGACAGACTCCTGTCACAAGCCCCCTACCTGAAGACCCTTTCCCTTTCTCTAGCTGTTCTGCCATGTCCATGCAACCTCTGTTTGGTGAGAGACATGGCTTCTGCCTTACCCTTCCTGAGGAAGCAAGATGGGAAGTAGTTGGCTTGCACTCCTATGAGAACTCTTCCATCAGAGAAGTATTGTCCAAGCTCTCAAGTCATGCAGATTGGCAGATATATACAGTAAACTGCTCTGACAGCCTTGCTGCCACCACAGTCAGTTCCTTAAACAGTCAGGTTATCCTAGAGATCCAGCTTATAGCCAGAAAGTCACATGATGGATTAAAAAGCAACAGATATATTCTCACAAAGCATGAGGCTACATGAGACTAAATTTCTGACCTGAGTTTCGGAACTTCCACTGCAGGCATTCTAGCACTTGATATTGCCATCACTTCATGCGTGATTACAGCCCAGCTCTCCAACTACTCTGAACACTTGACAACATCCTCAAATCTCTGTCCTGCTCACTGACTGTGATGCCTGTGTCAACAGGAAGGAGCCAGAAAGGATGGAGCTGAACAAACCTGGACAAAAGGATGAAGCATTTGCAGCTAGATTAGTGAACCAGACTAACAGTTGAGGGGTTGTGTGAGCA
Organism: Lepidothrix coronata; assembly: GCF_001604755.1. Classification (NCBI taxonomy): domain Eukaryota; kingdom Metazoa; phylum Chordata; class Aves; order Passeriformes; family Pipridae; genus Lepidothrix; species Lepidothrix coronata. The sequence goes on along the minus strand of NW_016690354.1, from coordinate 1,412,312 downwards.
GAATGAAGGTATGGAACAACCCACCCTCTTCCACTGGCCCAGAACATGTTTTCATGGCATCCTAAGTAAAATTGTGCAATACAGCATCTTCTTCCCTCAAATCCACATCTTCCTTCCTTAAAACAATTCAGTTCTGACAATGACATTCCCAACCTCAAAGGCTGAGTGACACTAGAGTAAATGTTGGTGAAGTACTTTGTGCTTCTTAGGAGGGTCTCAACATCACTCACTTTTGTCTGCAGAAATCTTGGGAATGCAGTGCCACTCCGTAGAGTTCTGGAGTAGAGTCTTGTATTGGCCATAGCCTCCATGAAGTAATACAACTGGGAAGAGAGGAACAAGAATGAAAGTGCTACTGTCATCCTTTCCTCCTCATTCATAGGCAACCTGTCCCATCCTCCACCTTCTGGCTTAGAGCTCCCACAGAGACTGTTACATGACCAAGCTCTGAAATCTGTATTGAACAAAGAGGTGAGAAACAGCAGGCCATTTCTCCCACTACCAGTCAGCCCCTCCCTCAGATGAGCTTGTCTCACCTCCGCTGGCTGAGAGACTCATTTTCACAACTGACAAATCCAGCTTAGACATTCTTTGAGAATGGGGCCAGGAAAGGGAAAAGTAAGTTGTGGGATAGGCTTAATAAAGGTGGAAAGGGCTGTTTTGGTAAATGGCACTTGTCTGTTGGCAGAGAGATTGAGATATTGTTTTCCATTTGACAAAGGCCATGAAATGATCCCTTCATCCCAGGGGAAGTAAGAGACCCTGGAACCCACCAAGACAGACGGTCACAAAGGCAGTTTTGATGACAAGGACAGAAATAAGGAAAACCCAGGGGTTCAGCCAGGAGCAGCTTCTCTCTTCTGCTGGGGCTGAAAAACACAAAGCAAGAGTGGGAATCTCCCAGCCCAGAGTCAGGGGCAGCATAACCCAGATGGCTCTGTAACCCAGCACCGTGCTGGTACCCTTGTTCCAAGGACTGGGGAGCTTCACAGGTGCTGTAAGCAAGTCCTGCTGCCTGTCAGTAGCCGTGGGTCAGACCCACAGAGCAGAGTAACACAGGGGCTGCCCTGAAGCTGCTTTCTTGTTTTGCTGGTTGTCACAAGACCTGGTTATATTCTGCCCAAACTTCACTCCTTCTTTATGCTATCAGACATCCTTTTTCCTCAACTCATCTTCCTTGTTACCCCCGTTTTCACTGAAAGCTCTTTCTGTACCTCTCTCCTCTTCATCTCACTTTCAACCTTCTTTTCCTCCGCTGCTTTTATTTTGGCTCTATACCACAAGCCCCTTTATGCAATAGCATATATTCACCCAAAGGACTGACTCTCCAGCTCAGTGTTTGCACAGCCAGACACACAGAAATTATTGTTTCTAAAGGGAAAAAAGGCACTCAGAAGCTCTTGGAACAGCCTTGCTTGGTCCTCCGTATTGACACCAGAGATGGGAGCAGTGACCTGTGCTCAGCTTGATGCAGATTGTTTTACCAGGGTAATGATAGTAGGATAGCACTCTTCAGTCCCATCAGTTACACAAAAAAACACTGAAAGGAATGGCAGACCATAGTCTGCCTGGGCTTTCATTCCCCCTGGCTCTAGGATAAAGGTCATTCTCCCAGCCCAGGCACTCCCCAGTTCCCTCATCTGTTGCACTGCCCTTGTCCTAAGCCCCTTCTCCTGGTATGAGGACAGCCACCATACCATGCCCATTATCCATCCCAGCCCCATATTTCCCCCACCTCTTCCTTCTTCTACAGGAGGACAGAAAGGAAGGCTACGTGGTTACCTGCAGTTCCAGGACTGACTCTCCCTTGGCAATTCATTCTCTCCACCACTGTATCACTCTTCTCCAAGAATCCACGTTACCAATGTGGCCAGAAACACAGCCTTCCTACTACATAGGGCAGCTCCCACACTGGTGAGGAGCCTTCACAGCCTCTAATCTGGTGTGCGGGAAAAAGCCATATCCTGGGTGTTCCCCACTGTACATGGATATTGGGGAATTTTCATCATTTCCCTGCAAGGACATTTCACAAGATGCTCCTTGCAACAGAGAAACTCACAGAGGTAAAAGAAAACAGATGAAGAGTACCGTCATTTCAGCTCATACAATCTCCTTTTGCACATACTCAAGGAGTTTCACAGGACATAGCACTGGCCTTCTCTCTTTGGTATTTGCTCTTTCCTGGTGAGGGAATATGTGTGTGAAAATGGCAGCTCTGCTGGTATTTGCCACTAAAGGGTTAAACCCACTCACAACATCCTGCAAAAGGAAGTCCAAAAACGGCAAGAAAGCATATCTGTGACTCATCCTCAGCAGTGCCCATACGAAGCCCGAGCCCAGTAACCCAGAGCACAACAAAGAAGTTGCCAACATTATTTTTAACTAACTGCTCAGGGAAAGAGGATGGAGCTTTGAAATGAGAGGCTGCATATGACCTGTCATTGTGGAGCTGGAGGTTAGAAAGGATCACTAGACAATGCCAGAATCCCCGTGCTTCTGAGAAAGAGGAGAATCGGTCTGAAAATAAAGTTTAGAAGAAACAAAAACATTTTTAACACAGAGGAGACAGAGAAATGGGAAGGAAGTGGTGTTTTGACTTGGTCATGACTACAAAAGGAACAACCATACATGGTGGTTCTAGCACTGCTCAAGGTGACTTGAATGAAAATCCTGCATGACAGTGTCCCTAAAGATAACCTGGAGGATAAAGAATCACTACTGGATCTCATTGTACCCTGAATGGACTCAGATGGGTACCCAGACTTTGCTCTTCCTTGTTCCATCAGCTGGTTTCTCCCTGTGAAGGGGCATGCATGGGTGCAGTAAGGAATGGGGTAGGTAATAGCAGTAACAGAGGGATATCAGCTGAAGCATCAAAAGATTAGGGCACAGAACGGGTTACAAGTGAGGACAAGCCTAAACTGTATGTAGAAGATATCCTCTGAACATGCTTTTTGTGCACACCAGGCTTCAGGCAGGGGTGGACCCTATATTTCTAAACACCTTTACATAACCAATGTCCAAAAGCTCTAACCCCTCTAGAAAAACACATTTGCACAACAATTTTTGCAACCTCCAGTCTCCCACCACCACCACAGGAAGCACAGCTGCACATCCCCTTTTCTGGAAGCAGGGTTCCCCTAGTCCTACACGCTTTCTGCTGGGTTTGTGTGTATGCACACCACTTCCTACAGCCCACTGACCAACAGGCCGGTGGGACAGCACAGAGTCACGTACGCACACTGCAGTTGTGAGTCTGTACCTGCTGCAGCCCTGACTGCCACAGTGCAGGATGCCCACGGCATCCACAGTGAGGGTGCTCTGTTACAGAGAGATACTGCAAAGTTATAGAACAGCCTGGTGGCAGCTGCCACTTCCTTCCCATTTCTCTGTCTCCTTTGTGTTAAAAATGTTTTTGTTTCTTCTAAACTTTGTTTTCAGACTGATTCTTCTCTTTCTCAGCAGCCTTTTGCTAATTCCCCAATTACTGTTAACCTGGTGGTCCTGTTCTACTTTAATCACAGTGGTTTTGGGGCAAGTGCCCCTTCAATTAGTTTCAGGTATTCAATTCACACAGCTGTTTGCACTTACATTCCTGTTTTATCACCTGCTGCTATGCAGGCCATTTGACCAACATGAAGGTCTGTTCAAACATCCTCACAAGAATTCACTCGGGTGTGTGCAAAAGCTCTAAAACAGAGGGACAGCAAAGGACTTTTTTTCAGCATCACAAACCAAACTGCTCTTCCCAGGAAATCAAACAGCTGTTCTCAGAGCATTCAGGTGACTAACTTGGAAATGAAGACTCTCAAAATGGTGATAGTAACCAAACTGTGCACTGGCCTGCAAAGAAATTCTTCAGTAGTCCTGGTGCCAGGTAGCTGGGACCATGGATGGGAGAGATTACCTTCAGTGGAAGGCTCTGGAACCAGTGCAACATTTCCAAACCGCCAGCAATTTATTTCTCTTTCCTGTTCCATAAACACGGGCAGCATGCTTGGGGAGAAAGTGGATCAGTGACCTCAATCTTCCTGTACATCTTTCCTCAGTTGTCTAAGGAAAGATTCTCTGTGGTTTTCTATTGAGGAGGATCACCCAAGCGATTGGGAGAGATTTAAGGCCTGGAGGGACTTGTATGGGGCCTGAAAGGACTATTAATCCACAGACTTTCACGTTATTCAACAGTTTATTACCAGTGTATTACCATGTTCAATGTACTCCCATGTTAATTCCCCTTGGTTTGTATTGCCCAGGGCTTGTCTGGACTTGCCCTCAGGTTTTTCCCGCCAAAAGTTGTTTACTCCCTTGTTCTTCCCTGGTTTTCCCGCTCACCTCTCACTGCTTGGCTGATGAGTGCCGCAGTGCAGAGTGAGTTCCCATTGGTCCTTTCCCCTGGATACTCCTAAGTTCCACCCATCTTTTCCTTATTCTCCTATCTTGTTTCACCCTGAGTTGTCAATCCCATGCTCCACCCCAGTTATTGAACCTCCCCTTACCCAAACCTTATATAAATCCTTGTTTTCCCTAATAAACTGGCCATTACACCCTGACCTTCTACTGTGTCAGAACCCTTTGTGTAGTGTCACGTCCCTATTCCCTTTTCCCTCGGGCCGTGGCATTCTATCTGTTCCGGTCAGGAAGAACTTCATGAGTGACCCTTGATATTTTCACTTCACAAGTCTATATGTCAGATCAGTGTGCTGGAACAACAGGGTGGCACCTGGCAGGACTGAATTGCCAGGAAGCCGTGAGCCTGAAGCACTGAAGGCAGTGCTATTTGATCATAAGGAATGCCCTCCTAAAAGAGGCCCTGGAGAACTCTGAATCTACTTTCACTGACTCTGGAAGTATAGACAAAAGTCAACAAGCATGGCATGGATATATACACGGTCAATGGGACATGACCTATGGAAAATGTTGCAGTCACTCAAGCTTCTAGGAAAAGACATAGAATGACACCTCCCTTGGAGATACTCAGGATCTGAGAACTGGGAGCCACAAGCAGGAAGATAAAACTTCATCGGCTTTTTTGCCAAACTATACCACACAGTAAATCAGTTGGAACTCCTACTCAGGAGGCAGAAACAGAGCCAATTACCTGCTGGGAGCACTGAAGGTGCCTAAGTTTAGAAGCAACCAGCCACCTGAAGCAGGATGGAGAATGCTTCAGAGGGTTCCAAGGACCAACAAACAGCAAGTATGCTCATGTTCAGAAATGAACTTGCTGAATCTAGTTCTCTCTTTCTCAGGGGTTGATGGCAATTTCTCCATCCACTTGAATTCCCTAGGAAGTCCTGCTTTCCAGTTTTCTTGAATTCAGAATGATTTGAAGGGAAAGACTTTGCACTAGTCAAACAAAGGCAAGTAGCCCAGAAGGAAATACTAAAAAGAGAAAGGTAGAAAACCCAGAAGAAGTGCTACCACGGTGTGACAATACCGGAAGAGAGAAATAATCCCACAGGGAGAGGGATTCCAATGTGCCTGGTTGCTTTGCACTCACACAGAATGAAAACCAGCTCCACAGCCCTGAGCCCCAGCAGTGTGTGTGTAAGGGCAGCTCACAGAGGCAGCTGTCAGGCTTAGCAGCTTGTGCTACAGTTTCTGAGCTCTGTTTTCAGCTGTAAAGTACAAACAATGCAGAAGGATTCTGGAGCGTCCTTACCATAACTTCCTGACCCAGGTTACGGAGGATCCAACGACAAGGAGATGTGCTCTGCTGGATCTCACACTTACCAACGAGGAAGAGCTGTTTGGGATGTAAAGGTTGGGGGCAAGCTTGTCTGTGGTGACTATGTGATGTTGGAATTCAAGATCCTGTGAGGAGGTAGGAGGGTAAAATCCAGAATCACAACCAGAGTCTTCAGGAGAGCAAACACTGGACGATTTGAGGATTTGTTTATAAGACTCCCATGGGAAGATTCCCACTTACCTGATTTACTTCTGTATTGATCCCCACCATGTGTGAACCTGTGTCCTTGCTTTCATTCCAGGGCATCTGTTCAGCCAGTATGTGATAGCAACATTTTTGAAAGCATTCTCGGCCCACTGTGCAGCATATCCAGCCTTGCACTGGTAGCGATAACATGACACAGAGTGACTGTGTCCAAGACAGAATGGGAATATGGCCTGTTCTATGGAGTCATCAAAGGCATGGGGATTGTTCTCTCCTGTTGGAAAGGCAAATGAAGCATCTTCTGGTTAGATCTTCATATGAGAAGAGGTTCAGCATGTTAGAACTGTTCAGACCAGAGAAGAGAAGGTTGGTACTCACCCACTGCCTGACAGTATTGCTTCCACTCAAAATTCCCACTCAGCAGAGTGAAGATACAGGCTCCGGCATTCACACCCATTACAAAAATCCTCTGTGTTCTTGTCAGGTAACTCCCGGTCATCCAGTTTTACTCAGACTGAGGTTTCCCCCATCAGACAGTAGGTGCTGTAGATTTAGGAATTTGGAGACAATTCCCGTGGAATTTTGTTCCAGCCCTGTTGTACTTCTGCCTTCTGGTGGATTACAATATAACCTTCATCATTCACATTAGTCAGTTCCCCAGGCCTCCAGGACTGGACACATGTTACCCTCCAGCATGGCCTTGTCGAACATTGCATGGAAAGATGAGGACTAGGACTTGGGGTTTTCAGGCCTGACAGGGACATGAAGACAGACTCTTCCAGATGCTGATTCACCCAGAGCCCCCTGGATGAATCACACCTGTTCTCCTACTTCCCTATTACTGCTGGTGTCAGTTCCTACGTGGAAACCTGCCTTCTTCCTACAGCCAAAACAAGAGGACCATGTTCAGAGCTGGCAGATGGTGCTGCTCACTGCAGGCTCACCCCAGCTGAACTGTTGGTCAGCTCTGTCCTTCATGAGCTGTGCCCTTCAGGTAGCTTTACCTCTGCAGGCCTAACCCTCCCTCTCTTGCTATGACTCTTGTCTGGAGGAGGGAAGGAAGGAAATCTGCTCCTTGTTATCCTTGTGTGCTAAAAGTCATTGCAGAGTGAGGGCTGAAGGGGAGTCCTGCATGGCAAAAGCCAGAAACTAGTGGGAATCTTGTTAAAGACCCCAGATCACAAGGTCTGCTCCTGGCAGTCCCAAGTCCAGGACCACAAGGTGGGACTGGGAGGAGCTGTGACACTAAAGAGCATAGTTTCTAGGTTGCAGATGGAGAGGCCCTTACTTGCAGGACCAGCAGAGGGTACTGTCACACACATCACCCTTCTTGAAATGACAGTGCATCTCATCTCAGGACTCCTGTGTAGGAAGAACACTTGAGGAAGGTGGAAAGCCATTTGAGAAGTGAGAGGACACAGTTGCATCACCAAGGTGGACCACCAATGAGTTCCTTTTTCTCCCTATCCAGTTTTTCAGGGTGCATTGAAAAGGAGGCAAATCAAGGGCTATTTCATTCCACTAATGCAAAAACAAAAGCCCCATGAGGAGGAAAAGTGAACAACCAGCCAAAGAGAAGAAATTGCCATAAAAGCTTGAGAAGGGACAAGCCAAGAGGCCAAGAAACAAGATAGGAGGACAAGCTGACAAGGGGTCTGGAAACTAGAGAAATGAACTTAAACCAGAGAAAAGAAAATCCTTGGAAGGCAGATACATGCAATTACACCATAGAGAAGAAAGCCAACATGGAAATATACTTGGGGAGAAGTGACTAAAATGCTGCTTTGTGGGAATTAGCTTGGTCCTCATAGAACTCCCTAAACAGAAGAGGAAAGTCCTTGTCCAGCAGCGGGTCTCCAGGGCAGGTATATTAACTCCTGGACTACATGTATGACTTAGGGCTAAAGAGGTAACTTGTGCTGTCTTGCTCACAGCCAGAGCACTGGGCTTGGGCAGAGCCAGAGGGGAATGGGAGGAGTCTGAGGCAAAGTAAGAAAAACGGTGTAAAGAAGTATGTTCAGTAAGACCTGAGTGGAAAGATAAAGTTTCACTGGGAAAAGGCCAATGGGAGAGAAGCATCCCGGCCCCAAAGAGGCTCTGAAGAGCACAGGGGCCATGTTCCCACCACAGGACACCAAAGAACATTAACTCAAATGGCAGCAGGGAAGGATTTTGTTCTCCGCAAGATACATGTCTGCACGGTGAAGCTGGAGAGCACCAGGACATCAGGAAGGGAAAGGGAGGCTCTCTGCAGAACTGTACTTCACCAGGTCCCTGATACCACCACAAGTCTCTGCTGACCACTGCTTCTTCACATCTGCTTGTATTACTGACTGTATCCTGTGGAATGAAGTCAAATCCTGCAAGTATCAACCCTATAGAGTGGAAATACCCCTGTCAATCACTGGGAGTGGCTAGATTTAAAAAAGAATTCCAGTCTCTTCCCCGCTTCTCAGAAAAACAACATCATCAGGCATTTATGTACCCCAGGAAATTCATCAATGAAAACGGAGCAGGAGCCCAGGTGTCCAAGCCAGCTCCCAGGCAGACCACGGAGTCTGAGAGGCACCTTCTAGGAAGTCCAGAAATCTTGGCCAGCTACCACAGCAATCTTTTTCTCCTTGTGCCTGTCATGAGACCAAGTACAGGAAAGACCAGGACGTGCAGGAGTCAACTACGGATAGACCGAATGACTAAGCCTTACTGCAGGAGAGGTCCATATTGTATACATGTAAACATACATTTTTCCTGCTGGCAGGCTTTTGTCCTGCTGGCAGCCAGGGAGGGGAACAGGATCAGGCTGCTCTTTGAGTTGGTGTCAGTGCTTTCTGCCTACGTTGATCTGTGTGATTGCTTATATGTGTACATCCTTTTTCTCCCATATGTGTCTCTCTGTGTACACATTGTAGAGACACGCTCAGTCTCACTACTGTCTGGAGATGCAAATGTGGAGCTACCACACACTGCTGTTCACAGAACTACAGTTGATTGGCTTGGGAAGCCAAATTTCCTGGTCACCTTGTCTCCAGTGTGAGTTCTCCTCTCTCTTTGGGACACAGAGAGAGCATTCACTGTCATAGTAAGGACAGAGTCACACAACCAGGTTGCACATCCAGTTGCACTCCATGTGAGGAGCTCACACTATTTGGTCAGGAAAGCTTGGGCAGATGATGTTTCCGGGGGTAGACGAAAGTGAGGACACAGGAAAGGGGTGGAGAAAAAGTGAGATCCATGGTGACATACGGTCTGCAGCAGGACATGAAGGCAATTCAATAGGCAATGAACCTCTGGAAGGGACTTCATGTGCAGCAGCAGCCCTGCCCTGCCCCTTGCAGCCTCTTCTGCACCATGACCTGGCCTGGGCAGGCATGCTCTTACAGGAACCACAGAGGATTTGGCCTTGCAGGAATGCTGCTGCATCAGGTGAGCCTGGGATCAGCTCTGACTTAGGAAGAGGACTGCTTCCTCCATGTGGCACTCAAGGCCCAGAGTGGATTGTTACTCCCATGGGAGCAAGTCCAGAGGAAGAGCCATGGAGATGAAGGCAAAGGGAATGGAGACAGAGGGCTGGAGCACCTCTCCTCTAAAGACAGGCTGCGGCATTCGTACAGCCTGGGGAAGAGAAGATTCCAAGGTGACCTTAGAGCAACCTTTCAGCACCTAAAGGAGGCTTACAGGAAGGCTGGAGAGGGACCTATCACAAGGCCATGTAGTGATGGCACAAGGGTTCATGGCTGTAAACTGAACGAGGGTAGGTTAGATTAGATTTCAGGAAGAAATTCTCTACTGTGACATTGGTGAAGCGCTGGCCCAGGTTTCCCAGAGGAGCTGTGGGTGCCCAATCCCTGCAAGTGTTCAAGGCCAGGCTGGATGGGGCTTTGAGCAACCTGCTCTAGTGGAAGGTGTCCATGCTCAAGACCCAGGGCTTGTAACCCAATGATCTTTAAGGGTCCCTTCCAACACAAACCATTCCATGATTCAAGGATTATACCCCGGCAGATTAGAGATGGAAAGAGAGAAAGACAGATCTACACACACTGCACAGAGACTTTTTTGTTGGTCTAATACTGTATTTTCTCTTGCATAAATTTCAGAACTTGTTCAACAAAACCAGTGCAACTGGAGGACATTCTGCGTGTGACTCAACAGAAAGCAGAGACTTCTGTTGAAGGAGAGAAAGAAAATGCAGCTCAGGACATCTGTCTTCCATTCCTGTGTCTTCTTCCTGAAGAATTCCATGTCTTTTCTGCCAGTGGCCTCTGGACCCACTCAGAGAGAAGAGGACACAAGAACACGGGACCAGCTTTGATGACCCTCAGCCTTTAAGTGTTCCCTCAGCCCCTTGATGCACTGGGGATGCTGGACAAAGGGTCGTATCACTTCCACTTCCATTATCCCACGCAGCACAGTGAAGATGCAGGCTTCAGGGCTCCCCACCCCTCCAGCACAGCCCTGTGCCGGTCTCAGCTCACTGCTCATCTCCCACTTTTACTAAGGATGGGGGTATTTCCATCACAGAGTTACGGCAGCAGCTTCACAAATCCAAGAAAACTTCGAACATCTGACATTATTCCAGTTGTTGGGTATTTCCGAATACCTATGCATTACAACACACTTCTCATGATCACCTTCACTTGGTTCATTTCTTCGCCAGAACCTGAGACAGAGACAGGCATGTTACTCCCCAGCTTTCATTGTAAAGAACTGCTGGAAAAGGCCACAGAAGGATGCAAGACTTGAAGGGGAGAGAGAAAAATTCCCAATGCTGATTCATGGACAGAAGATGTATCCTTCCTCCCTCTCTGATATCCCACTGGCACAAGCGTCATGTGGAAACCTGCCTTCTTTCTACAGCCTTCCAACACAGAAGGGCCCTGCTCCTTCCTTCTGGGGGGAACTGATCACCACCACTCACCCCATGAACTTCACACCCAGCAGTGACGTGTCTGCCTTCAGGGCAAGTTTCTGATACCTCCCTCTCACACACCAATAGACACCCTCACAACTCTCCTACTTTCTTGTACTACCAGGAGGCACACCAATCACTCTTCATCCAGGGATACTCACGCTGCTGTTACATTATAGGGAGTCTTGTCCACCCACTGCCACTGATCCACAATCTCTGCTCTCAGACCGATGTAGAAATTTTCTGCTTTTAGAATTGGTTTTATCTGTTCAGAGAGGAAAACCTGGAAATGAGGGAGAGTGCAATGTCTGTGAGATGCAGGATTGATCAGAGGGAGGCATCAGGAGTCCATGTGGGGTGGTGGCAAACAGAACCCAGTGCAGGACAAGGAGGGGCTCTGAGTCCCCTCCAGGGCCCAGCATTGTGTCTGTGGCTGCTCTGCCCCTCTCTCAGCCCTGTGCATGTACCTGCTCTTCCTCACTGTTGATCACCACCAGGTGGGAGCCCATCCCAGTGCAGTTCTGCTCACTCTCAGCCCAGGACATCATATCAAGGGACACAAAATAGCAGCTGTTTTGAAACCTTCTCCAGCCCTTCGGGCAGCACATCCAGCCTCGGCCTGTGCGGGGAGAGAACACAGAATGAATGCAATGAATGCTAGCAACAAGAGAGATGGTGATTGCAAAGATCCAAGTTCTCCAGGGACAGTGCTCATGTTCTCCTTAGTCACTTTTCCTGATAGAAAGTGCTTGAAAAACAAGCAGAGTACAGATACCTTTCCCCCACTGCTTTGAGAATGACCAGTGAGGTTTGTGTACACAGAATCCTGGTAATCTCCTTGCAGGTCTTCACAAGATTATTTTGGTGGTCTGGTTTGACTTCTCCTTGTCAAGTCAGTCTTCTTTAGGCCTTTAGCCCCAGGAAACAGGGGATATTGCTTCTTTCCTTGACTGGAGCTGCCCTTTTATTATTGCTCCATTGTTAACCTCCCCTGCGCCACTCTGTGCTGTCCCCTTTGTCTGGTCAGAGTTCACATCCACGATGCCCTCCAGGACATCATTAACATGGCCCTCTCCTCCTGTAACAGTTTGTTTGGATACATGTCCGGAATAAAAACAAGTGCCAGAAACATTCAAACACACAAAATATCTTTTATTACTGTGAGAATAATAATGATGATAATAAACTTAGCAAAAAGAATTAAAAACTAAAAAGGATACAAAATAACTACCTTATTGTGTGGCCTTAAAAAAAATATATGAACAACATTTATATCACGATATTAACTAGTATAAAAGGGAGTTTAAAGGGATATCAAAAAAGGATCTTAACATGATATTATGGATAGCTATTAACACGATATTGGTGAGTAAAAGGGAAATTAAAGGGAAATACTATGAACAACTTATTTATGTAACAATATTCAATAATAAAAGGGGAATTAAAGGAACACTAAAAGGATATTAAAAAGTTTGCTTTCTCGTTTGCTTCCTGTCAATAAACTGTGCTTACCCACACAGACAGGCCAGGGCTGTCAGGATCTGCAGCAGCTGGTCGGTACCCGTGCTTAGCGGGCATCCCCGCGGAGCAACACAGTCTCAGTGGTAGGATGAGTATCGCTTGAGCTCAGCAGTCCCGACACCCCATTTTTATCAGTTTCACATTACACTACGTAGGGCCAGTACGCAGTATAAGGTGATGCCTGAGTGGCAGCCAAACACCGCCTAATCATCACCTAATGGCAACAGTCTGCACGTGCCCTACTTGTAGGGCAAGGGGCGAGCGACCCCTGCCCACATAATCTTCCTCCCATCATCATCTTTCTCACCCCTATGTATGACCTCTACCATTGTGTTTCAAGGGTAGATGTATCTATCTTGCAATATGTAGCAAAACCAAGGAAGAACTCAGCTCTGATAATAGGGGATATCAGGCTGACTTGCTAAAAAGCACAGTGGACCTTACAATTAGCTTGTGCCATGAAGTTACATTGTACCATACTCTAGCTGGTTTCACATCCTAATATGATTCCTTTCTCACTGTAATGGAGCCTCTATGCTCCATTGATCATCTAATTCAAAAGTACCCCCTTTACACCTCCCCCTAAGCTCTTAGCAGGAAACCCTTTTTCTGCCTGCTTCCCTCCTCTGCAGTCTGCCTCTCCCGAGTCTGCTCCTGCTGCCACTTGCTGTCAGAGCAGACCTCAGCATTCATTGTCCCCATCCCAAAGACCTCCTGTACCCCTGCCAGCCCTACTGACCTTTGTTTTCTGACACCGCTGAGTTGCAATCCCACGCCGTGAATTTCTCCTGCAGGGCTGTGGGCTGGTCACTGCTGTGGGAGAAGGGAGCCACTGGAAAGGGAGAGGAAAGGTGGCAGGATTACTCCTTCCTCCTGGCTCCTCACACAGCATCTCTGGGCTTCACTCCTGTTCCACCATTTCCCCACCAAGCATTGTCCCAGCCGTCACCTCTCCTGGCCCAAACAAGTGGCATGGCTGCCTTCCCAGCCCGCAAAGAGACAATCTTGCATCTCAGACAGCAGAAGGAACACTGGAAGGACACACCCTGAGGATGTGCCAGACAGGGCAGCATTGATTGCACCCAACCACAGCCACTCTACCATGAACATACCTACAGCCAAGCTGCCAGTCTAAACCTCTGTACAATCAGTGAATAAAAAGCCGCTCTTCAGTGTCACAGTTTATCACTCCCTAAACTAGATATCAACAGTAATTTGGAGGAGTAGCACATCAGATGGGTCTGTTTCTTCAGCAACAGACAGTGCAGGTGAAGGTAATCACATACAGCTGGAGCTGCTGAAATCAGGGTGGAGGATAAACTCGTAGGATTTCATAGCCCCCAGTTTCTGGGGAATAATACAGTGTTGGTGAATGGTCACATCCACAACCTGAAGGACCTATTACTAACTCAAACACTCAGTGGTATTGACTTAAAACCAATCAGGATGTGCTCAGTAACACAGATGTCTGATTTTATCAATTATTTCATTTAGAAGTATGTTTACTAGTGGGGAGAACAGAGGCATCACAGGATCAGGGAACCATAGAGTATGCTGAGATGGAAGGGACCCATCAGGATCATCTAGTCCAACTCCTAGCTCTTTACAGGATATTCCCAAGAATCACACCACGAGCCTGAAAATATTGTCCAAATGCTTCTTTAATTTTGGCAGGCTTGGTGCTGTGACCACTACCCTGGGGAGCCTGTTCCAGTGTGCAACCACCCTCAGGATGAAAAATTTCTCCTGGTATCCAACCTAAACCTCCCTCAACTCAGCTTCATGCCGTTCTCTTGGGTCATGTCACTGGTCATGAGAGTGAAGGGATCTGTACTTGCCCCTCTGCTTCCCTTCATGAGGATGTTGAAGACCTCAGTGAGGTCTCCCCTCAGTCTCCTCCAGGATGAACAGACCAAGTGAACTCAGCCACTCCTCATAACGTTTCCCCACCAGACCCTTCACCATCCTCATGGCCCTCCTTTGGATGCTCTCTAATAGCTGAATGTCTCTTTTATATTGTGGTGCCCAAAAGTGCACACAGGACTCAAGGTGAGGCCTCATAGTGGCCTCAGTGCCTGATGAGGAATGAATTCCTGTAATGGAAGAAGGCTCAGAGAAGATGGGCAAGGGCAATGAGTGACTGACCACCTCTGATGCAAATAAAGGTGACCTTATCACTACACAAAGGGGGATGAGAAGATAGGTGGCCTTTGTTTTAGTTCAGCTGAGCGAACTGACCAACTGTGCATCCCTCTAAAGATCACGAAGAGAGTGGTGTCTTCCTAAGTTAGCCAGACCAGCATGGGATGAGTGTATATGTGGCTTAGTCCAAAAGAGAGTAAAAAAATGAATGACTAACAAAGACTTACCTGAGGAAAGCACTGGGCCTGAGCTGCCCCCTCACATTTTTTTTCTTGGTCATCGGGGACACTGGATGTCTTGATGCTGAATATATTGCAGAACTGTGTTCAGTTTTGGTCCCCTAACTACAAGAAAGACACTGAGGTGCTGGAGCTTGTCCAGAAAAGGGCAACAAAGCTGGGAAAGGGTCTGGAGCACAAGTCTTATGAGGATTGGCTGAGGGAGCTGGGGTTGTTTAGCCTGGAGAGGAGGAGGCTCAGGGGGGACCTTATTGCTCTTCACAACTACCTGAAAGGAGGCTGTAGCCAGGTTACAGTCAGCCTCTTCTTACAGGTGACAACTAACAGGACAAGAGGAAATGGCCAAATGGCCTCAAGTTGTACCAGGGGAGGTTTAGTTTGGATATGAGCAAAAACCTCTTCACGGAAAGGTGGGTCAAGGATTGGAACAGGCTGCCCAGGGAAGTGGTGGAATCCCCATTCCTGGAAGTGTTCAAAAAACATCTAGATTTGGCACTTGGGGACATGGTTTAGTCGTGAGCTTGGCAGTGTTTGGTTAACGGTTTGACTGCATGACCTTAGCGGTCTTTTCCAACATTAATGATTTTACTATTCTGTGTTTGTATGACCACTAACAAAAATCATGTTTGTATTGTGATTCATCTGTGCATTGCAATTGCCACTCTCTGCTATGTGAAATTTGTACTGGTGTTTTCATTTTAATACATTTGCTGTATCACTCTGCTAAACCAAAATCCTATGTAGCATCAATTAACTTGGATAAGTAAATTGGCCACTAAAAATTAAACCTTCCATGTGTATGAGAAAGTATCAGGCTCTAACATCCCACCCTAAAACTCTCCAACCTTTTAGCCTAGTACTGTGAAAAGTTATACATTTGGGAACAAAGCAGTACAAACTCCTGGGACTCAGGAACTAATGACAGCAAAAGGAAGGGCAGTGATTTATCATAATATATGCCTCTATCAGAATCCATCACAGTTATTGACAATTTGTGGAAACATGCCATGAATTGTCTTTAACAGAAAATGAGAATGAAACAGTAATCACAATCTCCACAAACTGCATGTGCAAGAATAACTTTTAATTATTTAATCTGCAATTAACCCTAAAAAGGTGTGAGAGTTAGCACTGTGCAGCTCATCCTAGAGATGCCAGGACTATGAGAAGCCATGTTTTCTGTTAGGACACAAAGTGTGTCCAAGCACCTTAGAGAGCCTAAGTGCAGATTCAGCTGCCTGTGTAGGCCCTTGTGCTTCCATCTCCACTTTTTCCATTTCCATTTAGTTCCTTTTTGTGTAGTATGAAGGTAGAGAATTGTTCCTAAGTTCCAAAGAGGCCATTCAAGATGGGAATGTGCAATCTGGGCACACGGAAAAAACCCAGGTAAACAGTGGAAGATTTGAGGGATGTATGCAGACATATACAAAGTCAGGTCAAGAAAACCTGAGACCTTTACACAAAGCCCAAACAACCATGCAGTTTTGAAAATGGCCATGCTTCAAGCAGGGCAATAGACTAGAGACCTCCAGAAGGCCTTTCCTGCCTAACTCTTTTCATAATTCTCAGGAAGAGGGTGGGTATAACAGAACCATCTGGCATAATGCTGTGGTTGTCCTGCTTCCCACATGCCAGTTGGCCAGAACCTCTGGTTTGGCTGGCCTACAAGAGAGAAGTTTGTGTCATGTTGCAACTGTGCCCTTAAATCCCCAGTGCTTAATTAATCAGGGAAGATTTTGCTCCTAAACATACCATTCAAATGTTCAACGTTTGGATGTTCTGAACCCAAATGCTGGTGCTTGCATCCTTTTCTCATGACAAAATTGTTCTTGAGTAAAAGCCCCCTCTGGTTGGAAGGTATTCCCCTCTGGGTACTGATTTCTCTTTCTTTCTCCCAGCACTTCCCCCAGACCTCTCTTCTGTAACCAGCCTGCACATACTCACCAAGGAGAACAACAACAAGGGCAATGCATGTCAAGAGGAGCAACAGTGAGATCAGCCATGGGAGCCATGGTGGGTATTTCTGGGGGTGGTGCTCACACTTCTTCGTCTCAGGAGGTGCTAAAAGTGAAGGAACACACCAAACAAAACACCACAGTCAACTATGCTTTGGTCAGTCCCCAGTCCACATATCAAGGATGTACTACTCAAGAAAGAGCTCCTCAAAAATAAAAAGCAATTTAATTTCTGATGTGGAAGTTACATGGCTGGGGAGAAGAGCAGACTGGGACAAAGCAGGGGACCTCTGTGGTTTCTGGAGAAGGTCAAGTTCAGTGACAGTATTCCCAGTCCCAGCCCAACTGGTGAGCTAACAGTGCTAACTGCTGTTATTAGGAGGCGAGGCCTTCATGTGGCCTCAAAATCTAAAGTGAAACAGTGTCTTTCTAGAATGAGCCCAAAGTTGCCAAATGCAACGTTGCTCTATCCGTAATACTTGAGACATTCATATGAAGATTTCATGTTGACTTCTTCCCAGAAAACCTTTTATGCCTGATTCAGTTCCTTCTTAGCATTTTGGACTTCCTGTGCAGAAGGTTGATATAAGATGAATGAGTACAGGAGACAAAAAATGTACAACGCTATGATGGCTCATAATCATTGGGAGATTAAAAGCTATATTCTTCACTTCCACCTCTGCTTTCCGAGCCAGGGTTCAGAGATTTGCTCTAATAGGTTCCGCTAGGATGGATACCTTGGGAGAACAAAGGGCTGTGTCCAGCAGCCTAAGTAAAGTATCACACTCAGATTAAGACTTGACAGGACTTGACTTTTGTCTAGGGGGATTTTGCCAGTACTGAGGAGGTTTGGAAGTAGACAGAGGAGCATGTCACAGGGAAGGAGAAGCCATCACTTGTTAGGAGATTGTTCTAGTTTGTGGCAGGTACACAAGCCAGAGCAAATAGAAAGGTAAAGAGACTGCAGCACTCACTGTAGGACAGGAGTAAATAAGTTTTTGGAGAGACTGATATTAATGATAAGATTTAGAGAGACCTCATTTGTTGCTCAGCATGAAACTCCCAAGTCTATCAGCAGCCATGTGTGCCTGCCAGCCATGTCTAGTAAGCAAGACTTCCAGAAACCTGCTCTTTGTGAAAGCCTTCTGACTACTTCCCAAAGGTTACAGAAGGGCAAAAGGCATAATCTTGCATTATTTGTAGAGAAAACATTCATAGACAGACAAGATCCAGATTTCCTTGGTAAAATAACGTTTTTCTAGCCAAAGCTTTTGTCTGTAGTGAAAACAAGGAACCAGCTCATGATCTGGAGTCCAGCCACCTACTTCAGACCTAACCAGTCCAAATAACTTTTTTGATGTGCAGCACATCCAGAGTATGACTGTTCAACCTGTGCCCAGTCAGACCTGAGCATCCCACACTCACACCCAAGTAGCACAGGGAGTGTGCCACCCCCCTCAGCAGCAGTAGTGCTGAGTGCAGTAATCTTGTGCACACTCAGTGGGTTGAGCTCCCTGCAAAATGCTTTCCACAGTTGGTCTGCTTGCTTGTAAAATTTCCAGCATGATCCCAACACAACAGACTTGATAAGCATATGCTGGTTATTCAGCATGTAAATCCAACATCTCCTAGGCACAGGCAGCAAGTGTGGGGCAGCACAGATGCCTGTGTTTTTATCTGGGAAATCCTGGTTGAAAATGAGGAATTTCCTGCTAGAGTTCATGTATTGTTTGATTAGCCTTCTCCTCTCTAACTTCTTGACTGCCAGTTTTGGTATCCCTAGAACCCAACTGAAGAGGCTACAGAATGGGAAAACCCAGGTGTGCTTGGCCATTACCAACACGGGGTCTGCATGGCCAGAGTAACCATTCAGAAGAACAACAGAGCAGCAAGACTGTCTCAACCTTTCACTAATAATCATAATGCTCATCCTATGTGCATAGTGTGAGGCTGTGAGAGACATAGAACTGTCTGCAATGGTACTACCAGACACTCCTCTGCATTCCAAGTATAAACAACAGGCAGTGTGAGATCACTTCAACAGGCACACCCAAAATCAGACCCTAAGCACACACCCAAACCTATAGCATAAGCTTGGCATCCACAGCTCAAGCAGACATGGCTGGATCAGATGTCTTTGGAATATCATTTGGAACACGGTGGGGAACTTCCACCACCCCCACCTCACCACAATGGAAATGCTAGCTGTATCCAGAACCAGCTAATCTTGGTGCATTGAAAACAGTGAGCTTTCAAGATAGTCATTTATTTCCATGACTCATGCCTCAGAGCAGGCAGGGAATAACCTGGAGCTGATGCCTGCTCTGTTTGGGATTGTAAAACTGAGTTAAAGCTGTTAATAGGCAAGTTAATATCCTTAGCAGTAGTAATTAATTTATGCACACATACTTTCACTCCCCTGAAACCTGTTGTATAGGGTTCTCTATGTCAGGGTAGAAGCAATGAGCCATACATAAAGCCTCTCTATGTGTTCCTACTTGTGGCATAATGACTACAGAATACAAACTGATCAGAATATGCCTTACATTTGCATGAAGTCTGGTAAAAAAAAATTACCACTGTAATTTTTAATAGCAATAAAAATTCGTTTGTTTGGTGTGTTAATTATTTTTCAGGAGTGGCAGACATCAATAATAGAGTTGGATCTTCCTTCAGATCTTAAATAATTCTCCTTCTGTGTATTTCAGGGTGTTTTGTTCAAGTTTTGGGTCTCTTTTCTTCAATGACCATATCTCAATCAACCATGGAAAATGGGGTTATAAGTTCCTGCAGCCAGTACCACTTCTCATGAAGCTGCAGAGTACAACTGACTGCTTTACTATAGGGAGACTCCTGTCCTTTCCATAAGCAGGAATCTGTGGTCTCACTCTCTTAGAAGCAGGAGCAGTAGCAGCAAGGGCTTGGGCTTATTTGCTGCTTTGGGAGCCCCTTCTCCTTTGTGACAGATCAGATTGTTTGTAATAAATTGCTGGTACTCAATACTGTCCAAAAACGACTCATTCAAGACTACATACCATGTAAGGATGCAGTCAGCATGGAAGCAGGGCTAAGCACTACTTCTGTACAGTGCCTATGCTGCACCTTATACCTATTGCCACTGTTGGTGTTGCAACCAGGGGACTGAGGGAGCCCAAATACATTCCTTAATGAATGTTCACTTGAAACCTACTGTCTGTGCTCCCAGTAGTCATTCTTGATCATGTTGCAACTCCAACTCACCTTTACTCTTGCAGACATTCCTCGAGACTCTTACTTCAGAACTCCTCCAGTCTCCTGCTCATTTAGTGGTAGACAGATCTTTTTTCTCACCAATCCATAAAGACCAGGCAGGAAAAGACTCTGTTTCCTGTTCTTCAGCCCCCCTTCATGCCAGCTCCATTTCCCCTGAATAACCCATCCATTCCTTACCTTCAACCACTGCAGCCAGTGATGCATTCTTGAACTTCACCTCAGCATAGGTGACTTCTGATGCCATTTAATCACAGTGTGATCACTGACCCTGTCCTTAGTTTTGCCACATAAGATGTGGTCCTTTTAGGTCCTTGTTTCCAGGGGGTGACACCAATAGGTTACTGAGGCTTTCCCATCAGCTCATTCACCCTCTGCCCATAAAAGAAGGCTGTGTTAAACACTGGAAACACTGGCAATAACCTCAGAATTCCTGGGAGCTCAGAAATGCTCCATATGGGTCTTCAGTTTCTTAGCCCAGAAAATCAGCCCTGGCACTATGAAAACTTCTGAGACATAAAAAAAAAAAAAAAAAGAGAACCTAACAACTGAAAAGGAAGTTGCATCCTTCCTTCCCCTTAACCAATTCCCAGCTGATAGCCTTGCTTTTAAAGATATTTTTAGGGTTTTCTTTTTGTCTTTTTACCTTTCTTATTTAACTTTCTCCTATTCTCATATTTTCATGCCTTCCTTTGTCTGTTTGCATTCTACTATTGTCCCTAGGTTTGCAACTATCACAGCTCCTAGCCCAGTTTAACCCGCAGTCCAATATAAAATGCATCCTGCCCTCACAAGTCCCTTGTGATTAAGCTGCATTTTCTACATCAAATGTTGTAGTTATGTGTCATTCTCAGAAGTCAGTCCCAGTTGGGAGCTGGCACTTACAACAAATCTCAAATAAGGAAATGTTCCTGTAGAAGTGAGACTAGGGTTCTGCAGCCTTAGGCAAAGGAATAAAAATAATCAGAACTATGATATATCCAAGGAGAAAAAGAAGGATGAGGCCAGGGTCAAGGAGGAGAGCAAGCAAAGTGGATTTAAAAAAAATTTGTTGATGGTTTGAGAGGTTATTGGGAAGACCACACACAGTGACCTTTCTATCACAACCTGATTTACAGCCTGTGGAAGTTCAGAGCAGTGCTTGCTTCAGGTTCCATTTCAGAGGCTTTTGAAAAGGGATGGTTTATATTTTTTTGCTCCAACACTGTAATTTATCTCCCTTTTCTGCTTTCTGGTAAAGGCCTCTGATATTACCTTGGACAAAATGTCAGTCTGATCTTTAGCCTGATTTCAAGCTGGGGCAGATCTTGAAAGGAGACAATTAAGGGAAATGGCTGCTGAGATACATGCTAGATCAGAAAGACTCTGAGAAGAAATGCCAGTAAGTCAGGCAGGGTGAGAAGGGCTCAGTCAGCAGATAGGACTCAGGAATCACAGAATGGTTTGGGTCAGAATGGACCTTCACAGACTGTCTTGTCCAGCCCACTGCCATGGGCGAGGACATCTTTCACAACATCAGGCTGCTCAAAACCCTTCCAATCTGGTCTGAAACATTTTCAATTAAGGGGAATCAGAAACTTCTCTGGGCAAATTGTGCCAGTGTTTCAACATCCTCATTGTAAAGATTTTGTTCCTTATATCTAATCCAGATCTGGCTTCTTCCACTTTAAAACCATTATCCCTTGTCCTATCACTACAGGTGCTGGTAGAAAGTCTCTCTCCATCTTTCTTTTAAGCCCCATCTAAGTATCGAAAAGCCACAACAAGGTCTCCAAAACAACCAGAAGGGAGAAGGAGAAAGCTTTGCTTGGTTAGTTTAGCTGGCTGGAATTTCCTTAAGGCAGAGCAGATTGAGATGCTCACAGGACATCCGGGGAGCTAGCACAGAGGGCACACAGGGCAGAGCTGGAGGTGAGATAGGGCAGTACCAGGAAGAACATGCATCAGACACCAGAGGACCACAATGTGGTAGAAGGTAAAGGGCACGTGAACACAGATTACAGAGAACTACCCCTAAACAGAGTGGGGCATATGTAGCTGGATTTCTTTACCAAGGAGCCTCCTCATGTCTTGTGTGCTCTAAACTGGCTTTATTTCTCCATTTTGTATTGTTTGCAAAGAGCGTGACTTTTATACAAGAATCAGAACATTTGCAGAACAGAAGCCTGGCCCCTTGAGAATATGCATGCTGCCTGCTTTTCTTTCCAACATCCTTCCAGCACTATGCTTTGTCTTCAGGCTTGGCCCTCTCACTGGAATTAAGTCTCCCCTGAGTGTCTGCTGAAATCTAGTAAGCCCTCAAATTTCGTGTTGAGATTTCAGAGCAATCCTCTGCATGCTTCCCCCTGTCACCACCCAACCAAGTTCAACAGACCCAGTCTCGTGAGGAAAAGGCTTACTTCCTGTCAGGGTTTCAAGATTTCCACTGTGGAGAAACAGGAAATACAATCAGCAGACAAAGAAGGAAGTCACAGAGGTTTTTCCATTGAATCACATCTCCAAACAGAGCTGAGGCATTTCAAATGTGAATTCAGGCTGTAGCTGCTCTTTTTATTAGATTACACTAGACTGCACTCAAACATCAGTAGACAGCTCAATTCTTCTTTCTCAACCAGAGCTGTTGTTCCTTGCTATCGAAATTCAACCTTGAATCATACTTCCATAGGATGCAATGCTGAGCTGCGCAACAACAGTGAGGCAATATTCCTGAGGGTAAAATTTGTCCTTTGAATTTCATACACACTGATGGCATGTAACTGGGTGGACGACAGGAACAATTGGGCCCTGCAGTTAGTTATGGTGCTGAAAAAAAAAAAAAACCAAACAAAAAAAATAACATCTTGCTTTATAAAAAACCCCAAACTCACACTTTGTTTCCTTGCATTCCCACTGCTGCTCCTCAGTTCCTCTCTTTCCCCATTTCTGTGTTCTGCTCATCCCCTTGTCCTCCAACAATACCTGTGTTTCCCCACAGACATCTTTCAGCTGAACCCTACTCTGCACTGCCACATACCTCCCACACTCCCAATTCCCACTTGCCTCACGACCCAGCTCCTTTCTAGGACTTATGTGTTTGCTCACCTCAACAGCCCTGTACTTCCTTCTTACTTGTGCTCCCGTTGCTGGTTGCTCCGCAAAACTCCACGGGCACCATTTGGCTGCCTGACCCGAACAGAAAGCACCGGAGGAAAGCTCTTTCTCCCCTACCTGTCAATAAGGTTTGAATAAGGTAGTATCAGCAAGCCCTTCACCTCACAGACAGTGTCACCCAATTGAGCAAGCAGGTCCATGTCACAACAGAGGAGACAGTGCCATTGCACAGGCCTTACTTCTTTTGAAAATCCATCTGAAGCAGAGAGCAGAGCAGCCAGGGGAAGAGCAAAAATGCCAGTGGAGCATGGAAAATGGGGAGAAGTTAATAAGGGAGGTGAGATACCTAATCAAAGGGATTCAGGCAGTGAAAGCTCCTTGAGAGCTCCTGAGGGATTTGGCTCGTTAGAGAGGATCTACCAACATTGTGTACCCTGCTGCAAGGAACTGGTTAAGGCAGGGAGGGGCAGTATGCTGCAGTTCTTACTGCAGGAGCTGAGTTCCCCCAGCTCCAGGGGACAGTGTGGGAGCACTGCAGCCCCCTGGGAACTGGGAGAAAGGCATTCCATGGCTGATAACACTGGCCAGAGCTGCAAGGATAAGAGACCTCTTGTGGAAGGCAGTCACAGAAGGTGAACCAGGGTTCCATACAAGTTGCCAGGAGACCTAGGAAGAAATGGGCTATATGGAGCTATAAAAGCTTAGAGAAAAGGACATTTGAGCCAGCATCCAGAGGAGAAGAGAAAGCGGGGAAGTACTGAACGGACAGTGAGAAAGGGAGGTGAGAGCAATGAGTGGGATGGGTTAAACAGAAGGCAGCACTGCGAAGCCACACTAGTTTCTGGCAGGTGGCAGCACTTCACCACGGGCAGGCCTGAGTCAGCAGCAACACACGGTGTCCTGAGCAAAACCACCTAGAGCAACACTAGTACATAGACAGAGATCAGCACCTCACCAAAATATATGGTTACAATACCATGCAGAACACAGTGAAAGGAAAGTAGAAGAGATGAGAAAGAAATGTTTCCCCCCAGAAAGGGTTTGTGCACTTTTCCCCTGCACACATTTCTACCAAGTTTTAGTGAGACCTGAGGTTTTCAAGCAGAAGAGGCCATGTCCCAAAGTTACGTGAGCTGAGGGAGCTCAAACTCAGTCAGACTCCGGAAGGGAAAGTCGAGTGCCCAGCTGTAATGACAGACTATCAAAATCCCCCAGGCGCAAAGGAAAGAATAAGAGAAGTAAGAACACTATCCAGGGAATCTTCAAGGAGACAAGAAGCCCCAACCTGCCTCTTTACATAAAGCATTAACATAGGATTGTTTCTTCAGAAGAGAAGAGATATGTTTCATTTATTTCCCCTAATTAACAAATTATCCAGTCAAAGCTGACCGAGGACACGTTCAGATGCATTTATCTCACAGCTTTGGTTTATGCCATTACTGCGAACGTTGCACCTTTGCCCCCTTCCTCTTTTGGACCAGAGTCACAAGTCTCAAGGCCAGAAATTGTTGGAAATCAGGTCCAGATACTGCAGTTGCTTGCCACAGTGGCATATCTGACTTCCAACCTGGGCCAGATCCAAGTCCTGATCAGACCCAAGTGGCCTGTTTCAGAGGCAGGGCTGTGAAGTTTATCATCTTAGACAAACTGCACATGGGATTTACATGAAAAAGTTGTGGCCACATAATTGTGGCCACATAGTTGTGGCCACCTCCAATTCTTCATGTTTTATTTTCAGTTCTGTCTAAGGATCACACAGATCATCAACAGCCTTGAATTCAGTTTGGCTACTCTCTGCCCAGTGAGGTGAATGCACCTATCTTCTTCTTTTGAAGGGGGAATGGGGGGAGTGGAAAGAAAAGCATAAAAATGGAAAACAACCACAGTCACCAAGTAACTATGAGGGTTATCAGGTAAGGTCACACAGATCCATGATGTAATCTTAGGGCCACTCTTATTTGATCTCAAGCTGTTTCCCTCCACATCCTCTCCACATAGTAAAATCTTCTCATAGGGAGGTTTTGGGGACAGCCCTACTGGTTAGGCTGTCCCAGCAGGTGGGTCTGGAATAGCAGCACAAACTTCCCTGGTCCTGCAGAGCTCCCTCACCCCACTCATATCCTCAAGGGCAGATGTATCAGTGAGATTGTAAATGGCCTGTGCTGACCCTTACCCTGCACTCCGTAGCCAAGGCAGCTCTGCATGCTGTTTGCAGCCTCCGAGCCCACCTCGTGCTGGCCAGCAGCAGGGCAGGGGGACACCATCTGCCCCTAAAGGAGTGCAGACCTCCCATGTCTGCACTGTCCTGTCCAGTCAGGACACGACAAGGCAAAGGCCATTTGGAAACAGCGACAGAAAGCTGAATTAAACCCAGGGAGAATAGTCAACTCAGTCAGACACTCCTTGGCACCTCGTCACTGAAACATGCTAGGAAAGTTTTAATGCCAGGCAGGGAGTGCTTAAGCTTTGGGGTTCAACTGTATGCAAGAGCCTCCTCATGACACAGATGTCGACACAGTTGGATGGGGAAGGGTAATTTTTTTTGAAGAGCACACTCTCCAGGTGCCTGTGTCACTGACTTTTACCACGGCAGGACACTGAAGTCAGCACAGTAAAGTGAAGGGCGGGCAAATGGCACTTCAGGGTACCATGCTCCAGCATGGAGCCAGCATTGACTCAAAGGGCGAAGGGCCCCTGCTGCTGACTCCCTGCAGGTCCCGGAGCTGCCAGCTGGGATGACACAGAGAGCAAAGTGCTCCTTGATGACTCACACTGGCCTGTAGCACCATGGCCTGAGTCTCTTAGACCCTGCTTCCAGTTCACAGTTATTCATGTATTTGGCATTTTAAGACTGGACCAGACAGGCTCAGCACACCATCCTGGTCCTCACCCAGCCTCTGCCCTTCCTGAGGTGAAGGATAGCTGTCAGACCTCAGCATTCCCCACCACTGACCACCCTCCCATGTCAGATGTCTCACCACACTGCTGGCCCACCATGGGCCCCACCCCACCACAGCCCAACACCAAAGCTGTGCTAGGAAATACTTCAAACCGGAGGTATCCTGTTAAAACCTTGCTCAAAGCAGGACTACTTCTGGAGCTAGACCAGGCTACACAGGGCAGGTCATCTGCTTACATTAACCCTGCCTCTGTACGGAATGTATTGTTTAAGGGCTTTTTTGTTACCAAAAAATATGCAGTGGTAATTTCCAAGCACAGCACATACCCATGGTATTGACTTCAGCTTTAGGTATTGGTGACAGCAGCCCCTAACTCTGGGCCAGACATACAGCCTATGCTGCCATATCTACAGCCCCTCAGCACATATTACCCAAAAAAATGCTCTCCTTACCACTTGGCACTGCTGCTCACTGGACTGCGGTTCCTTGTCCCTGCTAGCTAACCAAAGTGCTGGTTTGCATAGCATTACTGACATAGCATCTCCACACATCTTTGACCAGTTTGCTTAACACCGTAAACATGCACTTACAGACAAATTTTTAGACATCACTTTAAAAAAGACTATGAGAGGTGCTGCTCCTTTGGGCCAAACTTCAAAGACAACAGAAATACACACCTGTAAATACACTGGACCACAAGAGGAGATATGTGCCTGCCCTGGCACAGCTTGATTCCAAGCCCCACACAAGGCTCTCTGTGCAGCAGGGAAACACAGAGGGCATTAGGATTGCAGAACAGGGGTATGTTTGAAAGCACCAGTTCCATTACTGCCAAATTATCAAAGTACAAATCGCCAGCTGCAGTTTCTTTTCAGAGAGCACCTCACCAGTGCTAGCCAGGTCTCAGGTGATGTCTGCCTGCATCCCACCTGCCACTCCCCCGATTCCTGGAGGCCCAGCCAGCCCCTGAAGATGGTGGCTGAGCCCAGGAATTGCAGGAAAGCCCGCAACAAAGGGTTTCAGCAGCAGATGGCAGCACACTGTCACAGGTGAGACTGAACTTCCAATGCCCGATCTCGGATGAGGCTTGCAGACCAGGCTAGGAGGGCAGGGGAGCACCACACATCCCTAAAACACAAGGCTCAGCACAAAGGCGGCAAGTTACAGGCGGCTTCCTCCTTTACGGAATGTCTCTTCAGACTGCTTCAAGGACTAAAAAGCCAGTCTACTAAGCAAGCCAGATGCTTCTGTCCCAGGGCTCGGGAGTCGCTGTTCTACAATGCCTAGGAAAGAAAAGGGAAAGCAGGCTATTGCAAGTTACCTGGCTGGCCTGCCCCAAACACAAGTGATGCAGTAAGATCCCAAAAGTGACAGCTGGAAAACGTGGCTCTGCTCAGGAGCCACTATAACGACCAGCTATTGCTGACTGATGGATTTTTCCCATGCTCAGCTTCAAGGAATGTCTGTCAGAGTCCGAACTCTGGATGGGGCAAAATTAAGCTACCAAACTAGAAGGGCACTGCATCCTGCAATGTGCTTTTCCTTTTCCTGTGAGCATGGACAAAGATATTAACTTGGAAGAAAGAGACCAACCAATAACCACCTCTAGAGTGAGAGTTTATTGTTCATGTAATGCAATGAGCACTCAACAGATTGCCTAGACCTTGAGGCATTATGTGTGTTAACCACCTAGGCCCCAGGGCTCCGCTTCTATGCGTTACCAGCCCAGCTGTTCTCCCTCCTAGTACTTTGTAGATTTATGCTGATTTAACAGCTTGAGTTCAGATTCAGATCCTCTTTCCTCATTACCAATGCTCAGGAAGACTTTGGGGTTTTTGGTTTCCTGTTTGGTTCTTATTTGGAAGAACAAGTCTTCCTCTCCATTTCTTCAGGAGTCCACACACAGCATCAAGGCTTTGTGAAGTCTAGAGTCTGAAATTCACACGGCTGTGGTAGGAACAGTTGCTGCATGACTGTGAGACATAAGTCATAGAATGTAGAACATAATTAATGGGAGAAGGGGGTAGGAAACACTCACATCCCACCTCAACTTTCACAAAAGAAACAACCAAAAACCAGATGAAACTGAGATCATCTCTTTGACATTTCTTTCCTATTTGCTACAGTCTGCCTCTTGATTGGCACAAACTTTTCTGCCCCTTTGACTAGTCCCTCTCAGACTGATGGCAGGTCTTCCCAAAAGCCTAAGGAAATCAGCTGATCTACTACGTAAAACATAAATGTTCAGGGGATATTGCTCAGTTTGATCTGCTGATACATAAGGGCCTGACCTTGATCCTTTACGTAGACAAGACTATTGTCTGCAGTATCAGAAACTGTAGTTCTCAAGCAGCCTGCTTATTGGCTTCTGCTACATTAGAAGAAACCACTGGTAATGGGAAGTACAGAAAGATGGAAGAATTCAGCTGGTCCAGCCACAGGCCAGGCCAAGTAATTTCACTAGTAACTTACCAGGGAGAAAAGATACGGGTACTGGGAAGATTTCCAGAGGGGACTAAACTCTCCCCAATGAACTGTTTCCCAATCCTCTATGCTTCTTTATGCATAAACAGGAGTATATCCCTGCAGTTCCCTTAGGTGCACCTCACCTGAAAATCCTCCTGCTCTGGAGAAATACCCTTTTAAGCTTTTTAATCCTTTTTGCTTCAAGTACCTACTGAAAAGTCAGAGAAACTTCACCATAGCTTGTGGGCATGATGCTTCACCTTCCACCTGCCAGGATGCATACAACATTCCACCAAAACAGGGTCACAGCTCTGCTCCTAGATCTGAAAAAAATGTAATTTTTTTTTTTTTTCAGCCACCACAGATGCTAGAATATTTGACAATTCAAACAACCAACTTCAAAGGTTAAGACTTCTCATCTTTACCCAGGCCATAAGACTTCTGTTGTACTTTCAACACAGCCATATGCACAGCTTTGCTGTCTGGTAGAGGAACACTGAGCAAGCATGGCTGCACAAGATAACAGCTGTAAGCAGGCTTGATAGAAGAACATCAGGGCCCTGAGCATATTCCTCACCTTCTGGCAGATTAGCTGCCTGGACTCAGGTCCAGCTTAAGTAATAGAGGTGTCTGGCTTTGAGAAACCTTAGCAAAGGTGGCCTGCAGGCTTATCACAGCTAAGGGTCTCATGCTTGATCCCTGCCTGAGCTAGAGCAGCCATGCCCACAACTGGCCACATACCCTGCTGATCTAAACCCTCACCCTGACGGGCTCTGATCTTTGTGCTCAAGTACTGCAGGACTGCTCCTTTGTTGGTGAGGCCACTGCCCCTGCCTGCCCTGCTGTGACTCAGCTCCCAGTTTGCTCTCTCTTTCCAAGCAGCCTGCCCTTGCTGCTCCTGACAAAGCTCACCTTGCTCACCTCTGCAGTCAGCAGAGACTGCTTCCCATCTACCAGCTTGGCAAGAATAATTTCTGAAAGTATCTGCAGGCTGTAAAAGCCTCTAATGTCTGAAATGCTAAATGTCAGGGCAACTAAGTTTTCTCACTTGTAGTTTTATCCACACTCTTATCAAGCATCATATGCACCTACAGTCAGGCCTGTTTCTATGTTGTTGATTTGTGTTTGGTGTTGTGTGGTGTTTTACCCCATTTGGAACAGCCATGTCATTTCTGTGTCCTTCTTCCACACTCCTCCCTCTTTGTCCAGACAGAATGTCCTGAACCCATTCATTCCTGAGGTTGCTCTTGTCCAGTCTGCAGGCCATAGCACATATTCAGAAGGGTAAGTAGGCTACAAGGATCTTGCTGGAGTCATGACGACTTTCAATCTAGAGGCTTCCAAAGCAACAACAATTTGACAACTCAGAAGATTCATGACACTCTTTTCCCCAATATTACTTGTTTAATTACCATTTGCACCAGTACATCTTATGCTTTATATACATATATCTTTAATTTTTGCTTCTTCAGCTTTTCAATACATAATATATTATCTCCAGAATACTAAGACAATACAGAAGAGGCTCCTAGTTAGTTGTTAATTGGTGCCATGAACTTCCTTGGTTGGGGAATCGATACATAGTTGAAATGACAGGACCTCACTAGGATTTGAGCAAACAAAAGACGACAAAACAAAAAGCCAACCAGCAGAGTCCATGACTTCACTGGCAGACTATAGCCATCCACAAGTTCAGGAGGCAGGAAGTTGAAGTGCAGTGAGACTGCAGGAGTGACTATGAAGGCAAGGGGAAACACCAAGGGAGCAAGAGAATCAGGATTAAACGACTACTTAAAATACATCCAACAGCAGTCTGGTCCCCACTTCCACAAGTGGAACTGCAGCAGCTTTAGAGCTATTCCAATAATGTTGCTTCCCAGAGGGATGGTCTAAGTGAAACTTTGTCTCCGAAATGCCCTCAGTGTAATAAGAAGACAAAAATGAAAAGAGACCCTTCGGCCAGTACAAGGTGCATACATCTAACTACTCTTTTAAAAGCCTCACAAGAAAATTTTTGCCCAAAGGCGAAAGTTTACTTGTGGAGGTGTGCTAGAGACACAAAAGTGTTGCTGTGTTGAGTGTTCAAAACAGGAAGAAGCCTTCCAATGAAGCACCAAAACCCTAGTGTTCCAGTAACTGGGTACAGCTGTCCAAGAGTCACTGAGATCACCTTCCCAGCTAGTGTTTTGGCTTATGAGCCAGCATGAAGGGGAGCCAGCATTGTGAGGTTTTCAGCCTGCTCTGCAAGCTTTGCCCAGAGTAATCACAGACTTACACCCCAGATCACATTCATACATTGAAGATGAAATAGCATCCACATCAAGGGGCCTCGGGGAGCTCTCCCAAAGAGAAAAGCAGAGAGTAAAGGGCCCTTTATCTTCTTTCTAACCCCCTAAACCACACAGAAAATAGAGGGGGCTTGGAGCACATTAAAAATTTAAGAAAAAAATCCAAGTTCCAATAACCAGCTCACATCTCTACAAAGTTAGCCCCAGAAGAAAAGCTATAAGAAGGAATACAGGTGGGAGAATTTTGCTGCCAATTCTCAAGATTGGGCCTACTATACATTTCTTATCCAAATGGCAAGCGTGAGCTGAAAAGAGGAAGAAGACTGTCCTTCACCACAAAATAATGCACTGTCCCACCGTAATTCCTACTGTGGCACGGATATGCAATACTTGTAACACAGTGCCAAGTCACATACAAGGCCAGGGCTCAGGACAGTGATGCAGGAACATGAAATGCTAAATGGTGGGAATTATCTGGTTGTCATCTAGTGCAAGTAACTACCAAATTATAACAACCAGCCTTTTTTTTTTTTTAAAGCTATTTCCAGTTAAAACAGCTCAGTGACAGTGAGGCCTTTGCACGGGGAGAAAGGAGTTAAAATGAGCTAAGTTGTTCCAGCGAACCTGCAAGCCAAATAAGGAGCCTGGAGACGGTGCCCACCAAGGAGCTACAGCGCAGTGGCAGCAGGTCTGCCCAAGGACTTGGGTGACACCTCCCACAAGAGCACAAGAAGATCAAGCACTACCAAGAACTGCACCAAAGACAGCAAGTAGTAGTGTGTGCAGGGGGAGGTTCACTCCTCACCACAGATGTAACTAATCCAACAGGGTTTCGTGTTGAGACAAGAAGTATCTCCTTACATGTTTCATTTACCAGCTGCAGCCAAATGTAGCTGTCCTCAGCACTGCAAGCTGCAAAGATTGGAGTCACTATTGAAAACAGCCACAAAAAGCAACAGCCTAACCAGAGAAAATTTAGAGGACAAGGAACTCGGGGGCACCTATCAGCCTACTCCTGTACCCACCTTCTTTAGGATTCTTGCTTTCCCTGTATGGAAAGACAGGGAAAAAGAGCTAGGATGTACCATTTAATGGCCAAGTAGGTGGAAGAGATAAGGCTACCTCTCTCCTCCTTGTCCATCTTGGGAGGAGTCAGTATGTTCTCTTTTGGTTCAGTGGGATCAAAAATAGTAAGTTTTTACTGAAGTGAAGGTCTGGTTTAAAAATGAAAGATTGTCCAAATTTGTTTTTGATTGAAGTCTAGAGAGGTTTGTGGCCCCTCTGATCCCATTTGGTGCCTCTAGTGCCTCTTGGTCATCAGTTTGCCCCATTCCACTGCTTTGATCATTCAGAACTGGACCCAGTTGGACTGCTGAGGAGCCTGATTGGGAACAGCGCTGCAATAAAGAAAGGAGAGTCAAATGGGCAGATCTAATAAGACTTCTTAACTTATGGTTCTTCCAGTGCCCATTAGGACACTACCCTTCTTGTGTTCCCTTCATCAGTTTACCTGGATGCAGTGCTGAAGTCTCCCCAGAGGTCTGTGGTAGCTGGTACTGGTGCCTTGGATGCAGATGCAGGAGCATCTAAGTCTAAGAGAATATCTATGGGAGGAGAGAAGGAAAAAAAAATATCAAGCTAATCAAGAAGAAAACCCCACAGGCATTTAAACTGTCACCTTTAACAAAGTCCTGGATGCAGGGGCAGAAAATCTTAAAGGACTCCAGCTGTCCTTCCAGAAGAAGGAAGTTACTTTTCAAGGGGTTTGTTGTAACAGCATCACCTTTTACTGAACGTGCACAGAGACTCCAGCTCACACTCCAAGGGTACATCAAACTTTTCGGTCTCCACTTAGCACACCAACTGGCAGATTTGTGACTTATTACCTCTCCCAGTAGACATAAGGCTCAGCAATCATAACAGATGCCAAACAGACATCACCTTAACACTAAAAACCATGCTCTGGAACAACACAAGATCTATTCAGAAGCTTGTGGTTTCTTCTCACTCAAACCTGTGTACAGCACTGCTAAAGTCTCTGCCTTCACGAGGGTATCATCAGCTCTCCAGACACCTCTGCATGGTCACATTTTTAGTAAGAGGTCACACTTTTAGTACAGCCTCCAGAAGACTGCAGTGACCTCTCTGTTATAGAATCACAGGATGGCTTAGGTTGGAAGGGACCTTCAAAGCTCATCCAGTTCAACTGCCGTGCCATGAGCCAATGACACCTTTCACTAAATCAGGTTGCTCAAAGCCCTCCCCGATCTGGCCTCTGAAATCTTCCAATGAACGGCTACCCACAGCTTTTCTGGGCAACCTGTCACAGGGTCTCACTATCCTCACTGTAAAGAATTTATTCCTGATATCCAATCTAAATCTACCCTCCTTCAGTTTAAGCTTTTACCCCTTGTCCTGTCACTACAGGTCCTGGTAAAAAGTCTTCATCTTTCTTACAAGATTCCTTTATATATTGAAAGGCCACAATGAGGTCTCCCCAGAACCTTGTCCTCTCCAGGCTGAACAACTCCAACCCTCTCAGCCTTTCTTCACAGGAAAGGTGTTCCAGCCTTCTGACCATTTCCACAGCCTTCCTCAGGACCCAGGTTAACAAACCCATGTCTTTCTTGCACTGGGGCACCAGAGCTGCCAAAGAGAGCAGGGACACACCATGTCTCACAGGGCACTGCTGGCACGAGGCTGAACATGGGTTTGCTGCAGCGGATCTCAGCTCTCTCTAAGCACCTACCGGTGCCTGATCACTTGCTCTGTGCTAATGTTTACCTGCACCGCTCGCATTACTGGATTTCTGCACAGGTGGTGGTGTGACGTGGTTGGCAATGGCTGTGGAAGAAGGGGGAGGAATAGGAGGGACTGCAATTTTGCCTCCTGGTGGGGGTGGCAGCAGGCTTAGGCCACCTGATCCAGACGCACGGGGCTTGGCTGCTCCTCCTTTCTTTGTCGTCATGTTCTGTATAAAAAAAAAAAGGACATGTAAGAAGAGTCTCCACTGGCACATCCAGAGAAAGAAGCAGAGTAAACTGGTCTGCTTACCCCAATGTTTAGTTTGATAGTCTGCCCTTCCTTAAATCCTAAATCTAATTTGGGACGTGTGTCAGCTTCCTGGGACTCCTTGGAGATCTCAGTCTCCTGCTTCACCCACCTAAAAAGAAGAGAGGAAGACATGAAACCCTGTGGCAAAAGGGAGCAGGATTTCAGAAAAATGTGTTTCTCTCCCTATCCAACTAAACTACTTTGCCTTGTCAAACCTGCTGCCTCCCTACTCCCACTGTAGTACAGCAAAAAGTTGTGACCACCACAAACCCAAAAAACTGTGTAACACTGCACCTGGAGCATCACAGGACCTAAGCTTAAGACTTACAGATCCGACCCTGCTGGCAGCACACTCAAGTGTCCCTTGCTAGAGCAGGGCTTCAGGACCATCCCAGGGAAGCCTACACTGAATGACCATGCACCACCACCCGCCACGTTCTACAGGCTAGAGGAAAAACAGCATTCCAGAAAAACACAACTCACTTGAAGTGATCCTGCAAAGAGACGTTGAAGTCAAAGGCATCACCACGATCCGTGAAGCCAATGCCTATAAAAGCACTTCGTCCTAGCAAGGAGATAGGAGGAGTCATTGGAGGTGCCCTGCAAATGGGCCCTTGTATTCAATCGCTCCAAAATCCTTCTGCTTCTCCTAAATCACTCTGTGCTACCTCCCTCCAACACAGCTGCAGCTGGACACCAGCTGCTCACTGTTCCTAGCCTTCAGGATACACCCTTCTTCCCATGGGGCACACTCAGAAACCAAACGTTCCTTCCCAGCCCCTGGGCTCTGTACAATGTAAAGAACCTCCTCTGTTTATCTCAGCTTCTGACTCCTCCAGGCACACTCCCCAGCCTTGCCAGCACTCCCAAAACAGTTCCAATCCACCTGGCAAACACCCAGCTCCACCAGGATAAGTCTCCTCCACCCCTAGCACTTAGCACATACATTGTCCCTCAACTCACCAGTCCCATCCTGAATTCGAATGACGAAGTAGCGGCTGGAATCTGCCACAGTCTCTACTGCAATGCCAGGGTACTGATCTATGGGAGCCTGGGCAAAGAGTTCTCCTGCAGACAAAGAATCAAGTGTTAAGGAGAGCAACCTCTTGCTAAATGTGGCCAGGGCTGCCACACAGCTCTGAGCAGGCTCACAAGCAGCACAGTAGCAATCATAGTTGCAGTCTTGCCAAGGCATAGCCTTTGCCTTACCTGAAACCTTATCCTCCAGTTTTATGTAAGCAGTTTTGCCTTTGGAGGTGACACGAAGCCGTCCTGTCCAGTCTGGATGGTCCAGCTTCCAGTCAGATGCCCTGAAAGGACAAGCAGCTGATCACGGACCATAGAGAACCCTTCTACTTCTGCCCAAACATCTCAGAAGAAGTCTCTGCTCCCAAACTTTCAGCACCTGAAACTGCCTCACTCCACTTCCCTCCCCAAACAACACATTGGGTCTCAGTTCCTCTCTGTTGCTGCCAATCAACACATGACTTTGACTGGCCTCTCTGGGTAAAGGGAAATAGACACAGTCCAAAGAATATCAACTCTCTACATTCATAAGCCTATAGAAGAGGGGAGACGGAAGCCCAGAAACTCTCTTGAACAGGAAATCCACAAGTGACTAATAAGTGACTTGTGAGCATCAGGAAGACCCCAATAATTAATTATTAGCATGCTGAAAAGCCACACCGTTATTCTACCCTACTGTTGCAAACTAATATGAAGTACTTCTGAACCTGTAGGTACCTGGCTTACACCAGATAAAACATCATACGTTCTGACTAGCCCATCAAACTCTTTACCACAGTCTTGTGAAGGAAAAAAAAAAAAAAGGAAAGAGAGAAAAAAACCCGCCGAGTGAATCATAGAATATTCTGAGTTGGAAGGGACCCACAAGGATCATAGAGTTCAACTCTCAGCACAGGACATCCCCAAGAATCACGGCATGTGCCTGAAAGCATTGTCCAAACAACACTTGAACTCTGGCAGACTTGGTGCTGTAAAATCTACAGGATTTTACAACTGTAAACAAACATCCGTGGCACCAACAGTCTGTCAAGTTCAGGGAGTACACAAATCCCCTTCTCTAGCAGGCCTGCGGTCACAGCTTTTAAAACCGCACGCTACTGCTTTCGGCTAATCAGAGACGGCATTTCTACCTGCTAGTCCTGCAGCCTCTTAAAAATCACGCAGAACAACTCTTGCCTTCCTCCCCGCTGCTGCCAGAGCGAACAGGCCAAAGCCAACGCGCCGTTAGAGCACATCAGTCACATCCCCGCTGACCGAGCAAACCCGGAGCGACGGTCCGCTCTGCCTGGAACAGCAAGGTGCTCAGGCGGCCTCACCTCCTGCACCTGATTGACAAAGCAGCCCCTGCTCCTCCACAGCACCGAGCGCACGCGTCTGCTTTCGGGCGCTGACCACCTCCAACCAGAGGCAACCCGAGGCGGCGGGTCCCCCCGGGCTGCGGCCGGCGGGGGCTCAGGGAACGGGCCAGACCTCCTCGCGGCCGCGGGACACGGCTCCCCAGGGCCTCGCCCGGGGCCCTGGCTGCCCTGCGGCCAGGGGCTGGGCCGGGCCGCGCCGAGCCGAGCCGAGCCGGGGCGATCTCGGGCGCCGCCGCTCGCTGCCTCACCTGTATCCGCGGTTGGAGGTGCGAGGCGGGATGCGGTAAACGTTGACATCGGGCTTCACGCAGAGAACGGACTCGTACTCCAACTCGGCCGCCGCCATCTCGGCCACGAACCCCGGCGAGAAGCAAGCCGCGGTAGCCTAATGACCAGCTGTACTGCCCACCGCCATCTTTGATGAGGGCAGACACCGCCTGGGG
Source organism: Lepidothrix coronata (assembly GCF_001604755.1). Lineage (NCBI taxonomy): Eukaryota > Metazoa > Chordata > Aves > Passeriformes > Pipridae > Lepidothrix > Lepidothrix coronata. The sequence goes on along the minus strand of NW_016690354.1, from coordinate 1,375,782 downwards.
GCGCGGGGGCGGCAGGGCGGGACGCGAGCAACGTCAGAGAAGCGGAGGGAGCCATCTTGGATCCTGGCATCGGGGCCCAGGGGCGGGAGGGCGCCATCTTGGAGCCGCCTCTGACACAGCAGCGGGGCCTGGCGCCATCTTGGAACCTGGCAGGTCCCGCGCCGGGGCTGGCGCGGCCATGTTTGCTTGGGGCGCCGTCCCCAGGGATGGCCGGAGGAGCGGGATTGTGTGTGGCGCCACACGGACATCGACCTGCTTGTGGGTTCCCCGGGGGCTGCTTCCCTGCAGCCGTGGGCCAGACTTGGGGCTTTGAGTGAACATGGACTTTCTGTGGTGCTGGGATCGGGTGTCTTTTTGGTAAAACGGCAAACCAAGAGAAAACGTGGCACAAAACGCTACAGGTTTTGCTGCTGGAAGTGATGAAAATGCCAGCTACCAAAGGTTAATTTCAGGAGTGTGGCTTCCCCAAAAATGTGACGAAAATAAGAGTGTAAATACTATTTTATTTATCGATTTAGTTAAGACTAACAGTGATGCTGACATCTCAAGGGTCATAAAAATTAACAATTTGCCCAGGAATTTCCAGGAAATGAGGAGGGGGTTGTGAAGCGGAGTACTGCCTAATTGTCGCAAAAATACGGAATATGTAAAAATTCTCTTAAGAAAGGATGTTCTTTGATGTTTGATCTTTGTATACTTTCAAGCCTAATCAACAACAAGAGAGATTTAATCTGTGAAACCCAGGGCAGCTAACAAGCAAGCTCTAAGTGATGTCCAGGTGCTAGAAAGACAAATTACTTGTGACTAGAATTACCTTGTTAGGGCTCGACATGTTTCAATAACCTCACACCTCAGGGGAGGTTAACAAAGCTTGGGGGAGAAGGATGTACCTCTGATAGTGGACACAATGCAGAATTTATGGGCCACAAGGACATTTGGCAAGAACTGCCAAGATAAGGAAGAAACTAATACAGACAACTCGGCAACTGTGTTGGATCAGCTTGCGCAGGAGCCGGTAGGAATACATGGCACCCACACTCAATGCAGATACATGTGTAAGAGGCAGCTCAGCCTCCCTCCTTGCACTGTGCCAGTGTTAAACTGCTTGTCAGACTGCAGAATTGAGGTGAAGACATCAATGAGAGGTAAACCTTGCAGAAGAACTTAAAGAAAGCCTGTAAAACAGTACAGAATTACACTTCCCTAGTATAGTAGCTTAGCAATCTGTGGTGTAACGTCTTTGAGGGCCGGGGGTTTAGTGCATTTCTTATAAATATTTTTATAGTCTTCTATGGACTCATCTAATTTTTTTAAAACTTATTTATATTCTAGTTACCTGTGTCATCCCTGGAGTTATGAATCTGATTGTGTAATATGAAAAAATGTAAATTTTTGTTTTCAAATAAGAATTCGTGTCTCTCATACTGTCACCTGTCTCTTTTCCTAGGTGAACCTATTTAGGTTCTCATCTATTTAGCTTGTCCACCAAAAGAAGCCATTCCCAGCAATGGCTGTCTAGTCATAATTTTCTTCATTATTTTTGATTCTATAATTCTTTTTAAGATCGGGGACTACTACAGCATTCATTGTTCAAGAAGCAATTACATTTACCTTTTGGACTGAGTTGTGTGTTGATATGATTTTTCAGAGAACATCCTGCAGTGACTGCTAAGTTTTTTCTTTGAGTTCTAATAACTCATCTGGAGTACATCCCTCTGTGTGTATAGTTACAGTTGCCTTTCCAAGTTCAGTGATTCACAATTAGCAATACTAAATTTTACCTACCTCTTTACTGTGCTGTCATTCAGTGTGCTACAGTTCTCCTATGGTCCTTCTAGGATGAGCGAGTGGCAAAGGGCCAGCTGTTGTAAGGCATGTGAGAAAAAATGCGCAAGCAGCACCAGGACTCCAGGAATACACCTCACATCCATTTCCATTGAGACTTAACCAGCAGAGAACATAACATTCTTTTGCCTGGTTCAAACAGGCATCTCTGGACCAAGAAATTATAAAGCACTTCTGATAAAAGCTAAACGTTTTAATTTTTTTTACCTTTTTTTTTTTTTTTTTAAGAATTCAGCAGTGAGGTTGAAATCTTGAAGTAGAACATATTTAAAATCAGACTATGAAAGCAATGAAGGATCCATATTTTTCCCACACAGAAATTTTCAATGAACAAAAAACAAGGAACAGCAGAAATCTTGGATGGAACTCCACAATGTGCAATTATGTGAGGTGTGCAAGTAGGGTAAAATGCACTGTTCATGCCAATCTGTAGGTAGCCTCATAATAAACCATGCAAAAGAATCATTTGGGCTTTTGCTTTGCCTATTTAAGAAAAAATAAGGCATTGCCCAGGAACCTACTTCATTGTACCCAACATTTGGAATTTTCCTTTTCTGCGCAGAAGGTACAGGGGAAACCAGTCTCACAAAATTACTCTTTAGATAACTTAAGAATTATGAGCATTTTTACAAAACAGACCATATAATATTTCAAATGATGTTTCTTTCACTGAAAAAACTGACCCAAACACTCATCCAGTACTGAGATCCTGTTATTGTGAAGGGCTATTTTTTGATTATGTAGGTTTTATGTTGGTACCAGTTTTGCCAGGCTTTGTTCCCTACTTGGTGTCCAAAGCTTGTGCTTACCTGAGCTTACTCAACACTGCAAAGAAATGCCCTGGAGTCATTCAGTGAATTTTTTAAAGAGGGAAATATGGGGAGTACCAGGGCAACCCCGTGGGTACTTCATGTTACTGGAGAGTCCCTAAATGCACAGTTGTGAGGAGGAAAGCAAGTACTTAGCAAGGCCTGGCCACCAGACGACTGCAGTGTGCCTTCTAGAGATACAGGTGACAGAACTTTGCTCTGTCGTGGTTTCTTTTCCAGACCAAAACCAAAACACTGAGGCTGATTCTTGAATGTCTGGGCTTTGTCATTTCTGCTAGCAGTCTTGATTTGCCAAATTGTGAGGGGCAATCTCTTGCCCTAGAGATCTTTTGTTCTTATCGTCTTGCCACATTTTGTGCAATCAGCATTTCAGTTAACCACTTCTAACTTTCTGTCAGTCAAGTTCCTTCTTAAAAAATAGAGTTTAAATACCCTGAAATGTAAAAGTCCGATTAAAATCCCTTTGACATGACCAGTCATGGTTTGCTGAATACAATGTTCTAAGATGTCTCAAGATGGGACAGAAGCTGATCTGGATTGATAAGAATCCTAGAAAAATGGGATTAACTAGGTGAATATGCTGAACTCATAAAACATGGAAGTGGCTACAAGACAACAGGTCAGACATTTGACAGTGACATGGCAGAGTTTGGAATTATGAATTATATCAAATGTCAGTACTATGTCAACAGGCAAGATGTCATTCAGTTGTCTTATGGAAACTCTAGTGAAGTATAGGTCTGTGCACATTATTCCTTTGCGTTCTCTTAATGTTTTATTTAGGCTACTATTTTATTTTGACAGTATCAGGATAACTTCTTTTGGTTTGACTGTTTATTTAAAGAGCAGATGATATCTAAAACTTTAAATATGAATCATTCTAAGCCTTTCCATCAGGGCGAAAGAACACACTTGGCACACACATACAGGAAACAACAAGCGGTTCCTAAAATGTCATGTGAGTTTCTTTTTTCAGTAACTCCAGGGACAGGACTGATGGTACTTGCTCCCTGACACACTGAAATAACTTCACTCAGGTAAGTATCATAAGCTGCTTTCCTCTTCTACTTGCAATTTATTCACTCCTGAAAACCTCTCTCTCTCCTCCAGTTCCCTCTTCCATTTTTGAACAACATTTCAGCCCTTTTAGCACTCTTGAAAACATAGAGTGGGCAGTATCTTTGTGTTGATTCATCTCTCCATTTACTTTGGAATACGACTTGCATTACTGTCTTTACAGCATTCCTTGATTCCCTATCCCCTTCGCACCATTTTCTGTAACTATATGAGGAGGCAACAAGATTCAGCTGTTGCAGCACTGTTCTCCAGCGGTCCCTGTAAAAGTCACTTTTGCATGTATCAGCAAGACCACAGGAAATGGAACAAACGTGCTAGAATTTTAAATTAAGACTCCAGCTTTAAGTTAAGTTTTCCAGAGACTTCTTTCATAGCTTTTCTTGCAGGTCACCCTCATCTAAAACTTCTTAGCAGTTATTACCAAAAACTGGTAAATTACAATCTAATTTTCTTCCTGGTGAAGCAGTTCTAACACTTGTGCATCGCTCCACATTTAGACTATATGTTATGCAAGAAAGAGATGGATGATTTGAATTTAATTTTTTTAATAATATTGATATTTAGTCCTGCACAAAACAGTCCCTGACCGTCATTTAAGTACTGGCATAACAGAGGTAAAAAGAGGGTCAGTTATGTTATTCATGTCTTCTCAGTTGCTTCTGCAGGCTGTATTCAGCTCTTAACTATGCAGCTTCCTTGCATTTTAGTACCATTTTAGGGACCTTTCAGCAACACAACTTCTTTCATTGATTCAGCAAGGATTTAGTTAACAGGCATTTTATAGACAAATCTATTAATACCTAAAGGATGAAGATCGGGCACTTTTTCTCAGTTCTATCTTGGCTTTGCTAGTTTTCCTTTCCTTTCTAATTTTACTAATATCTAAGTCCAAGGTTAATTGAGCAATTAACATTGTTCCTCTACTATTCTCATAGTTTTAACATTTCACTTAAGTATGTGGTAGCTCAGCTTCATTGTCTTGCAATAAGGCACCTCTTATATCTAAAATGGCTGAAGAACCTTACTGCTATTACTCTGTATTTTCATTTTTATTTCTACAAATAAATCTCTGTTCTTCTTAAGCCATTCATTTCTTGCCTTTCATAGAACCTTAACCATTAATTTCTTGCCTTTCTCCTCATCAAGACTAGCTTTCCAAGGAACCAGCAGACAGGTCAGAATACAAGCAAGGGAGAAGGAAGTGGTTACCGAGACTTCCCTAAAATACCCCTTAGCCCTTAAATACCCCTTAGCAACAGAGTTGCTGTCTTCTGTGTTCTATTTATGATGTCCAGAAAGCAGAGCAGGGTTATTTCATAAAGACAAGCACCGCTTTCTTAGCCTGGATGTATTTCACTGGTTATGCCTGAGGAAGTCACTCGTTTTAAAGGGAACAGGACTTAAAAACACGGATGTCCCTTTCTGAGAAGTGTAATCAAAGCAGGAAGGCAATAGGAAACACCTGGGGACAGCATGGCCATGTGAACAGAGAGCACCACTTTGGAGACTAAAAAGAACCAGATATCAAAGGGGGTGACAGAGATAAGAGAATGTAAATGCATACAGCTGTTTGAATAGTGGGGCTTATGTAGCTTAGCCACTACGAGAATGATGAAGGTGTACAATGGTCACATTAGTAAGCCTTTAGCACAAACTTGTATAGACCAATGCCTTTGTATCCTCACAGCTCTGTGCTGTCACCTGACTCAGGATGCTTCATGAAAGATTAAGAGAAGAATTTGGGGAGGAGAATGGGAATTGCTACTAATTTCCTCTCTGTTTTATAGCTGCAGAATGCCTCAGCTCCTGGGCAATAGCAGTTCAGAGGAACAGGCTGCTGTATATTATGCATCGGTATCAATTGTCTCCATTGCTATCTTCACCATCGTTTTCATCACAGGTGTCCCAGGCAATGGATTGGTAATCTGGGTAGCTGGTCTGAAAATGAAAAGGTCTGTGAACACTGTGTGGTTCCTAAACCTTGCTGTGGCTGATATCATGTGCTGCTTGTCCTTGCCATTTTTCATTGTTCACCTGGCCCTCCATGAACACTGGCCGTATGGTTGGTTCCTCTGCAAAGTCATTCCATCAGTCATAATCTTCACCATGTTTGCCAGTGTCTTCCTACTCGTGGCCATCAGCATCGACCGGTGCCTCCTTGTCATGAAACCTGTCTGGTGTCAAAACCATCGAACAGTGAAATTTATATCGCTAATATGCGGTGGCATTTGGATCCTGGCCTTCATTTTCTGCTGTCCTGTCTTCTACTACCGTAAGACAAGCACTTACGATGGCAAAACTGAGTGTGGGTACAGTTTTGGAGACGATCAGGTGCTAGATTATATAAATGAGTCTGTAAATGAGTCATGGGAAGAATACTCACCTCTAGCCTACAACGGTAACGACTTGTTGGGAAATACCTATGAGGGTGATTATTCTGTACCCCTTGCCTTAGTGGTAATAAATGTCACTAGGGCTGTCTTCGGCTTTGTGCTCCCCTTTGGCATAATGGCAGTTTGCTACGTCCTTATCGTTTTCAGAACTCGCGCAAATCAGTTTAGCAAACCGCACAACAGGATGCTGCGAACAATTGTGCTCGTGGTAGCTGCGTTCTTCACCTGCTGGGCTCCATACCATGTAGTTGGGATTCTCTCCCTTGTACCTAGTCTTAGAACAGGTCCGACGGAATCACTGATCCTGTGGGATCACCTTTCTACAGCACTTGCCTATGCCAACAGCTGCATCAACCCCCTGCTCTATGTTTTTGTGGGACGGGACTTCAGGGCAAAGGTACGTCAATCAGTGCAAGCAATCTTGGAAGGTGCCTTGAGTGATGAACTCTCATGTTCAACCCTTCACAGAAGCCAGACTTCAGCAGAGAAGAATATTAGCAGCACAGTGTAATGCAGGACTTCCTCTCACCATTGCAGAAAGACCAAGCTATGGCCCTGCACATCAATCACTGTTTAACAGCTGTTTTTGCTCTAACACATTTCATTAGCCTGCAACTCCACACCCAGGACACTGTATGGTTCAGATCATGACAAGTAACCCCTTTACATCCTACTCTAGAGATGGGAAGTTGGAAGTACCAAGAGTGAGGGAAGACTGGTGAAGCAGAAGAGAGAGAATTTTAAACCCTAAAGAAGAAAGCAGGGCTGCAGAATGTGGTGGGATCATGTAGCTGAACCTCTGAATTGAGATGTTATTTTATTTCCATATGTCTGTGTTCTACATCTCCTGTCTCTGATAAACTGCAGATAAAACTCACTTTGATGTCTCTCCTCAGAATGTGATCACATCTTTCCTCTCCTTTGTCTCTACTTGGGGCCTGAGGTGTGTGGGGGACTATCTGAAGATTCCCCTAGAGGGTAATGTTGCATTCCTTTACAGCCCTGTGTTAGAGCAGCATTTGCCCCAGGCAGCTGCATTGAACTGACTGGGAAATACATCACTGTAACTCGTCCAATGCACATGCAGTACCTATGTTCATTAACATGTGCACGCTCACTGCCTCCGCAACACTCTCTCCACCACCAGAGTCCCAAATATTCCTTTTAGGAAGTAGTTTGAGATTATCCAAATGTACCTCCTGCATTTCAAGATGGCACATGTGCAGAATTTAAATAGCTGTAGTCATGGATGATCCAGATCAGATGACTGCTAGACTATCAGCCATTTGGCAAAACTCTGGAATTGAGAAGTGATAACCTCAAGAAGGTGGGGAATGACCACATTGGGGCTCAGTCACATCAGGCTCTCTTTACAAGAGAGATGTGCTTCTTGTGTCCTGGCAGAGGAAGATAAAAATTTCATCCAGTCAGGCTATTTGAGGTGTTCCCAAGCTTGAACATTCCCTGCTCCTGAAAAATGGTAATACATTTACCAGGTACTCTATGGAAGCAGTTTAAAAATCTGCTTTTTGTGTTACTCCTTCCTTAAAAGAGAAAGGTCAACACATGGTATGACAGCCACCAAACACTGGTAGAGTTTTCACTCTGCCTTTCTGGTGAGCACGAGTTGAAAGACTCACAGATCTCAGTGCCTCAAAAACAGTTATCTGGGAGAACTTCCAACTCTTTCTCTCAACATCGTAAAAAAGTCTCTGTCTAAAGTACATACAGGTTCATTTAGCCATGTCAACACCGAAATTCCAAGGTAAGTAGGTGGGACCTGAGCCAACCTGATGAGCGCCGCTGGGAAAAAAATCAATACTGGCACCAAAAGAGTTAAACCATAAACATTCACTTTTTCTTTTTATTAAGAAAGCATGCACAAAAATAAACTCGTGAAACCACGCCCCTCTCTCCCTGACCACTGACACAAAGCACAGGGGGGGCCACACCGGGCTGGAAGGGCCTGCAGGACCTTCCTCCAGGCCAGGCTGGCCCCCCTCCCCTCCCTGCAGGCCAGTGCTGCCCACCCCACTGATGTCTTCCACGCACTAACAACGCACATTTATTTCAGGGGCAGAGGAACGAGGCTAATTTGCACACTGACCGGCATGTATTTACATATGCAAATGAGGCACAACTTAATATGCAAATATGCAAATGAGGAGCACTTGGATACGCAGAAGGAGCCATCTTGGTTTGTTTTTCTTCCGGTGGTGTTTTCAGACTTCCATAGGGCCGGCTCTCAGTAACGTCCTTTGCAAAGCATTAACTGGCACCTGCTATGAGTTATCTCTGGTGCCACTTCCCACAGAAACCTATCACACATGCTTCCAAGATGTATTATTCCCATCCTGAATCAGCAGAGATAACAGCTGACTCCATGTTGAAGCTGTCTGGGATTCCTCATTTCTCTTGGAAATACTCAATGACGAACTCCCCCCCAAACACACACTTAAAACAAAACAAAAAAAAGAAACCAAAAAAACAAAAAAAGAAAAAAAGAAAAAAAAAAGTGTTGTTCCCCCCTCCTGATACAACAAGACTCTGTCCACTTCCCTGACAAAGATCTAATTTCCGATTGGTTTATCCCTACAGCAATTTGAAAAAGCAATGGCAGTTCCCCACCTTCCTGCAGTCATAGTAGAGGTTATTACTTTACTGCCCTGCCCCATGTCAAGTGGCCATGATGGTCTATTTCCATGTTTGTTCCCTTCACTGATAAACAGGGAATTAGGGATGGGGGGAGGCTTTACAAAATATTAAGAGAAAGCAAGAGGTTTGACAGAACAGAGCCATACCAGAAAAAAAGGGGAACACAGGACATAGCTTTGGGGAGGAGGCATCTCAACACTCACTCCTGCTCCTGCACCTTTTCCACCTTCCTGATTTGCAAGTGCTGACAAAACTCATCCTTAAGGATTTACACCAGATGCTGTCATCTCTCCAGCCGAACTGAAAGGGGTCTGACCCACCCACCTCCCTTTTATACTACACTCTTCAGCTGTTCGGTTTAAAAGCCTGCCCTGCTTCATCCTCTCTCTTCTAATGCCCGTCTTACAAAAACTGCTCGTGAGGGCCTCCCGGTACCTGACCAGAGGGTCCAGCCCTTGACCAGCAGTCCCTCAAGTTCCCCCCCAGTCTGTGCAGCAGCTTCATCTGCCCACCACGAGCCCGTTCACCAAGTGGGAACCCCTGACAGAGGACATGCACGTACGCAACAAGGCTCCTGCTGCTGGCACTCAAAACACAGGCAAAGACAGTCTCCAAAGAAATCTGAGGGGCAGAGGGCCAAATAACAATTGGACAAATACTGATGGGAGAAAATTTCCAAATTTGCATATGCAAGTAAGAGCCTCACTACATGTTTTGAAGAAGAGCTTGAAGGGATAGGGGGTGAAATTAAAAGCTCTGGGGAACAGAATTTTCTGAATCACATGTGAGACCCCTGACTGCTTCTTTTATCTGATGGGTATTTAAGCTTCACCTGGAGACTGCAAAAAGCAGTGTAGGAAATGGTCAGGATTCCCTTCAAAATCTCTCTGTCTTCACAGATGGCACCACACTGTGAAACCCAACTTCACTGCTGAAATACCATCTCTGCCCCGTTCTCCTTTCTCCAGACTCAGGTCTGCCCTCCCAGCTCAGCTTAGCTCTCCCTGCCTCAGGGATTACCTTCTCTTTGTACTTGGGAACACCACTTCTTTTCTTGCTGTTCCTGCTGGTGTGACAAAGTTCACAGAGCTAAGATCACCCCTCCAGTGTCCCTTCAGCCCCCTGACCTTTACAACATTTACGAAACAACATAACTACAGGCTCCCAGGGTCCACTAGGCTCTCTCACTCCAGTAGCCAATACAACAGATTCACCGGCCACCTTGAAGGGAAAGAGGGATTGTTAAACGCAAAATGACGGAGGCAGAGAAAGATGCACTCGAGGATTCAGCCTTCCAAGGTCTTTTCATGGCACCAAGGACCCATCTTTCTGCCCTCCATAGGGCACTACACAACATGAAAGCTGATCCGATGCGTCCGAGGCCACCAGAGGAGGGGGAGGGCTGTGCTCAATTATTGGTAATAATAATAATAACAATAATAATAATAAACAAAAGAAGAAAAGAAGATAAAACAGGACGCAAGGAAGGATTATCTTCGGCAGCATCTTGCGGTGGCTTCTCTGGCGGAGATAGAGAATATATATCTATATACAGGCAAGGCAGGGAGGCTGGGGAGGGCGGTGCTGACACCATTGACCCCATGTCTCCCTCCCCTCCCACGTCCCTCACAAAGGACGGCCTATCAAGTCTGTAACTCGCTAGGTGATCAAGTCCCAGTCGAAATCATCGGGGATTTCCTCATTGGCGCCTGGAGGAGGTCCTGGAGGCCGGGGGACCAGATGATGAGCTGAGCCAAAAACAAGGAAAAAAAAAAAGGAAAGAGAACAGTTAGAATAAAGAACTACATGCTTTTTCACAGGGGGCTCTTGGGCAAAAGAAACCCAAAGTGGTTTGGGCCTTCTCCCTTCCAATAGTCTAACAAACAAGAACACTACTGGCATCAATTTCTCTGTCACACAGCACCTACCAATGTCTGTAGGTGGTCTACTGTGAAATTCTCCACAGCATCTTCTACAGAAGTTAAGTTTCAGCCTCCTTTACTTTTCTCACAGTTGACTGCTGACAGAGCACAAAGGACTTCATCAACAGAAGCTTCTCATGTAAAGTTGCCTTCAAGCAACCGAGGGTGAGGCTGAACTGGGAGACTGTCCATGTGAAGTGAAAGAAATCAGACCACTGACACCTTAAACCTTTCCAAAGCTATGGCAGAACCCTAAACAGTGGTTTTTTTGCAGTCCAGCCTCCCTCTCTACCTGCAGTGCTCCATTTGATTACTAAATGCTTTGGGAGAAACACACAAAGGGGTTGGAAACCAATTCTTTAATGCTCATTGCTATAATATGCCTTAATGTCACTCCTTACCTGGGCGATTATATCCTGGAGAGTCCTGGGTGGAAATCTGGTACATAGGAGATGGCCCGGAGAAGAGATGGGGAGGCTGGGGCTGACCATAGGAGTTCACTGTGAAAGGAAATGAGGTAAAAAACAAAACAAAACAAAACAAAAACAACTGTTAAGGTTCTGGTCAACAGTCTTGACCCTGACTGGGTGGCAGCTCAGCCACAGAGCAACTCACTCAGACCCACGGGATACTGAGGAGATGTTCAGCTGTTGGGTCCTAACTGCAAGCTATAGCTTGGTCTGGGATCTTGTTCTTGGAACCAGCAGGAGTTTCTCTATTATTGTAAAAGAAGAAAATTTTCATCCAGAAACACCACAAGCTGGCTCAATATTATCCACTTAGTTCAGTACTAGATGACACACACCATCACAGTTCTATCAAGACCACAGTATCCCCTGTGCTCTCCTCAGAGTGCATCCTCCTACTCCTTGTTCAGTCAGTATTTCTCCAACACGGGTGCAAGCGCTTTCTCCTTTACAGCTCATGCCATCTGGAATAGCAGTCTCTCTACTGGCCATTTCTTTCTGATGGTTACTTACACAAATACCACTCCCTTCTCCTTTTATGGGTTTACCTTTTAAATATATTTCTGCCTGGATAGGTTGCCTGTCAACGGTGTGCATCAAATAATAGCAGTCAGTCCAGGCCACAGGCATAGGACAACCCAATTCCTTAAAGCCAGAGAAAGCTGAGTTGCTATGAACACCTCTGACAGCCTAGCTCTGAGCTGCTCAGTGCTATATTGCCTGGCAAGACTGTAAGTAATTTAGGATATTCACAGAATTGGGCCTTCATTTACATATCATTTTAGTCTCTGCCTAATTACCTTGGTTCATGGATTGCTCCTGTTTGCCACTGTTCAGGGCACAAGAATCAGAGATTCGAGGGGGCTGCTGTGGGCCAACCAGATGAGGGAGCTGACCAGTCTGGGTAAGGAAGTGATTAAGGGAGTCACAGAGGTTGGCAATATGATGTTGATCCAGCGTCCAGTTCTTCCGCTCAGCCTGGCGCAGACTCTCCATCAGCTCTGTGGGGGACAGGGGACAATGTCAAAGACAGCAGTCACGCTGTCATCTTCCCTGCAAAGTGTCTCTGTCTTCTGTCCCTAAATCCTACCTCCTCCTCACAAACCCAACTTCAGTGCTTCAAATCTGTCACCAAACACCTGGAGAGCTCCATATCTAAGGATACTGTCTCACTGACTCAGGTGAGGGAGGGGAGAGTTGGAGGGAAAAGTCTCAGCTTTCTGACATACTTTTATGAATTAATTCCCCTTGCCCCAAATTCCTGCAGTATTCATTCAAGTGCTTCAGGATCTTAAACAGAACCCATGAAGTAGGACACCTCATTTTAGAAATAAGGTGAGTCTGAGAAACCAATGGACTTGACACAGATACATTGAAAAAAGATCTTGACACAGCACTCACATGTTCTAGACTACAGCCCTAATCACTGAGTCACTAACTCTAGTCACTAGGCCAACACTGACCTGAGAATTGGGAGTGCTCAATGCTAGACCAGTTCAGCCGGTTTACCATCTTGAAGCTTTCCTTCAGGGAATCAATGTTGGAGCACCAATCAGGGGGAAACGCTGGAATGAAACGGGGACAACATTAATCCAATGCAGATTGCCCTTTCCCTCCACCCTTTAATAGGAAAAGATTGGCCCCTCTTCACCAAAGAGCCTGATGCTACAGTAGCTAGAAATCCTTTCTCCGATGGAAGACTAGGGATGGTGCCTCCTTTCCCACTGAGGCCCTGACTTTATCTTGCATCTCTAAACAGAATCCCAAATCCAGGATGGATGTAGCCTCCTTTCCTTCAGTAGGGAGGTAATTTCCCTCTCAGATTTCAACCTTAACTGGCTTTCACCCATTTTCTACACACAGTCTAGGCACTACCTAGGGAAAGCTCACTTGTGGAATTTCTATCTGGGGGCTCCTCGCTGCTCCCATTTTCCCTGCTGTGTTTTCCATTGCCCCTGACTCACCAAAGCCAGCACTGTTGATTGAAGCCTGTGATTGCTGCTGCTGCTGGTGCTGGTGTGGCTGCTGCTGTGGGTGGGAGTGCGGGTGATGTTGTTGATGCTGGTGGTAGCCTCCATGCTGCATTGGGGGTGGGTGCATGGACATCACTGGTGGAGGGCCATAACCCTCACCACCCTGCTGCTTTCCCCCTTGGGATGGGCAACCCTCTGGGGTTGGAGTGTGGAGTGGGGGAGCAGCACCCACGGAGGAGGGGCCTTGCTGCTGCTGCTGCTGGTACATGTAATAATTGTGGTTGGAGGGCTGCATGTCACCAAGGAGTGAAGAGAAACCTGCCAAGTAAACGAAAGAGGAGGGAACTTTAAGAGCAGCTTGAATCAGACCTCTGCTTACATTATCCATCTCTAACTTCACACTGCTCATCCTGCTATTTATGACGCTTTTGGAGTTCCCTCTACTGGCTGCCAACAACCACGACCTGTGCAATTATGCACTTGCTGCACTCCAGACTCTGTTCAAAACAAAAGGCTCTACAACAAAGACCCAGCAGGATTTTAGTACAGAGTTAGGTACTTAAATTCCTCCCTGGATTTTTCCTACATTTGCCAAAGTAACTCATGCTTTCCTGAAATGTCATGCACATGTTGTTTTCCCATAAATGACCACTAAGCAAACTTAAACAACAAAACATTTAGAAAACAGATAACTTGATACATCTGACTTGCTGTTTCCCAGGGCTCCATTCAGTCCCCTTCTACAAGCAGCTTGGCCAGGAATCTTCCCAATTTTTCTCACACACATAAAAGGCTCTGCTTTTGTACACAGATCACATTGTACACATCAGGGCTCCTTCATGACTTTCATTCCTCCTGACTCATTGGGTGTGTAATTTCTATCTTCCTGCATTTCAGGCATCCCCTGAGGCAGGAGCATCAGGTGTTCTCCATTATTCCCCAATACCAGGAGCTCAGCATATCTCTTATGTCTGCTTCCCTGGTTCATTCTCCCCACACATTGTGGAACCTCTGTGAAAAAAATCACAGGGACATTACATGACATTAACCTGAGCTACTCACTTTGAGTACCCGTACCTGACCATCTGCAACCAAGCCTCAGGTTTTCACTACATTCAAGATCAAGCCTTGATTCAAGATCAGAGCTTCCTACTACTGCAATGGGGCAAAAGGATGAATACTGCCATCCTGACTCCAAAGTTGCCTACAAAATTTCCTCAAAAACTGCATGTTTTCCTAGAGTGCCTTACAGCCTAAGACTTGGAGAGGGAAAAAACAGAGTACTGCTAAGTTTGCAAAAACAGAGGAACACACCAACTCAAGGTTCTTCTCTACATTTTTGTAGCTTGCTCATCCTGCAACACCTCACACATTCTTACTAGGAATCTCAAGTGCCAGCACAATGGAAGCAGTAGAAGTATATAAATTTTTATTTCACGTAAGATACAAGCTCAGGAGGCTCCTCCTAGAGTGGCAAACTTTGCCTGCACTGTGTGATGGCTAGGAGCACAGGTGAAAGGCTCATGTAATAACATATTCCTTTTTATTCCAGATTAGTATTTAGAAATATTTAAAGGCAGGAAGAACTGTAGGCTTTTCTGAAGTGTTTTCCGTGGACACCTCATCCCTGCAGCGATTCTGCCCTCTGGTGGCTGCTTCCTCAATCCCAGAAATGCAACTCTATGAATAGAGTTGGGGGCTCTCTCTTCCGTGCTCTCAAACCAAGAAGCACAGTTCTCCACGGCATTGTACAAACCTAGTTTTAACAGATCTGAGCAATGATGACTTTCCACTCTCCTGGAGAAACTCCACATGCAACAATCTCCTCCCTCTTATGGTTTCTAGCCTGACAGACTGTGAATATTTCTCCAATGTGCTTTTCTTCAGGACTTCATTTCTCTCAGTTTCTGCCATTTCAGTACTTGCATTTGTATCAACAGAAGGTATTTTTAAATCACGATCCTCTTTATTCTAAGAGAACTAGGGGGAGCAATAGATAAAGGACGTGCAAATTTCTTATCTGCTCCTGGCAGAAGTAATTACAGCATGCCAAAGAAGGAACGTCTGTTTGCACAGGCTCCAAAGTGAGGAAAGATCTGAGAGATGCCAAATGGACAAGACTGTGTGGGCAGATACCTGCCCACCCCACATGACGCATGCAGTTACTCACCGTGCTGAGAGGAAGATGATTTCTCCAGCATGGATTTGTAGAGATTTCGGAAGGACCAGCTAAGATCCTGGAAGTTGATCTCAGAGTAGGAGAACTTGAAGTCATGGTTGGCACTGTACAGTGGGGGTGGCACATCAGCCCCTTCACGGCCCTGCCCCCCGGCTACAGTAGAGGCAACATCCACAGGCCCTGCACCCTGCTAAGGGAGCAAGAAATAAGGCCTTTAGCTTGTACTAGTTTTTGTAACTTGAGACAGAGATCCAGAGACTAGATACACATAGATCATGCACTGATGTCCCATATCACTTAGCTCATCCCCCAGCAAATCTTCCTTAATGCCATTTTCCTTGCGGAACACCAACCACTGCCCTCCCTCTGCAGCCCAATGGCTCCAGCATTTTCTTCAGCTATCTAATATCATTATGCCTTTATCCTTATCCCCATCCAGCCCTTTGCTAAAATTCACTTCCTCCTTATTTTCTATCTCTGCAATTTCAGCTCTTTCCCTTCTTTTTATTTTTGCCTCTATATCACAATTTTCACAATTCCCTCTCCTCACCACTTTTCCATTCATGCATTCTCCCCTGTGCTGTTCCTCCCACTTTATCTTTTCCCCTGCTGCTCACCTGACTGTAGTTGGCAATGGGGGTGGTGCTCTGGATTGACATCTGAGGGGTGGCCTCAGGTGGCAAAGAGGCTTCTGTGCTGACTGGAACAGCCCCTCGGGGGCTTTTACTTGCCTCTTGCTCTGGGGAGTCTTGCGGTATCTGTGGATGGGGAAGAAAGAGAAAAGGAAAGGATCAGAAATCAAAAACAGATGGAGAAGTGAAACTGCAGATGGGAAGCCAGCTCCCCCGCTGTAGAAGTTCATGGCTTAAAAAAGAGGAGGACTGGGCCTTAGTCACTGAGAAGTCAGGATAAGGGACTTCACACGAGATTAATTTTGCTACTGAATAGCAGCACCAACAGCCAATCAGCAGGACAAACACTCTAGTTCATTCGTTCCTAGCCTTTGTCTCTCCATCTGTACACCCTGCCCCCAAAACACTACCACGGTCTGGTGCTGGAAGGACTCCTTGAAACCAGAAGGGAATTCCCACCCCGCTCCATGCTGTCTGGAAAGGAAAACACTCACGTCATCATCTGGAGGATGCCGCCTCTTGCGAGATATATCTGGACATGTATCTATTGTCCAATAAGAGCCCTGGAAGAAGATCCATTGGTGAATGCATGATTAAATCACAGAGCTTCCTGAAGCAGGGGACTACTGACTCACAGAATGTAGCACCAACTAAACATTAAGACCACATGGACCACCCTCTAAAACATCAGGCAGAGACTTGGGTGTTGTACAGAGATTCCTCTCTTGCACTGGGTTGCACAGAACAATGAGATACAATGCTACTGGTGGAAGGCAGAATACTCCACTTTTCCATCACTCTGTGACAGGACACCAAAAGGATGGTTTGATCCAAGATAGGTGAACTCTTTGGGCCTGCACACTCCCTTCAGTAGCTTCCTCCCAACTTGAATTTGTTATTGACTGATGAGATCCTACTCAATATTCTGGCAGACAGCTAGAAGGATCGTTCTTTTTCCATGGTTCTGAGATTCCAGTTTGAGTGCTCTGCCCATTTGGGGGGTTCCCATGCAAGACGGATACTGACATACTAGGATGCACCCACAAAAGGGTCACCACAATGATTAGGAACTAAAACATATAATGTACAAGCAGTTCACAGAAGAGATCTGTTTAGCTGGGACAAGAGAAGGCTAAGGGGATCTAACCACTGTCTTCAACTGTGTAGGGAAATAAAATATGACAGAATCAAATTCTTCTTTAAAATGTACAGCACAAGAATAAGAGGCAACAAATATAAGTTACAGCAAGGAAAAGTACAGTCAGATATGAAGAAAAAATTCTTCACAATGTTGGTGGTACAGCACTGGAACAAGTGGCCAGTTTTGCTATATCTATCCTTGGAGATACTCAAAATCCAACAAAAACCTCAAGAACCTAATCTAATTGTTCCTGCCTGGGAGTGGGGGTGGGGGTGCATGTTGACCTCCAGAGGTCCCTTTCAACACAAAATAGTCTATAATAATGTGTGTTCTTTTCTGAATAAGTATAAAGAGAATTCCAGAGCGTAATTTAGCTCATTTTAACCTCTAATTGAAATCTGAATAATCTGAGTAAGTATAAAGCACAGAACATGTTTTCATTATAAATCCAGCCCAACGTGCCAATGAACACCTGCAAACATATACCCTTAAGTCAGTTAGGATTTCCTGGAGTAAGGCATATAATCAATTATATTTTTGAGCAGTGATCTTCAAAGATCTACTACTTCAATTTATAAACACCAATTGAGAGCACATAGTCCTTTAAATATAACCTGAAATAAAAGGCCTAAGCAAGTGGTCCTTTCTGATAACTTCAGGATGAGGGGGAAGAGACAATCTTTCTGTCTAGATACATAACTTCTTGCCCCCATCATCTCCTTCAGCTTGTTTAATTGTGAGTTTTTTTAATCAATAATATCTGCCAAGTTTTGGTTTTGCTAGCAATCCCCTTTACAATCTATATGTACTATCAGAACTTTATTAGCCTTTACTTGGCCAACAAATTCCTAAATTCTTGAGTTTTACTTGTAAATGATTTCTACAGATTTAAACAATGTGATGATGATATTTTTTTCCCAACACTAAATATTTTGCAGTCTAGGTTCTGCTCTCACTTTCACAGATCTTGCCTCCAGGAAATTCATGATTGTCACATCATAATCCTGCTGTTCACCAGTAGTCACTATGATCTTTCATAACAGAACAGGTTGTACTAGACCCACATTTTACACAGAGATCAAGAAGAAAAAGAAACAAAACTAGTAAGGTAGAGTTAACCCCATTTTTGACTTCTTACAGTATCTTTAAAGTCAACTGAAGATCACAGATAGGAAAAATAATTACTAAAACCACTTGGGCCCCTTTAGAGGTTCCCTTTAAGTAAATGTGTCTGTAGCCAAAGGACTGCAGTAAATCTTACTACTGCTTCCATTTTTGCCTACACTTTAGGTTTCAAATTCCAACCATGAGTTAGAAAGGGCAACCCCAGGTTATCCCCTGCAGTTTTAAATTGCTTGTCCAGGAGCATGCTGATTTCTTACCTTCCCTGGATCATCTCTCGGTCGAGGCACCTTTCGAAAACATTTATTCAGAGAGAGGTTATGACGAATAGAGTTCTGATGAGAGAGTAAGAGATATGGGTAAGTGCTACAACAAAAACATACAGTCTTCTGAGTATGCCCTGGAACAGGTAGAGAAAATAGAATGGTGCATACTCAAAAGCCAAACCTCACTACATATACCTGGAATGGAGCAGAACAGAAGCTGTGGAAAGAGAGATGGATTAGATGATAATATGGGGCTGAACCACCCCTACATCTACAGAAGGTGCAGTGAAAATAGAAAAATGATGCAGAGCTTGGTAGGAATGTGGGTTTTGTGGGGGTTTTTTGTTTTGTTTTTCTTCGTAGTTGTTGGTGGAGTTCTTTTGCACACTCCTTCTTAAGGAAGCACCACATACAACAAAATTGTCAGAGAAAATGGGACTCCTAGCTCTGCATTTTCTCCAGTCGCTCAACTTAGTTTTACAGCTGTCTTGTTTTTCTCAGTGGGGGTATTTTGCACAGAATTAAGAAAATAAGTCTTGTAATTAGGCAAAAAGTATTTTAGTGCAAGCCCTCACCTTCCAACCAATACCAGCATTTTTGTAGTAGGGAAAGTTGTCACAGATCCAACGGTAGATCTCACTAAGCGTCATCTTCTTGGCAGGCGATGAGTTGATGGCATATGTGATCAAAGTGGCATAGCTGTAACGTGGCTTCCCATCTTGGTGCACCGCAGCCTCATCCTTACTCAGTGTGGCATTAGGATCTGTTGGTGAGCCTGGTGGACACTTTCGGGCAGATCCTGGAGGTCCTGCTTGTGAGGAACCCCCTAATTTTTCAATAGTAGCCCTTAAAGTAAGCTGTGGGAGCCAGTCTATGGAAGTGAGGCTGCTTTCCAGGTCAGAGGCCATGGTGCTGGAAGCAGGAGTACCTGTGAGGAGAAAGGAGCAGAAAGGAAACTCCTGAGACACAAACAAGGTGAACTCTTGAGAACAAAACCACTCATTTGCATTCCTCCTCTGCTTCTCCCCCTATCACAAATACCTGTGTGAAGACCATCCTAGTTCATATCCCTTATTCACAGCCAGACAGAAGCACCCAAAAGGGCCTATGACTGTGTCTCTAGGAGGACCATCCTTACTGACAGAAGCTAGGACAGTGCTGATGGTAGCATTACTAGGGCAGTCTTACCCAGAGCACTGCCCCCAGGTAAAGAACCAAGATCTGTTCAAAGGAAGTGGAGTCCTTTCAGCAGCTGTATCACATTCACTCCCTTACCACCCAATCCATATAACCTTGGTACCCTTCACCAAGATTACCTCTAATCCAGTAGGTTTACTGTGTCAGGTAAGAGGAAAATCATAGCTAAAAGGGAATACTCATTCATGCCATATACAAACAACAGTTTAATTAGATAATCTTCAAAGTCAAGACTATCTTAATTCAGGGGCAAATTAATTTCCCTCTAAGGCCTAGCCTCTTTTTTTGCATTAGGTGACATTATAATGAATCCTATTCCTTAGAGCTAGGATTACATATCTCATTTTAAAACACCAAGATCATGCATAATACTATATATAGATAATTACATCTACCATGTCGAGTTGGAACAGACTATATTAAGCTCTTAATAGTTAAAGCTTTGCCTACCATAACCAATTTTTCCTAAATATATATATATAATTTTATTGAATTAAATCTTGCTTAATTCACAACATAGCAGGCAAGTATTTTCTCCAATTCTAAGACACAGGAAGAACTTACTCATCCGAAGTCACACAAGTTTGCCACAGGGTAAGAAGAGACTCCAGATCTTTTCTCATAAATATTATATACTTCCCCTCATAAAAACAAAACACACCTGGATTGCAGTAGTATCCAGGGATCTCTACTTAGCATTTATTTCATATTAAGAAAATAGTTAGCAGCATGAGCTTGTAGGAACTTGTGCACTTAGCACACAAACTTTTATGTCGTCTTTTGTTGTAGACAAGGCAGCAGAAAGTTCATCATTCCTACTCACAACTGGCTGGATCACTATACTAGGAGCGATCCCTTGAAGTCTGGAATGAGGTAGGTAAGTTTCCATGGCCACAACCTGCAGTGCTTTGTGCTTATTTTTTGCATAAAGAGAAGAATCATGTCTTGAAGGGATGCAAGTTCTGCATCGTTTATTTCTGAGGTTTAGATGGTACTATCTTTGAGCATGCTAGTGCATAGAAAAGGGAAACACACGTGCACATGCTTATGTAGACATTTGTGACAAATTAAACACATGCATACATGTAAGAGAACAGACTGACATGAACACACTTCGCTTCAGAAAGATTCGTCAGCAGACACCTCCCACCGAGTGCATCACTCAGATGAGTGGATCAGATGAGACAGGGAGACACCCATCTGCATGAATACCAATTAGATACTCATTCTAAAAATAGGTATTTGACAATAACAGTGTGGATGCACAGATCCAGAGACAGATGCACCCAGCATTTTGACACAGAAGCTACCGGTTCTTCTCCCACAGCCATATGCATTATACCTTTCACTTCTGCACTGAAGTGTTCTCACAGCACTGAAGCACTTAAGTCCATATTCCAATGCATTCGTAAGCACTAAGCCTTTCATTTCCATGCATGTGCTCACCACACCTCTTAGGGCTCAAACACCCACACAATTCCCCAACAAAATCCATCCCTCAACCCCCACAGACAGTGGCTCCAAAGCCCTGGCCTCAAAAAACACCTCCTAATTGAACAGCTAACATTGTCACTCACACTCACAGCACTCACTGACTGAAAAGTACAATTGCAACTCTACAGTATCTATGGCGAGTGGAAACATTTTTCTCTCCGTAGAGGAAAGGAAAAGCCCAACTGCAACTAATTTACCCATGTATTTATTTGCCACACTATCACACGTGATAGGGACAACTACTTGCTAAACAGCTAACTAGAGAGCTGCAAAAGGCCTTACATTATCCACCCTCCTCAAGATGTAGATTATTGAATAACATTTTGATTTGTTTGATCTAGTATCAAACATTTGAAATTTACAGACACACACAAAAAAGAAGACGAAAAAGAAAAAAAACCAAACCAGCAGGACTATTCCTTCCTGAATAATACAAGGGAAAAGAAACGATATATTTTTATCCAGTCAGGATGGACAGACCACTATGTACACAAAACACAGCATAGTAAGTTCACAGGTACAGCCCTCACTAAAAGCAGTATTCCACTTGGGAAAAACCAAACATGAACTAAATATACGTTGAATGCTTAATTTTGTAAGTGTGCCTCATAAAATTTTTAATTTCCATGGTGCAACTGGACAACAGATTACTGCTTCTTGTTAAATCAATACGAAATAACAGTTGTGTTAACAACTCCAAAGTAAAATAAATACAAATTTCTCAGTTCCATTCCTTCCCTACCCCCTTTTTTTAAGGCAAGCATAGAAATCAAGAAAATTAGGTTGTAAAAGCCTATGGCAGAATAAGATACCAATCTGAAACATCAGAAATTCAAGAGGCAGAAGAGAACCCTGCAGTTTTCACAGAGCTTTGGATTTGCCCAGGTTATGTCAGTAGAGCATCTGGGATGATTTGCTATGCAGTAAAATGTAAGGCTGATATGCAATACGCCCATCATCAAATACACAAGCTTTCCTGCATTTGTGTAAAATATACTTGTCAGGGAGACAGCAAGGTTAGAATTGGGTCAGATTACACCCATACTAAGAATTTTAATATTTCCATTCCTTGGTTTATAAAAATCTTTGACAACAAAACAAAATCCCAAAATCTTAAGTAAAAAATTCTGTCTATACAAACGCACTAGTCACCCAGTATTGAAACAACCACTTTTCAGTAAAACACATCAGCTCTTTAAGGACATATACACTAGACAGTAATTTAGGACAGAAAGTGAAGACTCAGATGCAACAGCAATTCCATGGGAAATTTCAAAGCAGTGGAATAAGAGGGTTTTTTCCAAGTTTGAACTTGATCATGTTACTGGATTTAAAAGCCTGTATGCTGGCAATACTGGATCTGTAATAATCAGGCATAGTCAAACCTAAGGTAAGGTGGCAATTCCAGAACACTTTCAGGGCAAAAATAACGCTGTGTAATTGGTTACTAAATTATTTAAAAGAATACTTGCTATGCAGTTAATATTATTGTTAATTTGTGTTGTATATCTCATTCACCTTATCCAAGTGGTTGGTGCACCAGCTTGACACTACTTAATGGTATAATAAAACAAGACTGCAGCCAAACCAGAGAGGCTGATGATTCTTCCAACTTTCCCTTCCCAGCTTATTGCCTGGCAAATCTTCTTTTGAACTCTTCTCTTATGATCCCATTCAAACAAAGAAAAAAATAGTAGTAACTAATAAACACACTGAATTGAAATCAAGGATATTTTAAAATATCCTACCACATTAGCCAGAATTAACTTTGAAGAAATAAAAAGAAAGATGAAGACCAGAATTCTCCCACTTTACAAGGTAAATTCTATCTGTTTATGTATTTGGCTGACTTTAAAAAGCAAGGGTAAGGTAGCCAAGTCATAACCACCATCAACAGCTGGAAACTGTCTGCAGTCTTCACTTCCCAAGCACTAACTAGTTACAGTACAACCTCAAGTCAGACAGGTCAGAGAGATGCAAAAATGCCAGCCAAGCACTGATCCCAAACTACAGACAAAAATTTGTTAAACAGACAAGAATCTGTCCAGTTCATAAGAAAAATGGTTTAAAAAAAATCCTTGCATTGAATACCTTTTAATAACCACTAATTCACTTGGGACTAGTAATACTTCACTACAGCTTTCCAGGAAAACTACTGCCTTACTCTGAATACTTGTAACTAGCAGCAAATCGAAGATCATGCAAGCCAGCCTTCTGTCTGTTGGATTGTAAGGACTATCCCTACTGCCACAGTGAAGAAATCTGTACTTTGCCTGCCCTGCTACTTTGCAAATGCTTGCTCCAACCCAGTCAGATGTTATCCAAGATCATTGCTACTTATATATCAGGACTGAAAAATGTATGAAATGTGGGGAACAACACTCTGAGGGTCACACTGAACGCAGTTAATAAACATTTACAGCCTGAAACATTCTCCAAGGCTGAACTCAAAAGCTGGCCAGTCAGAATCAGTTACGACTGAAGCAGGGAGCCATACAATGAATGAAACCATGCTGTGCTCTGCCTACAGAAGACGCATATTCTAGAATAAATCTCTACATTTCTGTGTTTACTTTCACTGTTGCTTTACTTGCTGCTACTCTGATCCAGTGAAACACTATGGCAAAACATTCAAAGAAGACTCAACATAGATTTCTCAACATAAACTTTGAGAGAGAAGAAATGCACAACAAACTACCAAGCAATGACTGACAATGACCCATAAATATATGACCACTTCTATTTAGGTGCCTGAAACACAGATCCAGTGATCTAACTAACAATATCCCTCTAATATACTCAGCGATACACCTATTTTCTAAGGTATTTAGCAAACAGAAAAGCTCAAACCCAAGCTGACAAAAAAAAGACTGCAACCTTTCTGAAACAGAAAGGTGAGCACCATGTCAACTAAAGGAAACTGCATCAAAGTGTAAGAAGAAAAAGTAAAACATAAGAATACCACATGCATGAAGAAACAGACAGCCTCTACTTTGATGACAAAAAGGCAATTTTGACATACTTGTGTAAATTACACATGCAAAAACACTGTGTTCTTATCCAATACAGAAAGGGGGAAATAATCAATTTTGCTAATTCTGGCAGGAGAAATTTGCCATTTTAAGACATGTGTCTTCCCTCAAAAATAAGAAGGTGTGAACTAAGACAGCAGGAACAAAACACTTAAAAATCTGATCTTCTCTAAGCAAATGTTCTCACAGAGATACTTGTTTCATGTAAGAAATTGGAAAAAAGGAACCTGATTATCTGCACAGTCTGAAATTTCTACCCATCATTTTGGTAACTAATTGTGAGAAGTCTTCAGGAGATGTTTATGTTTATGGAATCAAATGAAGAAGGAAGAGAGAGAGGCTGCTGGGTATTGTTCATAAAATAAAACTTAACCTGGAAGGAGCGGCAGGTGTCACATTAGTGACGAGAAAAGCATTGCAGTTTGAAAGTACACTTTTGCCTGCAGTGTCACATGAAAGAAGGAAAAACAGCCCCTGGGGCAAGGAGGTAAGAGAAATTGTCATACCCTAGAGCCACGCTTCCCTACTTTGCGACCAGTAGAACAAGCCGGAAAACATTTTCCCAATTAACTGTAGGCTTGCAGGTGTGGTAACAGGGGGCACACGGTTCTCGCTAGCCATGAGCCACAAAGGGAAAAATAATCCAAGAGGAGGAAGTTCCTGTCACCGAAGAGCACATGGCGTGGTACTGCCTGTATGAGCAGGAACTGTCACAACCTGCACTTGCCCCTGTCACAGCGGTCTGGCTCTGCACCCCTCCTCAGAACCACTCAGTGTGCAAGACAGAGACAGAATGGCTTTCAATGTTCAGTGCTATTTTGTGTAAAAGAACACAGGTGATTCCGTGATTATGGCATCCTGAATGGAAATTTGCTAAAAGTTACAGTACACACTAAGATGTACTAAAAATCAGAGTTAGAGGAAAACTTTTAGACAACACATAGCTTAATATATAAAAATCACTGGACTAATTGTTCTGTCATAATTAAATTGTTATACAGATACTATTTGCCTTTAACAAGTAGAAATCTCAGTAATATAAGGTTCATATTAAATCTCAAGGAAAAATAAAAAGAAAACAAATTTATTTTCATAATATTTACTGATTACATAAATATCATGATAGCACATTTTAACATAGGACCTTTCGATTCCCTCCATTTTGTGAACGGTGCACAAGCAGGATATAATTTTGTATTCTGAACTGAGTAAATGAACAGCACTGACTGCACAGACATTTTTGGTACTAATGGAGCATGAAGTCTTGTGGGGACTATAAAGTCACCAAAACCCTCATGTTGGAAGTGTGTCAGGATTCAATTCCAAAGGCAATTATGTCCTAGCTTTGTATGGAACTGACAAATGGTCTCGTTTACAAAACATGACCTGCTTATTTAAACTTATCAACAGATGGCATTACAGCCAAAGTCTGAAATATGCTCATGTCAAGGGAGACAGTATCTTTACGGGCATAGCAGGCTAGGATGGAGCACAGCTAATGACTTGCCAGATTTTAATAAGATCAACTAATCAAATATTTTTGTTGTCTGCTATATAAACATGCAGGAAAAAAATGCATTGAGAAATACTACACGGACATTGCAGACACCCCTTAGACAGTCTGAAAATACGTGTTCAAAGTTAGGACTAGTTTGTTTATTTATGGTGCTGCATAAGGGAAAGTGGGGAATATGTAAAACCTGTCAAAAGAAACAGTAAATTATATTGAGAATAGTGGTATGCCTAAAATACTTTTGAGCTGGAAGTTATTTCCTTTGTAATAAGACTACTAGAAAAGATTTATTCTAATAATAAGCCAAATGTCCTATGACAACCCTTCCAATAACAGATTTTAAGTAAAAAGTAAACCAAGCACTTTGAAGAAGCTCAATGAAAATACATCACTACAGCAGAAATGGCTCTACAGCATCTCTCCACCCTCAGAATCACTACACAATATTTTACCATTGGAAGTAGGAGCTGTAATTCGAAACATATGCCAAGGCAGGAGAGAAATCTTTGACATTTGCTTTAAGAATATTAACAGAACAATTACTCTTACACTGAGAAAGGTATCGGGTACTGGTTTTGAAATAATTCAAATTTATGAGCACATATCTGGAATGAAATTTTCCCTTGGAAACCAGGAAGTCTGTGGTAGAGAAACAGTATCTAAGAGCAGGTATTTTCCCCAGCCTTACAGGAGCACACAAGTTGAAGAGAAAGATTTCAATTCTATCTGCTTATCAGAATCACATCCAGTCATAAACCTTCAGTACAAGATATGCAAACACTGATACAATATCCAGATTGTCTCTGAAATTGGAGACAACATCAGAAGTAGATCAGCATTCAGAATATCTTGCTCAGAAGATCTGCACAGCATTGCAAAGACACATTCTTTTAACTTGGGTTTCTGTGTGTAACATGCTTATAAAAAGAAAACTGTATTCTTACATTAAAAAATGGGTCTCTCAGTGAAAAATTACTGTTAACCTTGCAGTTTAATGACAGTAATAGTGAAAAGCTTCTATATAAGAGAAAGGAACGGCAGCCAGGTATAGGGAAAATGACAAACTGACTGCAAGTGGTCAGAACTTGTTCACGAAAGGTTGAACCGCTGAAAATAGATTAGTCAATATGAACTCTGCAATAGTTGCTAAAACAAGCCACAACCCACTTGTGGAAATGGGTATCAAGCACTAGCAAGAACTATGTACTGAATTCATAGGAAATCAGGAAATTGCTATCCAGCACAGATTAGTTGTATACCATGTGCCCAAAATGTACATACAGCACACGCTCCCAGAGTTGAGGTTACCAAACCACTGCAGAAAAGCCTGCTAAAGAGGAGTCTGAGAGCAAAGCACAGCTGAAATTGAAGTTGGAGAATGATCAAAAGAATCAAGTAATACTGTGTGAAGCTCATAAATCAGCTCTCAACCACTGCTTTAACATAATTCCTTTTTACTATTCTGTTAGCTGTTATTCTCAACTAAACTGGCTGAACTGTCTTCCAGCAAACAAAACACCTGACAATCCCTCACCAGGCTCACAACTTGTAAAGATTTGTACCAAGCTTGAAGGTCAAGAGGATTCAGAACCACACTGCCACATAACACACACTCATTAATGGTTTCTCCTTGCTTCAAATGCTTGTGTTGCTACTTGGTTTTCTGCATCCTACTCATAAAAATGCTCCGTTTTGTGTATCATCCTGAAACTAAATCTTCTGTTCATCTCCTTACAGACATTGAAAGAAGTCCCTTTCTTCCACACAGGTTTGCCACAGTTGTCACCTTGCAGCTGCAAGTAAATATTATTCTGCTCTAACCCTGACCGTCCCACTCTTTGAGATGTTGTGTCTTTGCTCATGACAATCTTTATTTACTTCACGAAAGAAGTCAGGGAGAGGGGGGTACATGTAGTAAGACAACTACCTCTGACTATCAGTTCGACATCTTGAATAATTTTCAAATGTGCTAGTAACAGTTATTTGTATATTTGAAAACAGTTAATTGCAAACACACAATTAACAGTTGGAAGTGATGATCTCAGAGGTCCTTTCCAACCTTAATGATTCTACAATTCTACGAAATAAGTAGTTTCCAGTGTGTCTGGCCTCTACCGGCTGGCAATATTCCTCTGTGTTTCAAGATATGAGTCAGCTGAGGAAGAAAATGAAGAGATGCTCATGCAAAAAATGGAAAAGCACAATGTCATGCTTGTGTTGCTGGCAGAGCAAAGGACAATGCAGTAAGAGACGGCAACAGATAGAGGAGAAACATAAGTGTGAAGGCCCCTTAGAGTAAGTACAAGAAGCTGGAACCTTATGTGGTGGATGGTAGCCAAAGCACAGGCTTGTCAAGGAGGAGATGGCAACGTGTTGAGAAAACATGCCAGGAGGACAGCTTCAGAAATTGTGTTTTTAAGAAGACAAGAAGGTAACACAGTTGTCAGAGGCCAGCAAGAACAGGGAGCAGTAACAGAGATGGTAAATGAAGGAGCAAGGGTTACCCAAAGAGACTGAAAAAGCAGCAGCAAAAGATTCATGCCATGAACTGGAAGATGAGTCTCCATCCTATATGTTCAGAGCAAGGACATGTTATAGGCCCAGATGTGGTGGTTTGCAACAGAGGAAAGCAGGAAACAAAGGGAAATCTCAAAGGAGCTGTCTAGAATTCCGTATTGGCCTCAGCAATTGCAGCAATTAATTTTACAAAATATGTTAAGGTAGTATGCAAAGTTGCATAATTTAATATCCCTGGAATGAAGGAGGTAAAGAAAAGCAAAGAGAGGACACCAGAAGTGGGTCATTGTGTCTAACTTGTGGGGAAAAAAAAAAAAAAGGAGGAAGGTAAATAGCTTACTGCAGAAGCTACTGAATGAATGACTAGAACAGTAGGAGGGAAACCAGGAAAATACTGACACAAAAGTCAAGGGAGGACAAGATTTCAAGACTGGGCATGATCAAGTGTCAAAAACAGCAGTGAAGCCAAGAAGGATGAAGATGGAATAGAGACCCTGAGACCTGGCCAAGAAAAGGTCATTAGAGATCTCAGGAGAAGCTTCAAGGGAGTGAGAATATCTGTAGTGAAATCAACTCACTAAACAGCTCTAGACTGCAGATATGGTACAGGATCTTTTAATTTTGGAGTCACTGGTCCTCCCAGGAAACAAGAATTAATCAGGGCATCGTGCTTTCGCTGTTTCTTAATGTCACAAAAAACAGCATATAGAGTTTTTGAGTTCAATATCACATTGTAATTAAGGCAATCAACAGCAAGAAGAACAGCCAGTCATTAAAAAGTGGTTTTCATCCTTATACTTTGGAACCCTTACAATAACCTATTCCAGGATAAATGGGAAGCCATGCATGGAGAAGCGTGCAGCCCAAGGTCAGCCAGCAAAGGAGTAGCAGAACCATGCAGATAACATGGGTCTCCCAAATCCCAGACCATTTCTCTACATTCAAAGCTTGTCTGCTTTGTTCAGATAAAGGGAATTTCAGATGTAACTATTTTAGTAGCTTGCTTACTTTTCTCTGCCAGTTCCTGATGAGGAGGGAGAATTTGTCTTGGTTTTATTTAACCACAGTTTTCTAGGGGGAAACTGAGAATTCAGAAACTTTGCTCCTTTAATTTGTGACCACAAAGAGTTCAGATTCCTTCCCAATTATTCAGATTTGAACTTTTAACAGTAATTACATATTTCTGCTATAATCAGCCACAGTCTTTATACAGCAGAGAGCATAAACAAAATTTGAATTGCTAATTGTAAAAAACAAAAAAGCAAATATTTTTTCCTCGAGGTATAAAAGCTCTCACTCATCATCTCACCCTGTCCCTCATTACTCGGTCTCTCTTATACATAAAAAAGGCCAAAAAAAGAACATACATTCCCTTAGTTCCTGACTTCACATCAAATAAACTGACCAGCTCAGAAAGATAAGGAATGAGGTACTGGGCCTTGAACAAACTGTTCACCTCAGTTCTGAAAACCAAGATCCTCAAGTGCTAGAGGGAACCAGAAAATGTAATGCAAGGGGTTTTCATTCTAATCAACCAAAATCTAGAAATTCCTGAGGAATGAAGGGGGCCAGAGGAAAAGGAAGGGTAAGAGAATGTGGAGACAAAGTGACACTTCACAGACAAGCAGAACTGGATATTTTCACTGATTAAAAAAAAAGCTTCTTGAGATAACCTCAGACAAAAAAATCGTATGTGTCCACACAGGCATATAATCTAATGAAAGCCAAACTAGGACCAGGTCAAAATACAGGTAAGACCAGAACCTGCGAGACATAGTAAGAAAGGATTCCTGCCAGTGAAGAATCCTAGAGAGGAGATGAGGGATGCTTACTTGACGAAAAGCAGCATTTTAGGCTTGTAGGACCAGAGGACAGAATGCCAAAGGGACTGCAAGGGAAACGAGGTGCAAAGAGCAGGGACAGCTGAGAGGAGGAGTGGGGTGTAGGAGGAAATGCAAGTCAAGAAGTAGGCAGGGTGGAAACACGCTGGGCCTTAAAGATGCAAGAGAGGAACTCGAGTGTCATGCGATGCTACAGAACCCAGGAGTTCAGGAAAGGGTTCACAAAGGTCAGGCACTAGCAATATCTGTGCTGTCTGCCTCCAAGACAATTCTAAGGTCCTTAATAGGATGGGGTAAAAGATTGGGCAGGTCAAAACTAGAAGGATAAAACAACAGTCTAGTCCAAATCTTGGCAAAGCACCACGGGATACAACATTAAATTGGTCCTAAACTTGGTTGTGAGACCTCTGAATTTTGAAACATTCCCAGTATTATGCATTTTCATTTCAAACCTGAAATGAAAATTCACAATTAATTAATTGTGAAAGCATATTGCAGCATGGTTGCTCTCTCTCAGTAATACATAGATGGATTTAAAAGTGAAAAACATGAGTACAGGAAGAAACATATTATAGATTTTTAGGTTCATCTTATATCCCATAGAAGGAAGAAGGAAACAAAACCAGCAGAACAGATAGCAAGTACCAATACTGCCTCCTACCAAGATGATAAGCATTTGGAGGTGGAACACATCAACTGGATATTCTTGCTAAAATAAAATGTACAACTGCCAGCAATACAGTGAGTTAAAGGCTTTTCTTCAGGCTTCAGAGTTAACACAACTGGAGAGTTAAAACACGTTAGAGATACCATATTAGGCTGTCCATTAATCTATGGACTACTCATCTTTTCTAAATTGTCTTCCAGGCTGCAAATGCTAGAAACAATGTTTTTTTGAAGTTTCAATTCTGAAGCATCAATCAGAAACATATTCTGCAAATGGAGTACTACATAACATAGAGGGTTCTGTGTGAAAGTCGCTGGTTACAGTTCTACCCAAGGCTGGGAGAAGCAAATGGAAAAATTAGTCCAAAAGCATTTTTCATCATCTGGTTGCTAACGACCAAGATCTAATTCCTCTCTGACAGCTGTGTAAAATGAGATAATCAGCCCAGTCCTGCTCTTGAGGGACAGCTGTCCATATCACAGTTGCCATTAACCGTACCTCCTTTCTGACACTTGAAGTAAAAGGCCAAAGATCCTAACTGGGATGCAGACAGAATCTCCCACTACATGAAGGTCAGTTGAAGTTTAGGGGAGGAGGTAGTAAGTTGTAACCTGTGCCTCTGTGGTAAGAATAAACTTCTCTGAAGACACAAGCTGTATTTTTAGTGGGGGGGGGAGAACCAACCCAAAACAACAAAAAACCAAACCAGAAGTACAATAGTCACAACCCTGTCTTGGACTGGGAAATTACATCCAAACTCCTCAAACTGTTCATTGTATTTCATTCTTTCATTCCAACTTTTCAGACTCCTTATTCTATCTTAGAAACTTGCCTACAAAAGCAGATTTCAAGATAAAACCCAAGAACTTATAGAACACATACTTAAACACTATTATAACCTGCCGATCATAACATAATCCTTTTCCCATAACTCTCTATACCATCACATTTCATTTTACTCAAGGACTTGACCTGAGAAATGCCACACACTCAGTTCTTAGATGGAAGTTGAGTGCCCATAGGACAGGATCAGACTGCTTCAATCTAAAAAGTCAAGTTTTGCAAGCATGAATGTCCAGATTTAAATTTACAAATGCATACACACGTAGCTAAGTGTCTCTTTACTCAAATGTTGAAGACTTCATTCCTTCTGTTGAAGCCAACTCTATGTTCCTGGGGATTTACAAGAATTAGGCTATTTACTTAGGTACATTAATGTGGTTTTTAAAATCTAATTTTAGGTATTCAGATTTAATATTCTTAATGTAAACTCTTATAGACATAGCACTTTCATTTAAATGTGTCTGTAAAGTACCTCGCACTTTCATGAAGACAAATAATACTCTCCCTTTTTCTTTTATGAATACTTTTGTATAAAATAAATGGTGCAGAACAGCTGCAGTATTCCATCTCAGAGGAAGCTGCATTTTCACCTGTGACAAACACTTGATGTGAACACATGATCACACTGAAGAGCTATGCTCTCTAAAAATTATTCCCTTTTCCCTTAAATTTGAGTACGTCCTAGCTTTTGCATAGCTGTGTTTTAGACTACAAGATCTTCAGAGCAGAGATTGTCTTAATTTTGTGTCCAAGTCAGTACTTCATGCTCTGTCAGCAATTAACAAATATATAACAATTAGTCTACAGCACACCACTTTCAGCCTTGTATGTCTGTCATGAGCATTTAATACTCAGGCAGCAAGTACAAAAATCTTAATCTTTATCATTAATAGAAGGGAAAAAAATGTTTCATATGCAGAAAGATAATTGTTGTGGAAGAGCAGAATTTTATTAAGACTGGTATATATATTCCGTAAAGTGCTCTGCAATCCATCAGAGCCAAAAGCACTTGAAAAATGTCAAGTCATTACTGTGAGGAAGGGGGCAGCATGAGGTAAATTAACCTCAGGAGCACGAAAAGTCAGTTACCCCCTTGAATGTACAAAGGCCAAAATGCCTCAGTTATCTCTTTCCTCGTGCTAGATAACACAGCTGTACTCAAAACAGGCTGATTGCATAACTAGAGGGCAACAGGTAGGAGGGCATCTAACAGTACCCCCAGAACATATGTATGCTAGGTGGTTCAGCCTTCCCTTAGAAAGAGGCGCCTTCTGAAGCT